>NC_143581.1:107977074-108285363 GCF_048544385.1 Mastigoproctus giganteus | reverse complement strand
ATAGTGAGACTCTTAATCAGTATGTGATGCAACACATTTAGAACAAGCTATGCAGAAAGTAGGCACTTGATATTGTTATGGTACCTTAGATTTCTTCATTTATAAATTATCTTGTACTTGTATATAAAGTAAGTCAGTTTTCAGTAGATGCAAAAAGAAGCATAATTAATAAAAAGTTTTTAATTTTTTTATTAGTGGACAATCAGCTTCCTGTGCATATATTTTCCTTCTTTCAAGTGACAATGGCTACTTTCTGTGCACTTTTCATTGTACTACTAGTTTTTCCATGGTTATCAATCCCTCTGATACTCATTGGGAGTGGATTTATCATCCTACAGAAGATGTTCTGTAGAGTTATGCCAAACTTAAAGAGATTAGAAATAATGGCTAGATCACCAATATATAGTCATATTGCTATTACATTTAAAGGACTTGCAATCATTTCATCTTTCCATATGCAACAAGAATTCATTCAGAAGTAAGTTTTTGAAATTCTTATTTTTTAAAATTATTTCTTATTGCTAATGACATTGTAAAAAATGGCAATATATTAACACCTGATGTGTTAATTATATGTCAGTTCTGGCACTCAGAGGTTTTATGTAGCAATTATAGTATTCCAAGAAAGACCCAGACATTTTGCTTTCATAGAAGCCTCTTTTCTACCCACACAATAGAAATGGTTGATGTTACCTTAGAAAACATGAATTGGATGCACATTAAGTTACACTTTCCATGTGTAGACCATTAAATCCATAACACAAGTGGCACATGAATTTGAAAATGTTTAACATCACGTCACATCTGTATTTGCATGATTATCATTTTGTACCAAAGTTCTTTTTTTTTTTTTAATAAAAACCCCAAATATGAATGGCACTGGAACTCAATGATCACTGAATTATGACCACCCTACACCACATAGTATAAAAACCTGAACAGCTTCGTACACTAGAGCAGTAGTAATTTGCATCAAGTTGCAAGTTAAAGTGATAAAGTAAGCAATTATGGGATGTAGTAAAGATATCACGGAGTTTCAAAGGAGCCTGTGCGTTGGGTGCTTTCACAGCCCTCTGTTGTTAAGGTGTATGAAAAATGGTATTGAACAGGTCAAACTACCTCCCCGCGATAGAACTGTAAAGGATTAAGCAAGGTGAATGTTTGTGGTGAGAGTGTTGTATGGGCTGAACATCATGTTACTGTGCAACAGGTTGACATTGCAATTTTTTTTTTTTTTTTTTTTTTTTTTGGCAGTGCATCGGCTTCTGTGGCCATAATGCACCTCCCAAGGTTTGGTTTTTGTATTTTACTGTGATCCAAGCCCGAGGCAAGATTGGAACCCACGACCTTTGGGTTGCCAGGCAGACACTTTACCCACCTGGCTAGCCCCGGTCGGCTTGACATTGCAATACAATGTGGTGAATTCAAAAACCATATCCTAAATGACAATGCACTGCACACTCTGCTGTATGAGGTTCTGCAACAGATGACCCACAAGACACCATCTCCTCAGAATTGATTATCATCTATGGTAAATGCTGTAGTGTCAACAACATACTAGTGGATAGCTTTGCATGTGGGGCAAGCAACATGAGTCTATGGGGTGTGTTCAGACCAGCGTTTCACTGGTGAAGTCTATAGCAGCTCTTAGGAGACTACATGCAGCCTGTCATGTTGCATTTTTTCCCAAACAGAAATGGGATCTTCCAAGACAATAATGCACTGTGCCCTTGGGCCTGCACCATTCACAAGTGGTTCAAGGAACACAGTGAAGATATCACCTATCTTTATCAGCCACCAAAATTGCCTGACTTCAATCCAATTGAAAACCTTTGGGATGTTTTGGAACAGGAAGTGAGACTTTTGGACACACAGCTGTCATCTATTCCTACACCGTGGAAAGCCTTGCAGGCAGAACTAGTGGAGTCAGTGCCTAGATGAATAGTAGCTGTTATCAATGTGAACAGTGGCCCAACATGATATTATATGTGTGGTCTTAATTCAGTGTATAGTACTTTGTATTGCGCAAGTGTTGAAGATTGAGAAGACTGAAAATAATTGTTAACATTAGACTTGAATTTCTGTAGATTGTAGTTTTCAGAAATTACATGTGAAGGAAGGTTGTTCCATAAAAAAGAAGTTGAAGGGATAAATGAGGCAGAATAAAAGTAATTCTATGAGTTTTCAGTTCAGCAGTAAGTGGATGCTGGCTGACTGTGGCTTGTGTTTGGATGAGAGCAGGGTAATTAGAGATACCACTTCAGAACACTTCCCATGGAACTATCTGTATTAAAAGAATGCAGCAAAAACAGGTCATTAATTAACCTGACTGCCTTCTTTTGAATGGATTCTAAAAGCTATAGAGAGGTTAGGGAGATACCACCACATATGTGGAACAATATTACGGCAGATTCGAGAATTACACAGTGCGTGGTTGTTTAGAAAAGGGAGTAAAGGAGAAAACCCAGTTTTTTTGATGGAAGAAGCAGCAATGCTTCTTCAGGAGAGAAATGATGAAAAAGTTGAGGGCTATCTGGCACACAGATAATTCCTTACACTACGAAATGTTACCAGACAGTACGAGCACCTCTTTGTTACCCTCCTCTATATCATTGACAAGACTCCATGGCTTGGCTTGCACTGCTCAGTGAACTTCATATCTGACTGCACAATTACCCATAGGTCTTTTTCACTCTCTACTTCCCTGAGTGTAGTACCACACAGTTGGTACGTTTCTCTTGGATTACTACTACCTATATGCAGTAGCATACTGTCTTTAACACCCTGCCAACCTTTGTTCATTTGCAAACTTGGACATTAAGCCTGATGTACCTTCATCAATATCATTGATGAATACACAAAACAACAATGGGCCCAGCACCAAACCCTTGGGGCTCCATTAATAACAGTGTTCATTGATTACCACTCTGCCAGTGGTGTACCCCGGTATCATCGTAAGGGGGGGGGGCAAGGTGACCATGCTTTTGAGTTTTTTTTTTTAGAACGCCTCCTGCATTCTTTAATTTCAAAATTTTGGTTGGGGGGGCATATTCCCTTTCTGCCCACCCCTGCTCTCTGCCGTCTCCCACTCAACCATCCTACTCCAGTTTGTATAGCAGTATTCAAGGTGAAATCCAAGTATATGATATCAAAATTATTTTTTGCATCCAGTTCCTTTGTTACCACATCGTAGCATCCCATCAAATTGATCAGACAAGACTTCCCCTTACTCGTGCTGTGTCTGAACTTTTACTGCAGTCTTGTCTAGGTGATCCTGCATCACTTCTTTACCCAGTGACTCCATTATTTTCCCTGGAACAGAAGTTAAACTAACAGGTCTATAATTATTTTGTGTCACCCTTTGTGAATTGGGAAGACATTTGCACATCTCCAGTCCATGGGGACCTCCCCTGAATCTAAGGATGCTTTCATAATTATGGCTAAGGGTTTCCTTACTTCTGTCGCTGCCTCCTTTATGTTTAACCTCAACAAATTTTCCTCCACTTTGCTCTCCATTATTACAAAATCATTTAGCTCCCTGTTAGAGTTTAGTAAACTTCTGTCCTGCACTTCCTCATGTGAATGTAGATGCAAAATACTCATTCAGTTTGTCAGCTATCTAAGCAGGATCATCAAGTGGACCAATCTGATTCGTCCCCCTTCCTTCTAGAGTTTACATAAGTAAAGAAGTATTTGTTGGTTTTCTTTGCATCCTTTGCCATGGATTTCTTGTAATCAGCCTTTGCTTGCCTAACCTCCTTTGTGACTAGATTACAGACTAACTTAGAGCTGCCATAATCTTCTGTGTCACCTGATAATTTATATGCATCCCATGCATTTTTCTTCTCTGCCATGTTGTTTGTTTGTTATTTGGTTTTTAGGAGCATTAGCAACTAAGGCCATATTGCTCCGGGATATGTGGTGGTCATTCCCTGACCTTTCTGCATCCTCCGTATTTGGTGGTGACGGGCTCGAACCCCGGTCTAATCAAGAAGCGTATGCTACGCTCTCTGCCATGAGCCTCATTAGTTCATCTGATATCCATTTAGGTCTGAATTTTGAATAGTATTTCTTAGTTGGTATGAAAAGCCTAGTAGCTTCCAAGATTAATTCCTTGAAGGCTTCCCATTTAAAATTCACTGTTTTTAATATCATCAGTTGATCCCACTGTAGTCACATCTTTAAGTAAATCCCACATCAGTGTCACCTAGTGGTTCCTTTATCTGCAAATTCCTAATGCATGAGTCAATTCTGCTGATAATCAGACCAAGAGTATTACTCCCTCTGGTTGCCCCTTGAACATGTTGCTGTAGAAAACAATCCTCCAATAAATCCACAAAAGTCTTGTTAGCATGCGAGTGACCAACCCCCAAGTTCCAGTCAATATCTGGAAAGTTAAAATCCCCTATTACAAGACATTCTGATTTACTGGCCCACTATTGCTCTGCACAATTGTTCATTGTACTCATTAGTGTCATTAGGCCTATAACACACTCTTACTCTAATTTTTCTCTTTCCTAGTGTTTACATCACACTAAACTGACTGAACACCCATGTCAATTGGATGCACTTCCTTAACTAACAGCATAACCTCTCCTTCCTTCCTATCCTGTCTGTACACATTGATCTCCACAAATTCCAATTCTGCACTGCTTATATCTGTGTGACACCATGATCAGTACTTCAAATTTATCTACTATACTTCTAGCATTGCTGTACATGCAAGTATACATGTACCTGTTCTTACTCTTAGTTACCCTGACACAGCCCATGTATTTACTTGTTCCATGATAACTCCCAGAAACTTGCTCTCTAGACTGCTGCTCATTATAATAGAAGCAGTGCAAGAATTTGCTTTCGCCTCTGCCTGCAGCTACAGTTCTCTTAGTCTCTTCTCTGCACTCTTGCCTAACTTCAGGAAGGATCACTCACTGACTTGCTTAATACAGTTTTAAGTATTATCCTTTTTTGCTATTAAAGTAAATTCTATTACTTGAACAACTTCCTCCTACTGCAAATCTAACCTCACCTAGACAATATGATTTTCACCAAGGAAGCTCATAAGAAAAAACAGACTTGGAGGATATTCTGAAGATATCCTACCATGTCTAATTCATAGGCTTTAAACATCATGCACCAAAGCATGATATATTCAGAATTGGACCCATGTTTATATGCACTTTTTAAGTGCATATAAACATGATTCAAAATTGCCTCAGATATCAGCAAATGACAAGATCCATCAGGGCCAGAAGGAATCTCAGACCTGCTGTACATCTATTATCCAGTCAGGGACAAAATTACAGAAAATGAAGGGAGAGACCCTACATCCCAGAATATAGTGGGAGAAACGTTTTCTAACATCTCAACAAACAACAAACCTTTTTCTCCAGAGTTCCTGGTTCAAAAACAGAAAAATGAAAATTTGGCAGTTAATTTCAAATAAAAGGGTTGTTACCCATATAATGGGCCATTTACCATTCAAGAAAACAGCTCTCGCCCTTACAAAGTGCTGTTGGACCATATGACATCCTTTATGGAATGATTTTAGAACCTTTAACCGAAATCTGGGGACCACCTGCTTTTCCATATGCCTGACACAAAGCATCCAGAAATAGCCTTGACTACACCAGGAAAGGATCCAAAATTTACAAAAAACTATCATCCTACTGCTCTGACTAGCTAATCGTGAAAAGAATGGTCAGTGCTCCTCTTATATGGTAGTTAGAATCAAATGACCTCTCTAGCATTCAGTGTAGCTGCTGAAGAAACAAATCCACTTTGAACCATTTATCTGAGATACTTTCCTAAAAGAAGAGCACCTGCTGTCCATCTTTTTCGATATGGTAATATCTTTATACTCTCAGTTTAAGAAACCACTCTGTTTTTATGAAAAACTTTTTATCCTGTTGGTCTGATCCACCCTTTCCTTGCCCCTTTTGCCAAAAGGAAAGAGTTCCTCAAGAATTAGTTTTAAGTGTTACATTAAAGTGAATTCCATTACTAAACAACTTCCTCCGACTAAACATTGCTTTGTGTGTCAGTGAGTTTAGCATATTTTCCAAATCATGCAACATGAGGGTTATTGAACAACAACTGCAACAAGCCATTGATTACCTTTACTCCTGGTGATTAACCAATGCCTTCAGGCTCTTGCTGCAGAAGACTATTTGTGTACATTTTTGTCAAGCCTCAGGTGAAGCTCAGACAAAATGACAATCATAACCTGAAAGTCAGTGCAGCCTTAAAAGAGGAAAATAGTGAAGAACCTGAACAAATCTGCTAGCAAACAACAAACTCAGAAGAATAGTGGTACAACTGATGTGAGTGCAATGGTATTGTATATTATCAATACAAGTAAACAATAACTAATTTGCCTGCAAAAGGTTTTCTTCATATATATACAGTAAACCCTCAATTTAACAGACTAATAGGGGGAGAAGGGGTGTCTGTTAAATCGAATGCAACGGGGGGGGGGGGCATTTTTTATTGTACCTAATGTTAAAAAAAAAAAGCTTTAATACAGTACTGTACAATATAAAATTATGTTGCAATTTAGCTTTGATTTACGGATATCAGAAACAGGTTTTTTTTTACGCTGTAAATTTCACAAACGTGTGCCACCGAGACGCCTTGTTCTAACTCCTCTATCACTTGATGCCATTTTAAGTTGTAAGGATTGCAAATTATTCAATAAATAAAGTCAGAAATCACAGAAACACTCTATATACAACCTGACCGCACAATAGCTTGAGGCAGACCAAGACAAAGCGAGTCACCGCTTGCTGTAATCTGGGAAAACAGCTATTTGAAAACATTTTCAGAATATTATTATTAATTAATAATAATACTGAAGTTTTGTATAACCTAAAAAAAATATGGTCGAGATTAATATGTACATTACTATTTGTCCGGTCTGTTATATCAGGGGTTTACTGTATATATTATTTATTGAAACTTACTGGAAAATAGCAAATAGCCATTTTTATTTCACGTTTTTTCAATTATTACCCTAAACTTCCTATATCGGGGAATTAATATATATATGGTGTTAACTTATTCATTCCTTTTCATAAGGCTATTAGCCATGTGAAGTTAAAGAATTTAATAGTATTACAATAAAATGTTATATTTTCCAAACCTTCTACTGATTGATTTTCAGTTAACCTATTCTGGAGTATGTACACATATTTACAATTTTCTTGCATGGTCCTGAAGAATATGTTTTTGTTTCCAAGTAATTGTGGACACAGTTTATGTCAGCACGGAAATCACTTTTAAACTCAAAGGAGCACCTATCAGCCATAATTGCCCAATTTTGGCTTACAAAACTTTTCTAGAATTCAGATCCAGAAGTTGATGAAATTATTTATGTATCACTTAATTCAAAGAATTTTTATTAAAAAAATTCTGATTTGATAGTAATTTCACTCTAATATCAATATTCAAAAACATTTATATAAACAATTAATTTTATGAAGAAACTGGCTGATGGTGCAAAACTCACTCCAGAATGGGTTAATGTGATCAATTACATGTTAACCCACAGATTTACATAAAATAAAGTATTATACTTGCAGTAGAGCATCAGTTATCCGAAATGATTGATGGCAGACCTCTTCCGGATAATCAAACGTAAAGTAAGATTAAATTAAATAAAAAAAATTATAAACCAATCCTTGAAAACAGAAACATCCATCCAGGCGTTTTTATATAAAACAGGAAAATTAGAAAGATTTTTAAATGCTCTGAGTTTTTCTACTTACCGATAATTAGCACAGACAATCTGTGTGTCCCAGTGGCATTTGCACACAGAGCAACTGTAACTCGCTCTTTTCTCATCTTAAAACCTGGTGCAGGCATTTGTCTTTTAGTGGCTAGGGTTTTTATTGGTAATGTTTTCCCTAATAAGCCAATCTCATCATTTGCTATGACTGAACCAAACTTACTTTTAAAGGACACTCACTGCCGATTCATCTGCAGAAAGTTTCTTGCCTTGAATTTCTAGTTCACATATACCATGTCTCAGTTTAAAAAGTTTTTCAGCCAACCTGTGCTTGCCTTAAAATATTAATTACCTCTTAATTTCTGATTAAAATCCAATGCTTTTTCGCACAAACATTGGGCCAGACATTGGTTCACCTAAACTTTGTTTCTGAAGAAACCACAATAAAGTGCACTCTCTAAGGTGCATTTTCAGGTTTCGACATCATCTTTTTTTGCTAGATCCTCCTTCACTATACATAATTGACACACATTCTGTTATAACATTGGAATTTTTCTTGATGTCCCCACATTCTCTTTGGAGAGGTTTCCTCAATATTTTTACTTTTTCTAATTCTATTCATAATTTCTATTTTTTGTTGCAATTTCTTGCAACTATGCAACTTCTTTTTGTTCACATTTTACTGTAAAAAATTGAGGAAAATAATAACTTATTATTTTTCTAAATTTTGGGCCGATATTATTCTTACTGAATCTGGAGTTAAACTAATCTGAAATTCCCTCGTGATTTCTGAGAAAACCCAGTAGTCTCTGTGATATTTTTCTAAAGGTCACATCCATAAAACAATTCACAGTTATTGGTTTATTGGGCTTTTTGTTTGTACAATCTATTATAAACGGGTAGTAAACTTGATCTTTTGCTTAATTAGAATCAAAATTCAATTTGCAAATATGATCACTATAACTAGTGCTTACTGTACTACTGTTAATAAAAAGAAAGATCAGCCTTTCAAATTATTTTGGATAACTGACATTCTACTGTATCTCCAATACTGATTGCAATTTTGTAACAACTTTCACTTCTCCATTTTAAAAAGATTTGCTTATGAAAGGGAATGGGCCTGTGGCACTGGTTTCCATGGTTTAGAAGAAGAGAATACAGCAGAGCCAGTAACTAAATTTAAATGTAAGTAGGAGGAGTTAGAGGAATGCATATTCCTGAACCCGCCAGTACCGATCACCATGTGATGCAGCTATGTGAGTGAATGGTATTTTCGTCATCCCCCCCCCCCGAGGTTCTGATGTGCTGCTGTTAGAGTACCTCAACTCCCTATCGTCCTTCATCCACTTCCTTTCCTAGATGTTTTGGTGAGGCGAGTAAGCTCTTGTCTGGAAACCAATGTGCTGCAGGCCAGCCCATGCCCCTTGTCATCTAAACAGCGCTGCAAACTCTCTCGAGCTTGGAGCCATTCCAGCTCAGAGGTTCCTAGAGTAAAAGCTGACCTCACCAATTGTGGATACCCAGCCTGTGTGTTAGACAGGTGCTTACTACAAGCACAAGAGCTTGCAACTCACCCGAGGCCCTCTTCCCCCCCCACAACAGTGTACCTACTGCTTATATTCCTTATTACTCGGGCATCTCATACCAGATTTCTAAGATCCTGCACGAGTACCGCATGAAATGCATACAACTTCCTGGTAGGAGTCTACGGTCTCTGGTCTCGAGATTAAAAACGCCCATCGCCCCTCTCTTACGCAGCGGTATTGTATACCGGATTACTTGCCATAATCGTGGCAATTGCTATGTAGGGGAAGGCTCCAGACATCTTCAGGACCGCCCCATCCGCCTGAGTGACCCTGAACACTGCAATCGCAGAACATTTTTGGCTAACTCATCATGACCTCAACCCCAGGTGCGATAGTGAGGATCGAGCAATCTCGACACTACTATCACCGCCTATGGTGATATATATATCCAGCTGTCACAAAGTTTTAAATTGCAGTAGAGGTACAAAACTACATGAATTTTGGTGTCAATAGTTTTGAAGCACGCCACGCACCAACAACAATCACCTGATCTGGCCTAGTGAATGCTCTTCTAGTCATCTGATTGTGCAAAGCATGTTTAGTATAATTTATTCCATATTATATTTGCATTTCTGTATGTATGTACCTTTCTTGCTGAGGAAAAGGTTCATTACTCCGAAAGCTACTTGTCGTATTAAAACTTATTAAATTTAGTTACTGCAGTCCCTTCTTCAGAACAGTGCAATAACTTTGCACAAAAAGCAATTCAGCTTAAAACATGCACAATTTCTCTTTAGTTATGTAAATAGAAATGTGAAATATCATAAACAACTTTATTTCTTGGTTCATTGTCTTTCTTATAAAATGATTGTTTCTAAAGAAATTTTAGTGTGGTGAAATTGAGGAAGGTTAGATGTGCAGAAGTTTTGCCTTTTACACATCTAACAAAGGATTGTTGAAACAAATCTCCAACAATCAACCATCCATTGTAGTGGAAGTAACTAGTGTGGTAGAGTTTTTCTTTTCTCTCACTGCCGCTTTCTTGCATTGTTTGCTTGTTATTTGGTTTTTAGGAGCGTTAGCAACTAATGCCATGTTGCTCCGGGGATATGCGGTGGTCACAGCCTCGAATCCCGGGCTAATCAAAAAGCGTGCGCTACACACTGCTGCTCCTGCCCACGGAGGTGCCATTGCCAGTACTAATATTTGTTATTGTAGCAAGTGAAAGCTGTTTCTTTCTGTCCAGCTTGTTAATATTATGAGTAGCTTACATCCCTTGTGCTGAAATTTAATATCTTTAATTGCATCATATCTTCACCTACACTATAAATCAAAGCCATACACCTCTTTATAAGCTAGAGAGGTCAAAGAAAGAAAACACATTCAAAATTTCCTTCATAATATCTTTCTTTCCTATTCTGTCCATGTTTCATCTTCTGCTCCTCTCTATCTCTTCTTAAACTTTAATGCCATATTCATTATCATAGTATTGTGATCTGAATGAATTCTTTACACCATTTATATATCTGTTCCTCATCATAACATAATTAACATCTATCAGGTATATTTATGTACCTTTCTAAGATCCTGAACCATCCATTAATATCAAATAATTTTATTCAAAAAACTCAAATCTCTCTCAATGATTAATTCCTACCACACATTATTCTACATAACTTCCCTCTCCTGCATTCCAGTCACTAAAATCTGTCATTCTGGTTTCTCAATTTTTCCATAAATCTTTTCATTTTCTTGACACAAATACTTGTATATAAAAGTAATTTCTCTCTTGTCTCTGCCTCCACTCTTATAGCCATCAACCTATCACTAATATATTGCACTTCTTCCATGCTTACAGTTACTTGCCCATTCAAAACCACTGCAACTCCATTTTTTACTCTCATTACCCCCTAATTCATTGCATTCAAAATCTACTTTTCCTTCAATTTTGTTTTGTTTGACCTACCAGAGTACTGAATTATACAGTATGTTAATACATAATACTATCTGCTCTTCCCTCCGTCAGTTGATTACAAAACAACTCAAAATTCCTTTAATCTTTCATTAAATCTGTTTAAATATAACTACAGATTCTTTTCTTTGCAAGCTTCCAACTTTTAGTACCAACAACATTGTTACTCTGTAGAGAAATGTTTGGAGACTTGGTGCAGCATTGAATACTCTCCAACTGACATGAAGAAAATGGTAGCATTGAGCAAAAAGTGTTTATTAGGGAATATTACAGAAGTGGGAATTCTGTTGATGGAGATACTGACAACACTTCAGCATGTGTGAAATGGACCATAAACTAAATATTTGAGGAAACAGGCAGTGTTTTAGGTGAAAGGAAAAAGTAGATGAAGATGAAGCTCAGAAAATCTTGCTGTGAAGCCCAAGAGTTTGCATAAACTTTCACAAGAACTGAGGATGTCTCACAGAACATTTGTTGAAGTAACTAGTCTGCATATTCTCACAAAATTTAGTGCACTCTGAGTGAGAACCTGACGTTATAAACAAAGTTTGATTTTCTGACAGAATACACTTTCATTTAGACAAGTATGTGAATAAGCAAAATGCAAGGTTTTGGTCTCCCTGCATTTAGCATTTTTTGAATCATCACGTGACATCTACTGGAGTGTCATTGGGGAAAATTTTGTACAACCATGTATGACAACTTTTTTCAAGAGGATGGTGCAAGGCTCTCTTCCTCAGGAGTTGTCCTGAAGTCCCAACAATGAGGTGTATGGCTGAAGATTGACATGGCCCCCAATGCCACTAGATTTAAACCCACATGATTTTTATCTCAAGGGTAGTTTCAAAGACAATGTATGTTCTTTGCAACATCACAGGCTGACTGTGGCACGTTATTTATAAACATAGAAGACATTGTGACATAAATTTCCAACACTGTTAGATATAATTCAAATGTTAATTTCTGTTTCTAAACAATATTTTATATTCTTTATATAAATAAATCATCATGCCTAGAAATAAAAAATATCTCTTTCTCCCTCTTCATTTAGATGAAGTGAAATTTGTTGATAATACTGGACCCCAAACTATTCTTCAAAAACGGTAACTTTCAGTTAATCACAAATTCTCTGGTTAATGAAAATTGATGTCTGCAAAATCCATAATGAAGAAACCATTACAAGATATATCAAAGCCTTACCTTATTTCAAAAGTCAGCTATACTACTATAGCATCTTAATCTGCCATAAGATGTGGAGAAATTAAAATTTTTAGGTCTTAAAATACCACATAAGCTGATAATAAAAGTACAAGCACTGACTGATCCATGCAACCAAAGATATGCCCATATTAACATCTGGGAACTCATTGGGAAGATTCTCTCCATGAAATTCAACATTATGCTCTGTTTACAATTTCTTAACCCAGCAGTGTGTTCATGTCCCCTTCCTCATTGTAACATAACACTCACACTGCAGGAGACACAATTACTCTCTGGAAACTAAACTGAGTAAGTTTTAGACATTTACTATGAACCGAAAATTTTTACACAAACTTTTTTTTATGCTTCACCTCTCTGGTGCAGCACAAGCACTGCTGGGTTAAAGCAGTTTTGTTACAATTTCATGATCTGTGGAAGTCTGGTCCTTATTGTTGTTCCGAACAATATGAATGCAGTGGGCTGGCATGGGTTTCCTGTGCATTTTTTTTTTATGTTCCATGTTTAGTGACAAATTGAATCACAATAAACTCAAACATATATACTACTGTATTTCCATGTTGACCACTCAGGTACATCAGTTCTCATTATTATTTATCTGTAAAAAAATATTATGTACTACAAAAATGTTTGTCTTTTGGAAGGGGAATTCAATTTAACGAATATCAACTAACATACTTTTATTGAAGTTTTACTTTTTTTTTTTTTTTTTTTTTTTGCAATTATGCAACCATCAAACATATGTAGAGTTATTTTGGCATGAAAAGAATTAGCATGTAACTGTTACCAACATCCTCAGATCATTAGCAAGGTTTTATTTTGTATTTTTTAAAATATACACCTTTTCATAATAGTTACTATTTTGATAGTTTATTTAAGATTACTTTCTTACTTTCAGGTTTAATAATTTAATGGATATACATGCATCTCCCCTTTATCTGTTTTATTCTTCCATTCGTTGGTTGGGAGTACGTATTGATCTGTTATGTGTATTAATTTCAATGGGTGCTGCTCTCTTTGCCATATTTCTGAAAGGTTATATGGAAGCTGCCTATGCTGCTCTTGTTCTATCACTTGCCATGCAGGTAATTAATAAAAATATTTTTAATAATACCTTTTTTTCCCAGAACATTCAGCAGTACACAATTGATATACTGGGTGGTTATAAAATAAGTTTCCTTATTCAGTAGACCCTAGTGTCAAAATGGTTAGCGTTAGTAATGTGAAAATCGGTGGGTATGTTCCCATACGCATTTAGTGTATGAGGAAATGATTTGTAGAAGGAAAAAAAAAGTTCAAATTTCCACCACTAGGGGAAAAACAGTGCTGCACATATGTAAAAGTTGTCATATATATTAAGGTAACTGGCACGGTACTGCACTCTTCTAAGAGATCACATTATTCCTGTTCTGCAAGAAAGGCAATGGGTAGAGACCGTAGTGTTCTTGCAAGATGGTGCCCCTCTCCACATTGGTCAACAAGTGGAGGAACTGCTCCGTTCCACATTCGGAAATGATCACATCATTTCTAGAGACTTTCCCCAGTTCTGGCCAGCCCAATCACCAGATCTCAGGCTATGGGGATACCTGAAAGACTGAGTTTACCGTGGCAGCATACAGATGCTTGTCGATTTGAAAGCAAGCATTAAAGATCATGTAGCCAACATCCCCAATGAGATGCTATGCGAAACTGTGTAGCATGCAGTCCTCCATTTTCCGAATGTTATCTTAAGTGAAGGAAAGCACATAGAACAATATCTGTAGATTTCTAAGTTCTGATATTAAAATCTAATCCTAAGTTAAGTATTCCATCTCATGTTTACAGCAGAAATTGAACTAATTATATTTTTTTTCTATAAATCGCTTCCCCATACCCAAAATGACATACCCATTGATTTTCACAGCACTATTAAACATTTTGCACTAGGGTCTCCTGAATAAGGAAACTTATTTTATAACCACTCGGTAAATACTTGCCAACTCTCCAAATTTACAATGGAGACTCCATTTCTTTTATCCCTTCTGCTTAACATTATAAAATAGTTTTCACACAAAAACACAGCTTTGCTGTTAAATTCAGAATTTTAAAAATTTCATTATTCACCTCTAGTTAACAAACTGGCTGCAAGATGTGCTAGTTTGTTGGATAAAATATGAGGAATGCACAAAATGAAATGTAAAATTTCATATCGTGTTAAGTGTAACTTATTGCTTATGTATGTGTGGTGCATAAATAAACTTGATTTAACAGTGTCCTTCAGCAAGATGTCAAAGAAGCATGATATTTAAGAAAAAATATACGCACAAGATTTTCAGTGCCTTATAAAATCTGTTAAAGTTATTAGTCATATAGTGTGAGGAAGCCCCAAGCTTTTGTTGCACCAGCCAAACTACCTACCTTAGAGGAGACCTGATTGAGGTCTATAAAGCTGTCAGGGAGATAGTAAATCAAATAAAGAGAAAAGTTTACAAGTTATGGGAGAAGAGATTTAGATGGAGCATAGGACATTTTCTTCAAGTGAGTTGCTTACCACTTGGATTAGTTATCTCCTTGAGTAATTTGAGGCTGAAAGCTTGAAAATTCATATGTTGGCCAGATGGGTACCTGCATGGGGAGGGAAATGCATAAGTAGTTTATTTAGCATTAGTAGAGGCATATGATGCAAGAAAGCAAGCTTATGCAGCATCAGCCAAAAAAAACTTCCACTTCACCCCTCCGTTCGTTCGAAATACCTGTCCAGCTGAGCCTTAAATTTATTTAGACTATCAACTTCCACAATAAGGGATGGAAGTCTGTTCCACCAACCAACTACCCGCTGGCTAAAGGCAAATTTCCGCACATCTATCCTACGTCTGTCTTTCCTCATAAATTCAAATTGAGCCAGTTCTGGCTCAATTTGAATTTATGTTCTGGAATACCTGTTTTGTTAAAAATACCTGTCCAGGCTCAGCTGGAGGGGTGAAGTGGAAGTTTTTTTTTGGCTGATGCTGCATAAGCTTGCTTTCTTGCACCATATGCCTCTATTAATGCTAATGCTAAATAAACTACTTATGCATTTCTCTCCCCGTGTAGGTACTCATCTGGCCAACATATGAATTTTTGAAAGCTTTCAGCCTCAAATTACTCAAGGAGATAACTAATCCAAGTGGTAAGCAATCTCTTGAAGAAAATGTCCTATGTTCCATCTAAATCTCTTCTCCCATAACTTGAATTTATAGCTTGTAAACTTTTCTCTTTATTTGATTTACTATCTCCCTGACAGCTTTACAGACCTCAATCAGGTCTCCTCTAAGGTAGGTAGTAGCCCACATATTCATAATCTTTCCTCGTATGAGCAAATCCTTTTGCCTCCTGCTCTTTCAAGAAGTTTGGTCTTCATAATTAGATACCGAATTCCAAGATTTAGTTTCCCTATCTCTACAAGCAAATGTTTGATAAATCATCAAAATGACACCATTAGCCCTCCTTGCTGCCTATCTGTATTGCATGGTACATATATCTGTCTCTATGACCTTTCATTTTCTCCATTAAAACATGGCAGCCACTTTTCTGACCACCCTTGAAGCCAATTCAAGTCGTGTCATCCTGAAGGACTACTTCAGGTTGACTTGAATTGGTGGCAATCATTAACTACTCTCTATCCTTTGATTGTTATTTAAGAAAATAGTAGTAGTAATGGAGGCATGTGATGCAAGAAAGCAAGTGTATGAGCTTATGAAGCATCAGCCACAAAAAAAAAAAAAAAATCTATTTCACACATTCATTCCCTCTAAAAGTTTGTCTAGTTCCTCCTTGAATTTATTTAAGCTATCAACTTTCATGACAGATGGAAGTTTGTTCCAGCAATTAACCACTTGCTGGCTAAAGGCAAATTTCTACACATCTATTCTACAACTGGCTTTCCTCAATTTGAATTTATGCCCCCTCAGGATTTAAATTTGAGCAAGCGGAAGAATCCCATCAGAATTCAGGGTGCTCAACCCATTCAAGGCCTTATATACCTCAATTAGATCACCTCGCAGGTGCCTAGTCTCTAGCCACTGCAATTTGCTGAACTGAAGCCTTTCTTGGTAAGAGGACCCCTTCATTCCCTTCTCTGTACGCAATACTCAAGGCATGACCTGACCATTGCCTTATACAAAGGGATAATCACCTGCTTTTCCCTACTAGAAAAATTCCTGTATATCAATGACAATACCCAATACCTACTCTGGCAACCTGTCTGCATTTCTCAGAAAACTTTATATCTGACTGTACAATTACTCCCAGATCTTTTTCAATCACCCTAAGTATAGTACTACACAGTTGGTACCCTAAATCAGAAACAGCAGTGGTCCCTAGGAAACCCCACTTTTAATGTTAGCCTAATCTGAAAAGTATCCATTAATCGCAACCCCTGCCTCCTACTATGTGAGTGATAAATTATCTAAAATCCAGACCCCAATGCCCCTCAAGTTTATTAGTGATAACAGCATAAGCAAAGTTTTGAATGATATTCTAGCACCTCTGCTTAAATTTTTTAATTGGAGTTAAAAACCCAAAAAAAGAAGTAAAGTATTTTAATTTGTTCCTGTGTTTTTTTTTAATGAAACTACACTAACGTGCTCTTGCCTCCATGTGGTGGGACTGAAAACATGGAAGAGCAAAAGCAACTCTTCCAGGTCAAAATGAGTAATCCTAACCCTTCCATCTCTGAGCACCGTATCCAGTTGCTTTGAAGATATATTTGCTCCATAATGTGACAAATAACAGACAGACTCCTAGTTTACTTGTGAAACCAGATTTTTAGTATACATTTTACAAGAGAGCATGCAGTTTGAAAAATGTCATTCTCTTTTATCTGAAAGGGTTGGAGGATGGGCAGCATCCCCCCCCCCACACATGCTCAAAATGGCTGTGAAAAACTACAACAATGGGTATTCTACCCATTGCAGTAACCACTCACAATACTGATGCTACATGATGGAGAGTGATTTCAGTTTGTGACTTCTTTAGTGTATCAAACAGAAAATGATCTCTGAACTGTCAGAGTTCAGGGAGTAACAGCTATTATGAATCTAAATATGTAAAGCTAGGACCCATTCCTTGCTTTTGCTGAGATATAACAAAGCAGCATACTTAACCAACTAATATGAGCACATATCCTAAACCCTCTGAAGTATGGTCACTCTTAAATGGCGTATCATAGTACACTTGCTTGTGCCAGATGTGGCTCAAATGATCATGAGAGCAATGCATACATAGCTGTGAGTGCATTATTCTCATGATCTGCCAAAACCAAAGTGTTTTAATTGTGAACAGAGCCCCTTCCCAGGGAATGCCAAAGCTTGATTCAGGAAAAAGAAATCCAGAAACAAAGCCATATGAAATATTTGCAACCAGTGTTTAGTGCCAGAACTATACATGCTCAGAAGGTAGCAAATTTCTGTACCACCAGGATACAAACTGATATAACTATACCTCTGACAGAATCACTTGCCCTTCCCTTCTCTTTCAACACAGTAGTAGCTCTTCTGTCTCATAACAAATCCTCAAGGTGAAATCATCAAAGTGTATTGTCCAGGAACAAATGGATATCGAAGATAAAAAAAATCAACAGAGGAGGATACAGGTTGCCAAATTTTCACAAAGAATTAAAAAAAAAAAAAAAATCTCAAGTCAAACATAAATAATGATGAAGCTTGTACAGTGGCATTATTGTGGACTACACTGCAAGTTAGCATAGCTTAATGTTTTGAAAAAATTTGAAAATTATTTCAATTGGCCTACAAGACCAAAACTTATCTCCTAACTTAAAATAGTTGGGGGGGGGGGAAGCTGCAAGCCATGACCACAGGCTTCCATGCCATCAGTCAATTTGTATATAATAAAGAAGTAGAGATTAATACCCAGAATGCACTGTTGCCACAAGATATGGAACTTTGTGCATTTCAGTTGTCACGTCGAAGAAAAGTTCATCAGTAACTTAACATAAATAAGTAATTTATGACTGGAACTTATAGCTGAATCAATTTGTGGTAGGTGTGAAGAAGAAATTATATGCTAATTAAGCTTGGTAGTCAAGCTGTTGTTCCATAACTAACTTGATGACAGTAAGCTCATGTATGATGGCAGTTCAATAAAGAATGATCATAATTGTAAAATAGAAAACTTGCTTCTTATCCAAATGGGAGTTGAGCATTCTTTTCTCTTGCCAAAGCTATTGCCCACCTCTGTCAAAACCAGATGGTTATATTACCACTTCAGCCAAAGATAAAGCTGACCTGCTAGCATCCTACTTTTCTTCCAACTTGTGTATTGATGATCTTGGTAAACCACTTCCCAGTACACTCCATTCAATGCTTCCTATGGCCTTCCATCAAAAGGATTTTGAACAATCTTGATACTAACAAAGCTCCTATGTCCTGATAGTATTTCTCCACTCGTTCTCCTAAGCTTACTGTTCCTATTCTTTGTCACCTTTTTTCATTTTCTACAGGTATTTTCCCTTCTGCTTGGAAATTTGGTACCCTGATAATGCAGACATGCCATCAAGACGAGTGGGTAAAGTGCCTGCGTGGCAACCCAAAGGTTGCGGGTTCGAATCCCGTCTCGGACTTGGATCAGAGTAGTGCAAAAACCTTGGGAGGTGCATTATGGCCACAGAAGCCGATGCGCCAACAACTAACAAAGAAAAAACATGCCATCACGGTTGCGAATTTAATTCCACAAGATACCGAATAGTGAAGATAATGATAATATTTTGAAGACTAAATGCACAAGGAAAAATATGTTATGGGTGAAATTAACTATATAATATTGGTGTAAATACACCATGGTTTACCCATAAATTTAACTACATAAGTAGTGTAATGGCATTGTTTGATTTTATCTCATTGTGGCTACCTTCAACAATGAGATACCAGGTATTGCACTACTTCGAATAAATAACGCTTCTCTAGTAGAGGAGACTACTGTTATTTATTCTCGGTGGGTACCACCACCCAAATGCGTTTCGGAGCTTGTTGGCTCACTCATCAGTGGGTGGGCAGGTACCCTCAATGTCTGCATTATCAGGGAACCTGCCCGCCCACCAATGAATGAGACAACAAACTCTGAAACACATCTGGGTGGTAGTGCAATACCTGGTATCTTGTTTTTGAAGGTAGCCACAATATGAGATAAAATCAAATTATGCCATTACACTACTTATGTGGTTAAATTTATGGGAAAACTATGGTGTATTTACACCAATATTATATAGTTATCCATATATGGACAAATTCAGTGGAAAAGTTTGGTGAAACTCAAGCAGTTGCCCTTGACATTAAGGTCTTCTAAATCTCTCTAGGTGGTAGATGACTCTCATCAACCAGTGCAATACCACCACTTTGCTTATTCGAGGCTTGAAGTGGTGGAACCCATGTTTAGTCTCCAGAGCTAAGTTCTGGTCAACCCTTCCCCATCTCTTCCATCATGCAGTTTGATTGATTTTTGAGGTTATGATGAACATCGTGGCGAGATCCAATCTTCCTTACATTTCGAGGGAACAGCTCTAAAACGGTATTCGCAGGCCGACCACTAGTTAGTAAACCGGACCGAACCTATTGGTAACTCTCTAGGAGGATCAGCTAGTGACTGGAGGAAGTCCGAGTAGTGTATGCAGGGGGAGAGCATTGTCGAGGCCATATTATGTCAAGGATCTGGATATATTCTTACCATGTATACGCCATATCCAAAAATTTCATTACTTCATGCAGCATGTCCCACCCACTTTTTCTTACTATTGAATACACCATGAATTGTCAAACTAATAGAGTAAGCTTATCTGCAAAAAGATCTAAACCTCCCAAACACTTCCTAATTCATTTCACAAATATATGTGGTCTCAATTCTAATCTCAATGATGTCCATTTCCACTTGCAGTCTGCCAAACCCCATGTAGTTTTTCTGACAGAATCTCAGTTATTGGTTGATTCAACTACTGCTCATCTTAGTTGCCCAAATTATTCGCTATATGATTTGTTTGGCCTCAAAGGTGGTACATTTGTGCATATGTCCGTTCCAATATTCCCTGTCAGAGACTTGGTAATTTGGAATCTCCTCTTTTTGATCTTCCCTGGCTTAAAATCTCTCTCTCCACCTCATTGTGTCAAATTCATCTGTTGTCTCTATTGTTCTCCCAACTCCACTAATCACTTGGAGCTCTTTGACCTCCTTTCTTTGCAACTTGACTTTCTCCAGTCCAACTTTCTTAACAGTGAGGTAATTTTCCTTGGTGATTTTAATGTTCACAACTCCAGCTGGCTTCCGTTTTCTAGTCACACCGACCCAGCTGGTCGAGATGTTTAGGCTTTTGCAATTACTAATGACCTTGCACAGATTGTTCATTTACCTTAAAGAATACCAGACAATCCTAACCATACAGCCAAGATGCTTGATCTTTTTCTCACAAACAACCCTTCTAAGTAGACGGTCGAAGTGAGAGGTCCTTCAGGCACCTCAGATCACAACTTGGTGATTGTCTCTTCTACAATGGAGCTTTTATCTCATGGCTGTTCCCAACCTCATATTGTTTGGCATTACAAGAATGCAAAATGGGATGAGCTGCGAGATTTCTTTTCCTTGGTCCGATTACTGTTTCAAAACTTCTGATGTCAACATTTTCTCAGATCGTGTCAGTGAAATTATTCTTGCACGAATGAAATCCTTTATCCCACACTCCACTTTAAAATGTCGCCTTTTATCTAAACCTTGGTTTTCCAATAAATGTGCTAATGCTGTTCAAGAGAAGAACATTACATATCGTAATTGGCTTGTTTCATTTTCTGCCTACACCAGAGATCGCAACAATTGTAAATCAGTTATTAATCCGTCCAAACTAGCGTTTGAACAGGCTCAGAGTAGAAAACTTGCTTCTGGCCCTAATGGTAGCCAAGCATTGTGGTCTCTTGCCAAAGCTAAAGCTGACCTGCTAGCATCCCATTTTTCTTCCAACTCGTGTATTAATGATCTTGGTAAAACACCTCCCACCACGCTCCATTCCATGCCTCCTGTGGTCTTCCGTCAAAAGGATTTTGACGTATCTGGATGCTAAGAAAGTTCCAGGTCCTGATGGTATTTCTCCACTTGTTCTCAAAACCTGTGCTCTTGAACTTACTGCTGTTCTTTGCCACCTTTTTCCACTTTCTTCTTCTAAAGGTGTTTTTCCTTCTGCTTGGAAATTTGCTCATATCCAGCCAGTTCCTAAAAAAGGGTGACAAATCCGTCCCATTGCAACTATTTCTACTCATTCTGAAGTAATGGAGAAATCAATTAACCGCCAACTCTTAAACTACTTGGAAACCTTCCGTCTGATCAATGATCGCCAGTATGGATTCCGTCAGTGTCAATCCACTGGTGATATCCATTGGCTTATGTTACCCATTTATGGACTAATTCAATGGAAAAGTTTGGTGAAACACAAGCAGTTGCTATTGACCGTGTTTGACATACAGGTTTTCTAACTAAGCTTTCATCTTATGGTTTTCTGTAATTGGGTATCCAATTTTCTCTCTGACCGATCACTGTGGGTGAGAGAAAACTGGATACCAATATTGCTCTCTATCTTTTACCTTCTCCATTAAAGCTGGTGTCCCTCAAGGTTAAGTTCTTTCTCCCACTCTTTTCCTTTATATATTAATGACCTTCCATTGACTGGAAATCCTATTCATAGTTTTGCTGATGATAGCACATTGCATTCTACCTTACGGTTTGAGAAACCTTGCCCTGTACAAAAAGAGCTTTAACTTTTCGAATATCTACTACCAATTCCTTAAATGTTGATATACAGGTAATTCACCAGTGAGGCAAAGATAACGATCTTGTTTGGCATAAAGGTCTTCTAAACAAGCTTCCATCTTATGGTTTGCAAACTGTTTTTTGTAATTGGTTATCTAGTTTTCTCTCTGATCGCAATGGCTCTCTGTCTTCTAACTTCCCCACTAATGCCAGTGTTCCCCCAAGGTTCAGTTCTTTCCCCCACTCTTTTCCTCTTGTATATTAATGACCTTCTTCCATTGACTAGAAATCCTATCCATAGTTTTGCCAATGATAGCACATTGCATTCCACTTTCCATTTTGAGAAAACTTGCCCTGCTCAATCAGCTTCAACTTCTCGAAAATATGCTACCAATTCCTTAAATGCTAATCTCCGGGTAATTCTCCAGTGGGACAAAGACAACTTAGTTGATTTCAATCCTTCTAAAACTCAGTCTTGTCTTATATCGCAAAAAGGATTCTTCTGTTCCTATGCTTATCTTTGGCGACACTCTGATTTCTAGGCAAAATGATATATCTCTTTTGGGGATTACCCTGACTTCTAATCTCTCTTGGCACAAGCACATTACAAATATTGCTTCCTCTGCATCTAAAAAACTTGGTTTTTTCTTTCACTCTCGGTGTTACTTTTCTTCCAAACAGCTGTTCACTCTGTACAAATCGCAAATCCGCCCTACCATGGAATATTCTTCCCACATCTTGGGTGGTGCCCCCAAAACCTCTCTCTCAGGCTTCTAGATTCCATTCAGAAGAGGGCAGTTAGGTTAATTAATGATTCATCTCTAACAGAGTCTCTCCACTCTCTGTCTCATAGACGTACTGTTTCTGCAGCATGCCTTTTCTACAGATACTTCCATGGGCACTGTTCTTCTGAATTGGCTTCTCTAATTCCAGCTGTCTTTTTCAAAACAGTCCAAACACATGCCGCCAACATCCATTTACTGTCCAACTTCAAACTCACAGAACCAACTTTTCATCTTCCTCATTTATTCATTCAACTGCCGTTTTCTTGAACAACCTTCCTTCATACGTATTTCCTGAAAATTACAGTCTACAGAAGTCCAATGTCAACAAATATCTTCTTTCGTCTTCTCAACCTCCAACCCAAGCATGGTACTAAGTACAGTCAGTCTTCGTATAACACGTGTTTACACTACACAAATTCGATGATACACGATTTATAAATAGGGGAACGATATCTTATATAACACGATTTGCCTTTGTGTTTACAAGAAACGGCAGTCGAACGCAACACGATAGGAATGAAGAGAATCTTCGGAAAACGTATTTATGTTTTTTATATCAGTGAAGGGGAAACGCATTTCACCATAATAACGTAAAAACCAACCCAATTCCAGCTGTCGGTATAATCGCAAATGCAATTAGATCGAGTTTATAACAAATTCCACTAGCAGAAACGCAATTGGAAATTGTTTTTATTGTTTTATGGCAGTAACCCCTAGAAATGTGCTTTAGTAAAATGTGAGGTGTTAATAGTGTATCTCGGCCTTTACGGTGTTGTTTATTCAGTTGCTACACGCGCGCAGCTTTTTATGTGTATAAAGCGTGCCTCCTCATTTTGTAATTGTCCTTTATTCCCTAAAAATGAGTAAAATACTTACAAGGTGTGAAAAGGAAGCGTCCTGGTGAAGACACTGCAGATTCAGAGAGAAAAAGAAAAGCAATATCAATAAACAGAGGCAGACTGGGTCAAAAATTCTTACCCGGGAAAATTTATAGTGGCCTCATACTATGGTTTATGGCCAAGTCCGTCTCTGTCGATAGAGAAAAAATATGAAATTGTGAAATGCTTTGAGTGAAATGAAAGGCCACAGGCTACAGGCCTAAATGAGGCAATGCTGAGAAAATAAAAACAACTTTCATAGCAGGAACAACTCAAAGTGTAATTAAAATCCATTAGATTAAGACACAAAGAATTGGAAGAGATGGAACGGCTGTTATCTGTTTGGATAGAAAATCAAACAAAAAACAAGTTCACTTACGATAGAAGCAAAAGTAATATCTTATTACGTAATAAAATACTTACGTATTTTATTACGATTATTTATTGTGTTTGGTAATGTTTTGGTTACAAATGTGTGTTCAATCTTGGGTGGTCGGCACCTAACCCTATTTTTCCCATAGGGCCTGTTGTTTATATTGCACAGGGGTTTCTAGGAACACAACTATCGTGCTATATGAGGACTGACTGTACTATATGTTCTAATACCTCTTGTGTTTGGGGTTTACATAAAAAAAAAAAAAAAAAAAAAAAAGCTTCCATCTTATAGTTTGCCAACTGTTTTTTGTAATTGAGAATGTTCTCTCTGACTACTCATTGCGGGTGATGGCTCTCCATCTTCTAATTTCTTCACTAATGCTGGTGTTCCCCAATGTTCAGTTCTTTCTTCCCATCTTTTCCTCTTATATGTCAATCGAGATCAAACAAAAGTCATCATCTGTACTAGATGAGGCTTCATAAAGATTTGCTAATCATGTGTAGGGAAGTAAATGTATTCTGCATCAGCCAAAAAAAAAAATTCTGAGCAGGGTGCATTACCCTGAGCTTTCCTGACCACCTGCTTGCACTGTAAGGAAAACTTTTGTATACTTTTACCATAACCCCTAAGTCTTTCATCCTGGATCATCTTTAATTCAGTGTCCTATAATAATTTATTAATAGAAAATTGTAATAAAAAGATAGATCAGAAACACAGTACTATAGTGAAAAATTTAATGCTGTTGATCTCTTTCAGCTAAGTGGTATGTACCAATATATTGTCAGGCTGTGTTGTGAGGTAGAAAATTGTTTCACATCTGTAGAAAGGATTCAATCATATATAGAAAATTTGGAAACTGAAGCACCACTTGTTAAAAACTGTCCACTACTTGATTGGCCCAGCAGAGGCCATATTATATTTAATAAAGTAACTATGAGTTATGGAGCAGAGTACCCCATTGTTCTGAAAGAGCTGACATTTAATATACAACCTCAGGAAAAGGTTGGAATCTGTGGCAGAACCGGATCAGGTCAGTGTTTTATTTAAAATCTTACCAGTAATATTTTCTGTTTGGAATATTGTTTTTTGGGAGCTGCTTAAAAATTATTTTTTTAAATTCTTGTTTTAAATTAGTAGTATAAGGAATGCAATTTGTTCATTGCTTGGCATTCAAAGTTTACTTAAAACAACAGGCACCTCCGTAGCCAGGTGGGAAGGAGCAGCAGTGCGTAGCACACGCTTCTTGATTAGACCGTGGTTCGAGCCCGTCACCACCAAATACGGAGGATGCGGAAAGGTCAGGGAATGACCACCGCATATCCCGGAGCAATATGGCCTTAGTTGCTAATGCTCCTAAAAACCAAATAACAACAACTTAAAACAACCAATGTTGGCTTCTGCCACCATTGTTATAGTATTAATATAATTACTAGGAGGAGTCTAATCAATAACAGAAGTGTTATTAGTCCATAAACTATAAATTTATAGCAATACAAATGTGATTTTATAACATAACTGCATCTTGTAGTACATATTCTTATCTAAAATAGCATAGATTGTAATGCTGTCAAATAAGCACAATTAGTGTAGTGTTATTATTTTCATATCGCTTAGTTTTAAGCGTTGTTTTTAAATTATTAGACTAAAATCTTGCCTCAGACTAGTGGGAATGCTTTGGTTCAGGAGAGAACTGCTGAGGGCAGTTCTGCAAATCACAATTATATGTGCTACTTGTTCCCTTTAGCAGGACATGATACAGCCATGGGGGATGATTTTTTTGTATAAGTTTGTTGTAAAGAACATCAGCAGATTAAGCACAAATTCATCATTCTGATGGGCTTGAAGAATTTTAGGAGGATTCATCAAGCACTCAGTTGTCCAGTGCCAGACAACAACGTCCTCCACAGTAGAGTTCTTTGAATCCAGAGGAAGTAGCTACAGTTGGTAACTCAATTGTCAAGGAAATGGGAAATATATTGTGCAATAAGGGCAGGTAGGATAAGACCAGGATATGTCTACAGAGGCTAAGGTTGATGATGAATAGAGAAGATATCATGTTTTAAGGGCATAAAAGTGATATTGTTGTACACATTGGTACTAATGATATTAAGAGGTTTGAGAATTTAATTAGCGAGTACAGAGCAGTGGTGAGAAAAATTCATGAGCTAGGATTGAAATTGAAAGTTTTTGCAATTCTGCCACACATAATAAGAGGGAGGGAGTACATGAAAGCATTATCAGTCAATTTGGTGGGTTGGAAAGCTGCTAACTTGTAGAGATACGCAGACTAATAGATTAACAGTACTCACATATGGTGTAAATGATTCTTGCACTGTTTCTATCAGAACATGAAGCAGCCTGCAACAAGTTGTTGGAGGTTCTCATTGATTAAGCAGTTACATGGACTGAGTATGATTACTAAGAATGAAAACAGGTGCATGTATGCTAAGAGCATAGTAAATGAATTTGAAGTACTGGTCTAAGTCATCAAATGCAAACACTGTCGGGATATCAGAAACATGGGGTCACTGAGATACGATATGCTCATGACCCAAAACATTATGACCACCCATCTCCATAGTACCTAGAAGTGATGGCTCAGATAGAGCATGTCAGTACATCAATATAAATCTTGGGGAAAGGGAATGATTTGTGTTGTGAGGAAGGCGGGGCCCCAACATCTCGGCAACCATCACTGATTGACAGTTGAGGTAACTGGTGGTTGTGTGCTGATTAGGACAACAGATGGCTCGCAATTCCTACAAACAGGGCACACAGAGAAACATATATGAGCATGCCATCCAGCAGATGCCCTCCACAAGGGCATCTGCTGGATGGCGGGGCAACCTGTTTGTGTGCCCATGTTAACCATCATCGGGAGCACTATCATGGATAACACTGGATCTCATCCTCACAGCCTTCCTAGCACTGCAAATTATTCCCCATTTTCAAACCCTGTCAGGTTTTTCCTGTGCCGGATAGTGATGTCACTCCACTCATGGAGACAGGGTTGGTCATAATGTTTTGGCTTATGAGTGTATGTACCTCCACATGCTTATGAATGGGATATAATGGGTTTTATTTACTATTAACAGATTGGGATGTCAGAACATATCTTAATATGATGGATATTTGACATTTTTACCTAATTTAACCCCATCAGCTTTTACTTGTGGAGCTACTTGAAGAATTAAGTGTACAATAATAACCCTGCTCATCAACAGGTTGAAAGCCACACTTAAACTAAATAAGTGTATGGAGAATGTATGTCATTCAGTTGTTCATTGCTAGAAAATGGTGGACATCTGTATCAGTACCATGCACCAAACTATTGCTTCTGAATACATACAAGAGTTGAGGTTTATAATTAATTTTACTCCCTAAATATATGTGAGACACTCTATTAAAACTTAGCCCTATTCTTGACCTATGCATCTTATAATTGTTATCATTACTTTCACTTTTTTTTTTTTGTCTGGAGCACTTACTAATTTTTAGAAAATAATGAGGGCAAAATGCACAAATTAAGTAATTGCATAGAAAGACTGCTGTACAGACCAAGTTGGTCACACACAGGGTTCATTCATATGCTTGCCAATGTAGCTAAACCAACAACTGCATTTCAAAGTATTTTTAAGGGTATCAATATATTAGTGTAAAATAATGGAGGAAAGCAAGCTCAGACAGCACCAGATAAAAGTTTGTTCCAACAATCCAACTGCCTGAAAACAAATTTCTGTGTATCCGTCATGTAACACCAGTTTACATTTTTGCCACCGTATATCTGTTGTCTGAGCAGGAAGAAGGATGCATTGTCAGATCTCCTTGTAGGTGCCTAGTTTCCAGAACTGAACCCTCACTAATCTCATTGCCCTTCTCTGCACCCATTCCAACAATTCACTATCCTTCCTAAAATTTTCTACACCTATATGCAGTTGGTTCTACAGAAGGTTCTACACCTATATGCAGTTGGTAGATGCAGCTTATCCATTGCTTTTAAAACAGAATAATCACTTCTTTATCCCTGTATATCACACCGAGCTGTCTGCACAATTGATATGTTATTCTGGGATTACTGCTACCACTAGATGTCAGATGAACTAATGAGACATATGGCAGAGAAGAAAAATGCTTGCATACATATAAATTAACACGTGACAAAGAAGCCTATGATAAATATAAGTTGATCTGTAACCAAGTTACAAAGGAGGTTAGGCAGGCAAAGGCAGATTATGAGAAATATTTGGCAAGGGATGCAAAGAAAAACAGCAAAGAGTTCTTTACTTATGTAAACTCTAGAAGGAAGGGTATGAATCAGATTGGTCCACTTGATATTGATGGTTCAACTGTTGGTGATCCTGCTCAGGTAGCTAACAAACTAAATGAATATTTTGCATTGACATTCACACATGAGGAGTTATTCAGCAAGGGGAATGCCAGAGGTGTATTCAACTCTGGCAGTAAGCTAGATAATCTTGTAATAACTGAGAGTAAAGTGGAGGAGAAATTGTTGAAGAAAGGCACCTGGGGTGGGTGGGATCTATCCAGTTATATTAAAGGAGGCAGCAAAGGAAGTAAGCAAACCCTTAGCCATAATTATGAGAGCTTCCTTGGACTCAGGGGAGGTACCCATAGACTGGAGATGTGCAAATGTGATCCTATTCACAAAGGAGGATCAAAGGCTAACACAAGTAATTATAGACCTGTGAGTTTAACTTCTGTTCCAGGAAAATTAATGGAGGCACTGGTTAAAGAAGCACTGCAGGATCATCTAGACAAGACTTCAGTTATAGCTCGGACACAGCATGGTTTTGTTAAGAGGAAGTCTTGCCTGAACAATTTGATTGGATACTATGATGCAGTCACAAAAGAACTGGATGCAGGGAATAACTTTGATATTATATACTTGGATCTTAGAAGGGCCTTTGATATTGTTGCACAAATTGGAGCAGTGTGGCATTGGAGGCAAATTGCTGCTATGGATAAAGGGATGGTTGAGGTGGAGAAGACAGAGAGTGTTAATCAATGGACACTGCTCATCGTGGACTAATGTTATTAGTGGAGTCCCTCAGGGTTCAGTGTTGGGTCCATTATTGTTTTCTGTATTTATAAATGATATTGATGATGGTATATCAAGCTTAATATCCAAGTTTGCAGACAATACAAAGGTTGGTAGGGTTGTTAAGGACACTACTGACGCTATGCTGCTGCAACAGGATCTGGAAAGGTTGAGAGGTGGCAAATGAAGTTTAACATTGACAAATGTAAAGTACTACATATATGGGAAACAGCAACCCCAGAGCAACGTATCAACTCTGTGGTACTACACTGACAGTGGTAGAGAATGAAAAGGACCTGGGGGTAATTGTGCAGGCAGATATGAAGTTCTCTGAGCAGTGCAGGGCTGCAAGAGTAGCTCATGGTGTCTTATCAATGATATATAGGAATTTTTCTAGCAGGGATAAGGAGGTGATTATTCCCTTGTATAAGGCAATGGTCAGGCCACACCTTGAGTACTGTATACAGGTCTGGAGGCCTCATTTCAAGAAGGATGTAGAGCTGCTGGAATGAGTACAGAGAAGGGCAACAAGGTTAGTGAATGGAACAAAGGGTTGCTCTTACGAAGAAAGGCTTAAGTTTTGCAAATTACAGTGTCTGGAGACTAGGCACCGGCAAGGTGATCTGATAGAGGTGTATAAAGCCTTGAATGGTTTGAGCATGCTCAATGCTGATGGGATTCTGCCTCTTGCTCAGAATAATCACCTTAGAGAGCATAAATTCAAATTGAGGAAAGATAGATGTCCGGAAATTTGCCTTTAGCCAGCGGGTTGGTTGGTGGAACAGACTTCCATCCCTTGTTGTGAAAGTTGGTAGCTTAAATAAATTTAAGGCTCAGCTGGACAGGTATTTTGAACGAACGGAGGGGTGAAGTGGAAGTTTTTTTTTTTTTTTTTTTTTCTGGCTTTCTTGCATCATATGCCTCTACTAATGCTAACACTATGCAGTACCTTATATATATATATATTTTTTTTTTCCTAACACTGCAGCCAAATCAGCGAATCTATTTAACTCTTGCCTGTTAGTCCCCTATACAGACTACAGGCAAGTAATTTGTATCCCAATGGCAACACTCATGGCATGGACAGGCTGCAAACAAATTATGTGAGATTAAGCCTGTAATTGAACATTGGCAGTCTAGTCTGCGCAGGAACCGAAAAGAGGAAGTTGTTCTATCTCGGCTCCACATAGGACATTGTCACCTGCTTGAGGGCAGACGATCGTCCTATGTGTAGAAATTGTGACGCCGTTTATGTTTTCGCCATCTATCTGAGCCTTATACACTCAGACAGATTTTATTGGACAATGACAACATGTCAGCTATATTTAAATTTTTACAATTTATTAATCTAAATAACTTTATCTAGAATGTTTTTAATTGTTTTATAAACTTTTTATATTGTATATATCTTTACAATAATATATAAACAATTATATTATACTTTACACCTTTTTTTGAGTTGGCGCATTATATGCGCCAACTCAAAAAAAGTCCATAGGGACTATTTCAGTTTTCTCTCATAATTAAAGATTTGCCACCTCTCTCTCTTAATATAAATAGACAGATCCCATATTTATGTGTAATTTCAATAATTTCTCTTCCATTTAGCTCTCTGTAATTTGATACACTTAATAAAACAAATTCCTCATATGTAAAATATCTATTCAGTTTGTCAGATCCTTCTCACCTGAGAAGGATCAACTGTTATATCATTCACATCTTCTTTCCTTCTAGGCTTTACATAAGTAAAGTCTTTTGCTAATTTTCTTTTCATTCATTGTCAGAGACTTCTTGTAATCTACCTTAGCTTGCCTAACCCATGTTATTACTTGATTGCACACTAGTTTATACCTATACTGTATCATCTGATATTTTATATGTATTTCAAGCATCTTTCTTCTCTGTCAAGTCTCACCAGCCCATCTAACATCCATTTAGATCAAAGCCTTGTCACTATCTCTTACTTCGCATAAAAAACTTCTATGATTACGTCCCTGAATTTACTGTTGGCAACATCATCAATCCCACATCAATAAACTGTTTCTTTTATATGCAGATTCTTAATGCATGAAGAGTTGCTGCTTTCTCTCATTGCCTCTTTAGAAGGGACCAAAAAAGGCTTCAGTTCTGCAGTGGCTGGAGACTAGGCACCTGCAAGGTTTTTTTAAGGCCTTGAATGGACTAGGTAAGCTCAATGCTGATGGCATTCTTCCTCAGACTACCACAAGGGGGCATAAATTGAAATTGAGGAAGGATGTGCAAAATTTATCTGCAGCCAGTATGTGGTTCATTGTTGGAACAAACTTCCATCTGTTGTTATGGATGAATTTGGGAGGGGATGTGAAGGGTGTGTTTCTTTTTTCTCCTTTCTTGCCACTACTAATACTAAAATGCTGGTATAGAAAACAGTCATAATCTTTCATTATATGACATGATTTACTGGACACTATTTGTTCATTAGGCCTATAACACACTCCTATTCTCATTTTTGTTTTTTCTTATGGTGATGCCAAAATGACTTAATTTTTCTTTTAATTGCTTCTTTACTAAGAGAATTACCTCCCCCCCCCAACACCTTAATTTTTGAGCTGCTGCATGTTACAATAAAAGCAGTTGTAGAATCGCACCTCTTTGGCTGCATACCCACCTCCTCCAGAAAGCTAGCTTTGATATCATCAGCAAGTCTTCTATTTTAGTGTATCCCTTCCCTGCAACAACAATCTCCTCTTGACAAATATAGACCATGCTGGGAAAAATTCTACCCAATGAACGTTGCATTCTTTTCAGGGCAGAATTGCAGACAATTTGAATGTGTGACTGACTTTTTCAGTAAATTCTTTATTCTTAATATCACTGGTATGAGCATATCCAACAGTATCTCTTTTGTGCCTTTTAAGATGATAGCTGCTCTTTGTCATCTACTTTTGTTCCAGGCAAACATATCCTGGTCCTATTCCACCTATCCTTTTTATAAAATATTTCCTTTGGAGGATCTCATTGCATTGTGCTGGGTGGCTAGTGCTTGAAGAGTCCTTTTTAATTTGTTTGAGGTAATTATCTCTGTTCCTCAAGCCCTCTTGTAGGCCCATCGGAACACTGATTTGTTACTTAAATTCCTAATACTCTGCAATGAATGTAGCTGGGATTTACAAGAGAACTACCATTGATGGTTCTTTCCCACTACTACAAGATTTTGTTATACAGTACAGTACAGTATGTGCTATTTTGTTTGTAAATAATGTTGCTGACTTCCTGATTTCTTAGCTATAAACAAAAAAAAAAAATGCCAAGCAGTGTAACTACAATTAGCAAATATCCGAAAGACAGAAGTGTGCCTCTAATCAGTTTTCACTGAATTAAGCATTTCATATGTCAGCTGTTAGATTATGACATGCATCAGTTCAAGTAGTCATGATTTTTTTTTATCAAAATTAAAAAGGGTAATGAAGATATTACTGTTATAAATGAGAATTTTTACTTGGATTAAGTGACTTTGCTTAATTTGTTAAAAACAAACACTTTATGCTTTAAACGTTGCTTACAGTTCACTTAATAATGTCTCTGTAACACTTTATCCAAGTTTAAAGAACTTGATTAAACAAACCTCTCAGCAGAATGACAAAATAAAACCATGATCTTGTTTTTATATATATATTTTATTCACTGGTAATACAATTTATAGGGAAATCTTCCATTGGTGCTGTTCTCTTTAGACTTGTAGAGATTAACTCGGGATCTATTCACATTGATGGTGTTGACATTAGCAAAATAGGTCTTGAAGACCTGCGTTCTAAGATGTCAGTAATCCCACAAAATCCAGTTATCTTTCATAACACAATTAGGTAAGTTACAGGTATTCATTCATTTTTATTTGTTTAATTTACACAGCACTAATGTGCAAAACCTAATTATAGCTGCCAACTTGCTGGATTTATGATAGAGAATCGGTCTTTTTTTTTAACTCAATTTTATCTCCTTTTCTGCCTCATCATCCTAATATTGTTTCTCTGTCTTTATGTGTGCATAAAAAGAAAAACTGGGTTAAAAATGTGTTAAAATTGGACTTTTAAAAAAAAAATTTGCAGCTATCTGTGTATTTTCATTAACAAATTGGCCATTAGGTGTCTCACACATCTGTTATGTTAGGCCTGAGAACTAGTGTAGCAAAAGAGAGTCTATTACCACCAAGTGATTGAATCCTTGTCACTTATTAATGTGTATGCTGCATGCCTTCCTATAAAAAGGAATGAATAATAAAGTTAAACAATTTCAAATGATCCATGTGTGAACACATTGACTGTCTTTAGCTAAATCTATAAGTAGACTACTATTCTACTAGTCACCGTTGAGAAGTCTATTTGAGGAAGTTGTATTGAGAAAAGCCATGTGAGCATTTTTCAGAGTTACCAAATTTAAAATCTAAATATAGCTATTCAGTCCAGAGTACCTCACATCCATGTGCTGAGGTCATTACTCTTAGGTATGTTGCACATTTATTATTAATATAACAGTCAGTTCTGACTTGGGCATTAGTTGTGGCATATGATGCAAGAAAGCAAGCTTATCCAGCATCAGCCAAAAAAAAAACTTCCCATTTCACCCGTCTGATCACTCCAAATGTTTATCTAAGCTATCAACTTCCATAACAGAAAGATGGAAGTCCGTTCCGGCAAACTTCTGCACATCTATTCTACAACTGTCTTTTCTCAATTTGAATCTATGCCCCCTCAGGTTCTTAATCTGAGCAAGTGGAAGTATCCTGTGAGCATTGAGCCTGCTCAAACCATTCAAGGTCTTATACACCTCACAGAACTTAAGCCTTTCTTTGTATGTGCAAGTTGGGATATACGAAGGGATAATCACCTCCTTGTCTCTGCTAGCAAAATTCCATGATCTGCACTGCTCAGAGAACTTCATATCTGACTGCACAATTACCCCCAGGTCTTTTTCATTCTCCACCTCCATGAGTGTAGTACCACATTTCTCTTGGGTTACTGCTACCCATATGCAGTACTTTGCATTTGTCAATGTTAAACTTCAGTCGGGACTTCTCATCCCATCTGCCTAACTTTTCTAAATCCTGGTGCAGTGGCATACTGTAATTAACAACCCTGATATACCTTCATTGTATATTATACAAAACAACAATTGGCCCAGCACCGAAACCTGGGGGAACTCCACTAATAACATTAGTCCACACAGAGCAGTGTCCATTACCACTCTCTGTCATCTCCCACTCAACCATCCCGCTCCAATTTAAAACAAGCAGAGAAGATTCTGTTCTTTTCATCATGATCCGCTTGCCTCCCTGACTATTCCCCCCTCATATAGTAGTTTTGACATTAGCAAACAAGTTTCTAATATTTATTGGTATCATTAAAGATAAAACAATGGATGTTTAGCAGCATCAGCTCTAGAATGTGAACCTAGCAGATGCTATTTTGAAAGAAGAAATAATTTGTATGTAGTGGCCTTTGTTTGAGGAACTGACAAATACACCTAGAACCATAACACATTATCCCATGTTTGGCATTTTTGTAATGCTAGGAAAACAAAAACTGGATTCAGATCTTCTCTTTCTGACAGCAGGACCATCGTTATGAACAAAACTTTGCAACAGTATTTATTTTGAAGCAACCAATTTTGGTCTAACTGCAACATTCTGTAACTATATCTTAATATGTGTATTGTCAGTGAAATTTATCTTATAGTACAGCATGGACTTCAAAAAACTTGCTGTTTTCCTAATTATGAGTACTCTAGCTTTCTGAAAATCAAAAGTTGGGGTATATGAGCTGACCTTGGTCCATTGAATATAAAACTGCTGTACTCAGTTCTGGTGGTTACACTGTATCATAAAGACTTATGATTTTGACACTGTTCACAGCATACATAGTGGAGATTTCAGGCACCATCACATATTCTTTGAAATATCTTTTTTGTTATATTTTATTTTCCACTGTGATCTACAGTTAGTATGTGGCAGTTGAAACTGAACAGTCCTAATAATGAAATTATTGTATTAACAAGTATAAGGTACATTCAAAAGTTCCTGGATTGAGTAGTTGGACTTACTAACTTAATTACTTTTAAGATACCTTCCTTCTGCACACACACAGGCCCAACTTCAGCAAAACAACCACCACAAAGTCCCATTTTCAGGTTGGGGGAGTAGAGAGGATGCATGAGGATGATTTTTTTTTTTTTTTTTTTGCAATCAAGAACTAGCATCATGATGCAGGATTAAGCCATCCTTGCCGCACATGTAAATGTGCCCTCATCATTGAAAAAACAATTAGCATGCACAAGATTTGGACTGTGGGGCCATTCAGATGATTCTGCCTTGGTCTCAGAGTTGTAGGCAAACACACCCAACTCTCATTCCCATAGAACACTTTTCTTAGAAAGCTGGGATCCTGCACAGATTTTTCAAACAAATCAACTGTGATGGCTTTCCTGCAGTCTATTTGATTGTCTGACAGAAAGCATGGGACAAACTTTGCACACACCCCTAAATCTTGCATCAATATACTTGTGAGCAAATCTCAACATATTTGCTTATCATTTCACATAAATACCTTCACTTTTATGGCACTGAAGGTGTCCATTGCTTCCTGTATATTTTTAAACCACTTGCAAACTGCTGTTTTCTTTAAAGCATCATCTCCATAGCTTTATAGTTGTTATAATACTCCTTTCTTCTGGTCCTGTGAAGTACCATACATTTTTTAAGTTACCCAAGAAGTTATGAACCAAGATATAAATACTCTTCCCTCTTGATTTTTGGATTATAGAGACTAAATTTAAAGAATCATTAATTGTGCAGTTTTGTTCATTACATAGAAATCCAGTCATTTCCACTGCAAATACATATTTAACTCAAACCTTGGAAGGTAGATAAGTTGCTCTTAAGAGCTTATGTAGCATCAGCCAAAAAAAAAAAATTTCACACATCCATTCTCTCCATAAATTTATTTAAGCTATCAACTTCCACAACAACAGAGGAAGGTTTGTTCCACCAATCATCTACCCACTGGCTAAAGGCAAATTTGAGCACATCTATTCTACAACTGTCTTTCCTCAGGTTCAGAATTGAACCTGTTCAAGGCCTTATACACTTCAATCAGATCACCTCGCCAGTGCTTAGTCTCCAGATGCTGCAATTTGCAGAACTTAAGCCTTTCTTGGTAAGGGGGACCCTTTCATTCCCCTCCTCTGTACTTAGTCAGAATACAGTAAAATGAGGCCTCCAGACCTGTACACAAGGCATGGCCTGACCATTTCCTTATACAAAGAGATAATCACCTCCTTTTCCCTACTAGCAAAATTCCTGTATATCATTAACAATACCCCATAACCTCTGACAGTACAATTACTCCGAGGTCTTTTACATTTTCTACCACCCTGAGTGTAGTACAGTTGGTAGGTTTCTCTGGGGTAACTTCTACCCATATGCAATATGTTGCATTTGTCACTTCTCAGGCCATCTATTCTAGATCCAGTTGCATACTTGGACATTAAGCCTGATATACCTTCATCAGTGAGCCCAACACCAAACTCTGGCGGCCTCCACTAATAACATTGGTCCACGAAGAGCAGGGTCCATTGTAATAACTTGCCCTTAATACTGTAGTCTTCCATGCACAAGAGTATCAAAATCTTTCCTGAAATCCAAGTACATGATATCAAAATTATTTTTTGCATCCAGTTCCTTTGTAATCATAGTATCCAATCAAATTTGTCAGACAAGACTTTCCCTTAACAAACCCATGCTGTGTCTGAATGATTACTGCAATGCTTCTTTAGCCAGTGACTCCATTATTTTCCCTGGAACAGAAGTTAAACTAACAGGGCTGTAATTACTCGTGTCACCCTTTGAGAATTGATTTGCACATCTCCAGCCTGTAAGGACTTCCTTTGCTGCCTCTGCAGGTACCTTTCTTATGTTTAACTTCTCCTCCACTTTGCTCCCTGTTAGAGTTTAATAAGCTTCTGTCCTCCACTTCCCTACAGAATTCCTCATGTGTGACTGTAGATACAAAATACTCATTCAGCTATCTAAGCAGGAACATCAACAACTGAACCAATCTGATTCATACCTTTCCTTCTAGAGTTCAAGTAAAGAAGTCCTTGCTATCAGACTAGCTTTTATCTAACATAGGCTTATGTGTCTCCATATAATTTATTTGCATCCCATGCATTTTTTCTCTGTGCCACCCATTTAGGCCTAAACTTTGAACAGTATTTCTTAATCGGTATGAAACGCCTAGTAGCTTCCACAATTAATTCCTCCTGCTAACATCATCATTTGGTTGCACTGTAGAGATTTTAAATCTGGCAATAATAACAGCATTATTGTTATGTTTATGCAGTAATACCCAAATATTTTTTATTTAGTAAAATTGCTTTCAGGCAAAAAAAAAGCCTCAAATGGGGGGGGAAGAAAAAGTGGAACAGTTTCATAATGGTGGTTGTTCCTAATATGCAGGTGAGAATTAGTGTGATCAAATTCATGCAATTTTGAGTATTTTAATGCCTCATCACAGAACTTCTTAGTACTATCGCTGCTATAGTAAGAGTTAAAATCATTTTCTGAGTGGCAAAAGTGACTTACGTCACTATCGTATTTGAAGTCTATTAACCTTTATCTTAATTTTCACATCAAATAAGAAAATAAAAAGTAAACAACAAACTAATTTTTGTCTGATGTCTTTTAAACCTCCTCTTCATGTAAGTCTAAAGTCCTCCCCCCCCACTCACCTTGTGTGGTGCACAAGAGGATTAAATGGCAAGAGTTCTTCAACTCTGTGACTAGGTGCTTTGTTGGGAATAATTTTAAATTTCAAACCTGAAAATGCATAAAATCTTAAAGGATCTCCTTCACTGAATTTTAGCCACCCAGCAATGGTCTTTTCTAAGGCTGTTGTAGGAAAAACAACTCTTTACCCATTTATGGAAAAGTTCTGTGAAACACAAGTAGTTGCTCTATCCAGTTTTCTCTCTGATCGCTCACTGAGGGTGATGACTATGTCTTCTAACTAATGCCGGTGTCCCCCAAGGTTCAGTTCTTTTCCTCTTGTATATTAATGACCTTCTTCCATTGATAGCACATTGCATTCCACTTTCCATTTTGAGAAACCTTGCCCTGCTCAATCAGCTTCAACTTCTCATGCTGATCTTTGGGTAATTCTCCAATGGGGCAAAGACAACTTAGTTGATTTCAATCCTTCTAAAACTCAGCCTTGTCTTATATCTCGCAAAAATGATTCTTCTGCTCCTATACTTATCTTTGGTGACACTCCGATTTCTAGGCAAAATGATATCTCTCTTGGCACAAGCACATTACAAATATTGCTTCCTCTCGGCGTTACTTTTCTTCCAAACAGCTGCTCACTCTGTACAAATTGCAAATCCACCCTACCATGGAATATTGTTCCCACATCTGGTGTGGTGCCCCCAAAACCTCTCTCTCAGGCTTCTTGATTCCATTCAGAAGAGAGCAGTTAGGTTAATTAATGATTCATCTCTAACAGAGTCTCTCCACTCGTTGTCTCATAGACGTACTATTTCTTCTACAGATATTTCCATGGGCACTGTTCTTCTGAATTGGCTTCTATAATTCCCGCTCTCTTTCTGAACACGTGCCACCACCAGCCATTTATTGTCCAACAACCTTCCTTCATACGTATTTCCTGAAAATTACAGTCTACAGATATCTTCTTTTGTCTTCCCAACCTCCAAGCACAGTACTATAGGTTCTAATACCTTTTGTGTTTGGGGTCTACAGATAATAAACTTGTGGAAAGTTGATCCCATATTCCTTAGTATTAATTTAAAAATGCCAATGACAGCGATGCATAAAAGTAATGACTTTAAATCACCTGCAAAATAAAGGAATATTTACATGGGAGTAAGTCATTTGTTTTTTTTTTTTTTAATTAACTTACACCACTGATTCTCACCTGCTTGAGAAATGTAAATTCTTCATTTTTCCCATCAAGGTTATCTAGGAAAGTTTTCAGTAATAGAAATTATTTAGGCCACTTTTAGCAAAAAACATTGTTTTTTAATGAAGTCAAATACTCATTGTTGAGAGTTATCACTATTGGCACTTTCCCTGGTTATAACAGAATATCCAGCTTATTTCATTTTTATTTCAGATACAATTTGGATCCATTCAATAAGTATACGGATGAAGAAATATGGGATGTTCTAAATAAGACATACATGTTGGAAAAGGTAGGCCATATAGCTAAGGACATTAAAATGCTATAAACATTTTTTTACAAAGTTGCTTTTCAGTCCCATTAATTTACCTTACTTCAATTATCCGGTGCTTGTGTAGCACATGCTTCTTAATTAGACCAGGGTTCGAACTCGTGACCACCGCATATCCCCGGAGTAATATGGCCTTAGTTGCTAATGCTCCTAAAAACCAAACAACTTCAATCATTATCCAGTCTTGAATGAGAGTTATGCAGTTACCACCCCCAACAGTTTTAGCTCTTCCTTGAATTTATTCAAACTACCAGCAGAAATTTGTTCCTACAATCAAATACCTGCTGCTGAAGACAAAATTTCCACATACCTATCCTACATCCATCCTTCCTTCATGTATGTAATCTGAACAAGAATGCCATCAGCATTGAGCTTGCTCAACCCATTCAAAACCTCAATCAGATCACCGTGCAGGAGCCTACTCTCCAGGACGGTAAGAGCATCCTCTGTAGCTATTTCAGCAGATCTATGTCCAGCCTAACCATTGCCTTATACAATGAGATGATCACCTCCTTTTTTCTGCATAACATTTACACTAATAATGGACCCAGTGCTGACTCTAATAATAATATTTGTCCAAGAAGAGCAGTGTCCATTCATAACTATTCTGTCTTGTCCTTAATGCCACACTGCTCCAATTGTTTTACAACAATATCGAAGTATAAATATACAGTGAAACTTCCCTTTAACGGATAGCCATGGGGAACGAAAATGTGTCCGTTAGAGAGAAGTGTCCGCTAACAAGAAGTCTGAGGGAGAAAAAAAAAAAGAAAGAAAAATCGTTAAACGTAAAATTAAATTATATACAGATTTTGAACAATATTTTTGTAAATAATATACATACAATTGTGCTATGCATATTATGACTTTATTTTAAGAAAAATACATACAGTAATCACTTATTTTCTTCTGCACCTTCTTCCGGCTGATAATTTTGTTTTCAACATTTGTTTGGAGTGAAGAAACCATCGAAAGTCCTTCAGTATCTTCTTCAGCAGCGAAAAACATTTTTAAACGATTGATTTGTATGAGCGCTTCTTCTGTTTTCATTGGTGGTTCGTCGTTAATATGTTCTTCGACAGAATGACCTCCTTCCATTTCTTCATCCTCATGAGGAACTTCTAGAAAAATATCGATGATAATGTCGTTGATATCTAGAGCACCATCTTAAGTAGTGAGGTTCGAGTCTATATCTTTGTAGCTAGGGTCACTTGTAGCTGAAGTGTCGTATGTTATCAATAGATGTTGAAATTCTTGTTCTTCTTGGTGCTCCACATTGCTGTTCACAACTTCAGTTTTTGCGTTTGAGAAGCCAGACTTTACAAAACAGTTCACGACAGTTTGTTTTCTAATTGTGTTTACTGAAGAGGAAATCCATTGAATCGCATCTAGGATGCTGATTTTCTTTGCAAGGTCACTCGCACATGTTACATCGTTCATGTTTGCAATGAGATGTCTTAAAACACATTTTCTGTAGTGAAGTTTAAAATTTTTTATTATCCCTTGATCTAAGGGCTGACACTCTGCAGATGTGTTTGGTGGCAGAAAAACGATTTGAATGTTGGACAATTCAATGTGCGGGTGAGATGCAGCATTATCCATGAAAAGAATAATTTTTCTGTTTTGACGAATCATGTTTTGATTAAAGTGACTTATCCATTCGCTCATGATATCTCGTGTCATCCACTCTTTTTTATTAGACTTCCAGTCAACATTCAAAAGATTCAACTTTATGCCCTTGAAACAACGAGGATTTTGTGGTTTTCCTATAACAAGAGGTTGTTCAAAGTCTCCCAGCATATTTGTACACAATAGTACAGTCAAGTGTTTCTTAGAAATTTTTCCACCCTGGCACTTTTCGTTTTGTAGACTCATTGTTTTTTCAGGAAGAGCTTTAAAAAACAACCCTGTGATATCGTCACAGTTGTAAATATCCTTAGCTTCAAAATCACGACATAACTCTTCCAATTTGACGGTCCACTCTGTTACAACCCCAGTATCAACAGATCCACCTTCACAACTTACAGTTTTCCAAGAAATTTTATGCCGAGTTTTGAACTTGTGTAGCCATCCCACAGAAGCTTCGAACTCATTTACTCCCATAGATTTCGCAACCTCCAAAGCCTTTTCCCTAATAATAGGCCCATTAATGGGAATTTTTTTAGTACATTCGCGACAAAACCACTCATACGTAACATTGTCAATTTGAAGTCCAACAGTTTTCGGGAATAATTTTTGTACCTGATCATTTCCGTGTTGCCAAAATTGTTTGAGCAGTTCATTTTTTTTCTTTAGGATGTCGCTTACCTGCGTCTTCCCGATTTTGAATTTTGCAGCGAGATTGCGAACACACGCATTAATGAGTTTGACTTTATCTTTTAAAGTTAAATGTTTACGAGAAGACATTGTGCACTTCACACGACACTGAACAAAACTGAAAAGACGAAAGGCCGACCAAAATTCCCCCCTCCTGCACACACCGAATTCATCAGAAGTTTTACACGTGCCTTAAAATTCTTGAAAAAGGGTTTAGAACCGCGACGTAAACCTTGATAAAATTCAGAGAATCGGAAATAGAAAATAAACACACGATTGAGGCAATACGTGGAAGAAAAGTTCCTAGAAAAAGGGCCGTGAGCTCACCCGCTGTCCGTTATGGGGAGATCAAATTAAGTGCTGATCTAAACGAAAAAGTGCAGATTGCCTGTCTGCGTCCGTTACAGAGAATGTCCGCTAGACAGAAGCTGAGTTAGTTAGTTATTTGGTTTTTTAGGAGCATTAGCAACTAAGGCCATATTGCTCGGGGATATGCGGTGGTCATTCCCTGACCTTTCCACATCCTCCGTATTTGGTGGTGACGGGCTCGAACCCCGGTCTAATCAAGAAGCATGTGTTATGCACTGCTGCTCCTTCCCACCTGGCTACGGAGGCGCCTAACAGAAGCTGAAAACACGTTAAAACCAATGGAGGTGAGTTGGGGAATTTGAAAATGTCCGTTAACGAGAGGTGTCCGTTAGGAGAAGTTTCACTGTATAACCATTTGTTTTTGATGGGAAAACAACTATGGCAGCACTAGAGTAAAACTGATTGGTAACAAAATTTTCTTACAGAAATGACGTCATCTCAGTCACAATAGTAATATTATGCGAGAATAAAAGCTTCCAATTCACCAAAGAAGCCTCTTGTGTCAAAAAGGAGCGAGTTTAAAAACATATAGGCTTTAATAAAATCTGCTTCAAGATTTTGATCAACCTTCTAAGTAGAGTAAGTTTCGATTCAAGAACACAACAATCACTTCTTCCAGCAGTTTTTGGTTATAACATCACACTATTCTACAAATGGATTTCACTAACTATTGAATTATAAAAATACCAATCTAATTTCTAGCATTTTTCCTAGGGTTGTCCTAGAACGATCTAGTACTTCAATAAACCTCCATATGGCGGGGTTGGTAACTTGAAAGAGGGAATTCCTTCTTCCAGGGCTAAAAGGAGCAGTGATGGATTGCAACACATATCCAGACAGAAAAACAGATATGCCATCAAGCTATCACCTTTTCTAATACAGAAAAATTAACATTTAATAGTATTCCAGTGACAGTTATGCCCCATAATACATTATCAGTGAATGGGACTTATTAACTGTCTCACAAGAAGAAAGTGATACATAAACTGCAAGGTTTGGCCTTACATCCCATTTGCTGGGATGTAAGGCATTATACAACAATGTAAGGGATTGTACAACAAGCAATCCTGCATTTTCCAAAGCAGGAAAAAAAAAATCCAGAAATATAAAGTCACATACTGCTAACCATGCAGATTTTATTTATTTCGTATGATGTGATCAATACACGAAGGAACCAGTTTTTTCTTGCTTCCTTCGTGTATCGTGGCCGGGATATCAAACCAACCGGTTGGTTCGGCACCATCGTGATATCCAGCCCGAGGCGGGAATCGAACCTGCGACCTTTGGGTTGCCAGGCAGGCACTTTACCTACCCGGCTAGCCCGGTCGGCACCATGCAGATGTCTCCATAGAACCGAACATTTCCTTTGCCACCTAGGACAACAGCAATCAGTATCTCAACCTTGCCCGAAACAGAAAAAGTTGAGGACGACACAGTATTAGAAAAATATGCCCATGATACCATAGAAACAGGACACCCAACCCTCTCCAGAAATGAAAAATTAAAACAAATCAGACTGAAGCCTACAATCTTTCTCAATCAAACCCAAAAAATGCAACTGTAGAGGATTATGCAGTAATTTACTTATTCAAACTAATGCAGTGGGGGCATTCTTACAGGAAACCTTTCTATCACCATATTTAGGTGATACAGCGATACTGAGTCCTGCTTGTGGAAGGGTAGCTATTCTTTGCAAATCAACTATACCGTCAAGACATCTCCAACTACAAACCTCCTTAGAAGTTGTAGCAGTTCAGATATCATTAACCCTTGCATCCATTTATATCTCCCAGACTGATCACACAACTGCCACCTCCTGTCATTTACTCGGACCATCTGAATATTCTCCTGTGTGTCATGGGGCACTGATCGATATACCCTGATACACCTTTATCGAGCTCTCATCAGGGCCTACTTTGGCTCTCCAGTGTATAACTCTGCAAAAAAAAACTACTTTAGAGTGATTGAACATGATCCAGCACAGTGATCTGGGAGTTTCTCCAGGGGCTTTCAGAACCTCCCTTACATCTTCGGCGGAAAACATTACTTTTGATGTATACCGCAGTCTTCCCTCTCACTCTAGTTGGTGATGTCTGTACAATATTAACCAAATGAAAACAGACCTGCTCCACTTAAAGAACTGACTCAAAAATGCAATGTATTTCAGGCCATGATGACACTGTTTCCCTCCAATATTGCACAGTTACATGGAACTCACTCACCTGTAAAATCTATACAGATGGATCAAAAAACCAAGTAGGTGCTGCGGCAATCTTCCCTTCATTACCAATAGAATGCAGTATCTTTACGCTATAAACTTAGCTCTTGAGTGGATTACAGAACTTTTAATTAGGCCTGCTGTAATATACACTGACTCACTCAGTGCTGTCACCGCTATAATTAGTAGTAAAACTCCTCTCACTTTATAAAAAAACAAATACATTCCAAGTTGCTTGTAATGAGTCAAACTAACATTCTGGAATAGTCGGCAATGAAAGAGCAGATCTTGCACCAAAACAACCAGAAACTACTATTTTGCAGACTTTTCTAGTTCCATATAAAGATTACAAACACATTATCCGTAAAGCATGTTATAATAGCTGGTCATACAGGAAACAAACTCTACCAGAATCAAAGTTGTGGCTCTCCAGATTCTGAAAAAACAGGCAAGATAAAATAATTTTAGGAAGGCTAAGGATTGGATGTGCTCATCATGTCATGTACAACTGACTGTCCCCAGTTTCTAAATATCCGTTCAAACACCATTAATGCAGATTCTCGGAGATGATCCTAATAAAACATAACACCTATTACAATAAAGCCCATGTGTCATATCTAAGGCAGGTATTGTTGGGGTACCATACAGATATAAGGAATGCAGAATTAGAATTTGATGAGACAGGGCGGTGCACTGGGAAAGCAAAAATGAGGGTAGGTTAAATAAAATTTCTCAGATATTGACTGGAACTTAGGGATTGGTCACTCACACAACTTTTGTGCATTTACTGGATGATTATTCATGTATTACGAATTTATAGATAAAGGAACCACTAGGTGGCAGTGACCACAGTGTACTGATGTGGAGGTGCCTCGGTAGCCAGGTGGGAAGGAGCAGCAGTGCATAGCACACACTTCTTGATTAGACTGGGGTTCGAGCCCATCACCACCAAATACGGAGGATGCGGAAAGGTCAGGGAATGACCACCGCATATTCCCGGAGCAATATGGCCTTAGCATTAGTAGAGGCATTTGATGCAAGAAAGCAAGCTTATGCAGCATCAGCCAAAAAAATAACCACTTCCACTTCATCCCTCTGTTCGTTCGAAATACCTGTCCAGCTGAGCCTTAAACTTATTTAGGCTATCAACTTCCACGACAAGGGATGGAAGTCTGTTCCACCAACCAATCACCCGCTGGCTAAAGGCAAATTTCCGCATGTCTATCCTACATCTGTCTTTCCTCGATTTGAATTTATGCCCTCTCAGGTGATTATTCTGAGCAAGAGGGAGAATCCCATCAGCAATGAGCATGCTCAAACCATTCAAGGCTTTATACACCTCTATCAGATCACCTCGCTGGTGCCTAGTCTCCAGACACTGTAATTTGCAAAACTTAAGCCTTTCTTCATAAGAGCACCCCTTTGTTCCCCTTCTCTGTACTCGTTCCAGCAGCTCTACATCCTTCTTGAAATGAGGCCTGACCATTGCCTTATACAAGGGAATAATCATCTCCTTATCCCTGCTAGAAAAATTCCTATATATCATTGACAATACACCATGAGCTACTCTTGCAGCCCGTCTGCACAACCACCCCCAGGTCCTTTTCATTCTCTACCACTGTCAGTGTAGTACCACAGAGTGATACGTTGCTCTGGGGTTGCTGTTTCCCATATGTAGTACTTTACATTTGTCAATGTTAAACTTCATTTGCCACCTCTCAGCCCATCTGCTCAACCTTTCCAGATCCTGTTGCAGCAGCATAGTGTCAGTAGTGTCCTTAACAACAATGCCAACCTTCGTATCGTCTGCAAACTTGGACATTAAGCTTGATATACCATCATCAATATCATTTATAAATACAGAAAACAATAATGGACCCAATACTGAACCCTGAGGGACTGCACTAATAACTTTAGTCCACGATGAGCAGTGTCCATTGATTACCACTCTGTCTTCTCCCCCTCAACCACCCCTTTATCCATAGCAGCAATTTGCCTCCAATGCCACACTGCTCCAATTAGTGTAGCAGTCTTCCATGTGCAACAGTATCAAAAGCCTTTCTAAGATCCAAGTATATAATATCAAATTTATTCCCTGCATCATAGTATCCAATCAAATTGGTCAGGCAAGACTTCCCCTTAACAAAACCATGCTGTGTCTGAGCTATAACTGAAGTCTTGTCTAGATGATCCTGCAATGCTTCTTTAACCAGTGCCTCCATTAATTTTCCGGGAACAGAAGTTAAACTCACAGGTCTATAATTACTTGTGTCAGCCTTTGATCCTCCTTTGTGAATTGGGTTCACATTCGCACATCTCCAGTCCATGGGTACCTCCCAAAATTATGGCTAAGGGTTTGCTTACTTCCTTTGCTGCCTCCTTTAATATAACTGGATAGATCCCATCCACCCCAGGTGCCTTTCTTGTGTTTATCTTCAACAATTTCTCCTCCACTTTACTGTCAGAGTTGAATACACAAATTGGCATTCCTCTCGCTGAATAACTCCTCATTTGTGAATGTCGATGCAAAATATTCATTTAGTTTGTTAGCTACCTGAGCAGGATCATCAACAGTTGACCCATCGCTATCAAGCGGGCCAATCTGATTCATCCCCTTCCTTCTAGAGTTTACATAAGTAAAGAACTCTTTGCATCCCTTGCCAAAGATATCTCATAATCTGCCTTCGCCTGCCTAACCTCCTTTGTAACTTGGTTACAGATCAACTTGTATCTATCATAGGCTTCTGTGTCACGTGTTAATTTGTATGCATCCCATGCATTTTTTTTTTTCTCTGCCATATGTCTCATTAGTTCATCTGACATCCATTTAGGCCTAAACCTTGAACAATATTTCTTAGTTGGTATGTAAAGCCTAATAGCTTCCAAGATAAGTTCTTTGAATGCTTCCCATTTTGAATTTGCAGTTGGTCCCACTGTATAGAATTTAAATACTGTCTCAGTCCATCGTAGTGGCCTTTACGAAAGCAATCACTCTTGTAGTTACCTCTTTGAGTAAATCCCACTTCAGCACACTGTGATCACTGCCACCTAGTGGTTCATTTATCTGCAGATTCTTAATGCATGAAGAATCACTACTGATAATCAAATCAAGAGTATTACTCCCTCTAGTTGCCTCCCGAACATGCTGATGTAGAAAACAATCATCCAATAAATCCACAAAAGCCTTGCTAGTGTGTGAGTGACCAGCCCCCAAATTCCACTCAATATCTGGGAAATTAAAATCCCCCATTATAAGACTCTCTGATTTACTGGCCCACTATTTCCCTGTACAGTTTCTTATTATACTCGTCAGAGTCATTAGGCCTATGGCACACTCCTACTCCCAATGTCACACCAAACTGACTCGACACTGCACTGTCCAGAGATGTCGACTGGCTTCACTTCCTTGGATTTTATGTATTTCTTAACTAATAGCATAACCCCTCCTATCCTTTCTGTAGACATTGTCCTCCCCAAATTCCAGTTTTTGCATTCCTTATATCTGTGTGACACCACGTCTCTGAAATCCCAACAATATCTGCCTTTGATGTTTTTAGCAATACCTCAAATTCATTTACTGAACTCCTAGCATTGGTGTATGCACTATACATGCACCTGTTCTTTTTCTTAGCTACCCCTAACACAACCTATGTGTTTACTTGTACCCCAATGATTCCCAGCAGTCTCTGAAATATCCTGCATCTTATTTTCCAGGCTTCTGCTCATTCCAATAGAAGCAGTGCAAGAATCACTTTCACCTCTGCCAGTGGCTACTGTTACATATATTAGTCCTTGTATCCCCCCAATCTAGCAGTTTTCCGACCCACCTAACACTGCCTCGATAGCATCAGCAAACATTCTTGCACCCTTTCTATTTAAGTGTATCCCATCCCTGTAGAAGGCAGTCTCTCCTGTTAACAAGTACAGACCAGGCTGAAAAAAATTCTACCCCTTTGAGCCTTGCACAATCTTTCCAGGCCTGAATTGATCAACAAGGCTCTCATCCTATCGTGTCTGGGCAGAATTGCAGACACTTTCAAATTCAACCCTAATTCACGGCTTTTTTTTTCAACAGTGACCTGTACTTGTTAAGTAATTCCGCCGGTTTCCTACTCTTAATATCAATAGTGCCAACGTGTACAACTATATCACCTTTTGTACCCTTAAAAGATGATATCTGCTCTACAACGTCATCAACCTTTGCCCCGGGCAGACATACCCTGGTCCTGTTCCACCTATCCTTTTTACAAAGCATGTTTCCCTGACAATAGAGTCACCAACAACTACTAGTTCCTTTGGGGGCTGCCGCTGTGTTGCGCGATGACCAAGTGCAAGCTCTGGCATTGGTGTGGGCAGCTGAGAGTTTGATGGGCCCCTCACTTTTAATCCTTCGAGGGCATCCACCCTGTCCTTCAAGCTCTCATATAGGCCCATAACAACGCTGAGTTGTCGCCTGATTTCCTTACACTCCTTGCATCGCGCACAAACAAAAGACATCAAGCAAGTAGTGCATTTTAAAAGGCTGTGATTCAGAGGGCAACTGCCCCCCCTCAGTTCTCCTCTGAGCCACAGCACTCCCATTAGCTTGAGCCTTTTGCTTTGCTGCTCTGGTTTGAATCATGATTTTGATTTAATTTCAATCCCTAAACTTTTATCCTAACATAGTTATAACACTATATTTATGTTTCAGTATCGAGTGTTATCTACGAAATCCCTTTATATAACTTCTGTATCAAGTTAAGTATTTATGTTACGTAACCTAAGTCATTATATGTATAGTTAAAAGTACAATTTAATTGACAATGAAGTTCAACAAGATTAATAGATTTTACTGATTAATTGACAATATTATGTACTATATTATATTAAGCTTATGCTATCTAGTTCGAGATATTTTGTATTCCGTTACAATGGCAGCAATTTACGAACGGTCAACACGTGGATTTGATACCCTTACCGATACTAAGTAATACCTACGAAATCTCTATCTAAGTTACTTTAAACAAGTATCGTAAATAGGAATATAAAGCCACTCTAGAAAATGTATCCCAGCACCAGCTTGTTTTTGTTCCACAGGTAAACAATGCATACATGGTACAACAGGAAATGTGATTCATCAGACGACCTTCTTCCAATCACTCAAGGTCCAGTTTCAATGCTTGCATGGGCACTTGGAGCAGCCCTATTTTCAGCAGGGTTTGATGTACTGTGTGTTGTGACACATTACTCCCGTAATCAGTATTCCAATTTCTGGCGATTCATGGGTTTTCCCTCCTCGAACCATGATTACCCCACTAGCCATGCCATTTTGGATATGCTCTGACCTAGTCGTCTGGCCTTTGTCAAACTTTCTTAAGTCTGCAGCCTTTCCAATCTGAAGAACAAGAGTAACACTAATTAATGGAGCTCAGTATCAGGTGTTTTTTTATACCGTGTCTCGATCCATGCATATGCCACAGTTGCTTCGATTGGCAAAGACTTTACTTATGTAAAAATGAGAAGAAATGGGATAGATCAAATTGGTGCACTTGATGATATTGATAGTCATTTTCAGGTAGCTGCCAAACTAAATAAGTAATCTACATTCACACTTGAAGAGAAGGACAGATGTTTATCAAAAATTTTAACTAACAATTAAAATTTTGTAATAGCTGAAAACAAAGTGTTGGAATCTATCCATAATTATATTAAAGGAAGTAAGCAAATCCGTGGACTCTGGGGAAGTCCCCACAGACTGGAGGTGCACAAATCTTTCTCCAAAATTCACAAAAGGGATTAAAGGATGACACAAATAATTACCTGTTAGTTTGACTTCTATTCCAGGGAAAATAATGGAGTCACTGCAGTAATAATTCAGACACAGCATGGGTTTGTTAAGGGGAAGTCTTGTCTGACCAATTTGATACTATGATCACAAAGGAACTGGATGCAAAAAATAATTTTGATATCATATACTTGGATTTTAAGAAAGCTTTTGCTACTGTTGCACATGGAAGACTACAGTACAAATTGGAGCAGTGTGGGAGAAGACAGAGTGGTAATCAATGGACACTGCTCTTCATGGAGTCCCCAAAGTTTGCTGCTGCAGATGGGCTGAGAAGTGGCAACTGAAGTTTAACATTGACAAATGCAAAGTACTGCATATGGATAGCAGTAACCCCAGAGAAATGTACCAGCTGGGTAGTGGAGAATGAAAAAAGACTTGGAGGTAATTGTGCAGTGAAGACAGGCTGCCAGAGTAGGGTAATTTAAATTTTTTATTCTAGACCAAAGAGGTTTTAGTCCCATCTTAGATGTTACTGGTGAAAATTCAAATGAGCCAGCATTTATTTTTTGTTATGCTGGTACCATAAAATAATTGCAGTCAGAGCGAGTTATTGTGATCACATCTACGAATTGAATTTTGATTCAAATAAGCGAAAATCGGAGGACTATTATATACCCAATACTAACTAAACATACTTTGTAATCAGTAAAAAAAAAAAAAGGTGTAATCAGAGAACATGCAAGTGAGATACAGAGTTTTATTTTACTGTATTGCAATTTTCTTCAGCATTGAAACTTGATTTAGATGGTGCAAAGAGACTATGAGAACAGAAAAAATGACCCATCCTTCAACGTTGCCATTTATTTGGGGTTCACACAGAGACAAATTTTAGGAGAACCCATGTGTGAAATGGCACTGGATTTTAACACCAGTGTTTTATTCTCCAGAACAGTGCCTTTGATAAGTTTGAAAATCCAAACTTCCTTCGGTCCCAATTAGTTCAGATTATCGATGATCTACTGTATTGTTAAACTCTGGGTGAAGGAATTTTTAATTAATAAGAACAGAATATTGGACTATGATGCAAAGAATCAAGAGGAAGAATGCCATCAACATTGAGATTGCTTGATCCATCCAAAGCCTTAAAAACCTCAACCGCATCTGGTCTCAAGACACTGAAATTTGCAGAACCGAAGCCTATCTTCGTAAGACCACTGCTCCTCTCAATCCCCAATGGATGATTCCAGATTTTAAAATTTACCTTCTATCCTATAAAAATTAAACTAGCAAGAAGGAAAAATAAAGAATTTTCTGCTTTGGTGCACAATACTTAGAAAAAGCACATTCCTTGTTCGTTACTCACTTTTCAAACATGATAAGCAATCCAATCACAAAGATGGTTACTACATATTTCACCAGGATTCATCCCCCAATTGCTTTTCTAAGTCACCTGCAAACATTGTTATCAAAACATAATGCTGCTGAGTTACTTTTAGTTTTCCTTATGTAATTGATAGATTTTTAATTTTTCTCCTATCAGTGGAGTTCTGACACTAATCTCACTAGACAAAGGCTAGCAAAAATAATTTTAGTAATGGTGCAGTACTAATACCAAAAATTCTTATATATTATATATTTGTAACTTTCTTTAAAAAACCATCTTACACATGGAGTTTACCAGTAGCTGCATTGTGATGAATTTTTTTTAAAATGGGACTTGTAAGATGTAATAGTAATGACAAATGATGCAAGAAAGCATGCTTATAGAGAATTACTAGCCCAAGAAAAACTTTCCATATCACCTGTTCACGTTCTTCCTTGAATTTATTCAAACTACTCACACATTATCCTACAACAATCCGTGTAGTCTGAGCACAAGAAATGACTCCATCACCGTGATAAAATGGGCTGTCCTAGCAGCACAGTTACCCTAAGTGTGGTACCACACATTTGGTACATTAATCTGGGTTTACTGCTACCTATAGTGAAGTATTTTGCATTTGTTAAACTTTAACTGCCTAGGTCTTGTTACCATAGTATACCCTGCTAAGCCTTCATCACTATCATTAAAAATATATATAAACAGCAATGAAGCCTTGGGGACTCTGCTAATAACATGAGTCCAAGAAGAGCAGTGTCCATTGATAATCACTCCCTGCAGTAACTTGCCCTTAATGTATATGATGTCAAAATTATTATTTTTTCCTCTAGTTTTTTTGTTACTGTGGATGCAAAAACTAAGATAAATTCTCATGGGAAGTGTAAGATATAAACTGCTGAACAATTGTTGATAAGTAGCATTCAGAAATTCATAGGCACATGTGGCTCAAGTTTGATGGGTGAATATCAGTCTGCTCACTGGTGATTTTTTTATTAAACTAAGTTTTAATAAAATTTAGTTTGGGGAGGGAGTCAAAAAATGGTTTAGTTTTCTGAAGTTACAAAGTGACTTCCCTGCAGATAAATGTTGTCAATCACTTATCAAACCTTTCAGTGATGGCAGAAATACAACTAACTAATGCTTCTCTGACATTGTGATTTCCTAAAGCCTACCTTGGTCCCATGATTAATGTGTGAAGCCATAAGTAAGAAGATTGTGAACTGTGGTGCCAAAAATCCAGCTGCTCTTAATAATTTGATATATGTACATTCACAATGACTTTGACACTAGAGAATAAATGGAAATTCATGTGTATTTTATTTTAGGTTACATCTTTAGGACTAAATGCCACCATTTTTGAAGAAAGCTGCAATTTTTCTGCTGGAGAAAAACAATTATTATGCATGGCACGGGCTTTGTTAAGGTGCAGTAAGGTGAGTTAATTTTTACAGTATTTTGATCTTTACTGAACAACTTTGGCAGGGGAAACTATATATGGTGGATTTTTTTAATAGCATATCAAAATGAAGCTCTAAGAAGAATAGGTATTATATGAAGGCTGCCTGTAAATAGCAAACAAGTTGAAAACATGATACTAGAGGGCTTTTGGTGCTTTATTGATACCTCAGCTGTGCTTCAGAACTATTGCCATTTTCCACACTCAGTGTTTCTGGAACACCTTATGGACTAATGAAGTGCTCCTCTAATGCCTATATGACTTTTGGTGTGGATTCAGAGCAAACTGTGTAACTGGACCATTCTTCTTTGAGAAGATTCAAGCTTATAGTACCATTATGGGTGAACATTATCTTCTCCAACTTTTTATACATGACTGTTGATCATATTCCAGAAATTAATAATTTGTTTGAGGGCATATGTAGTGCACTATCATCACAAACATCAATCCTTGTGATGAGAATCTCATGGACAAGAAGACTTTTTCCGGAACTCCACCAACTATATATACTCATTGATTTCTATCCCCAAGTGGGGAGGGAAAAAAAAATCTATTTTTTTTTTTTTTAATAGGTACATTCGTATTTCTCCCCATATTTATTAGATATACTTATTACTTTTTTTGAAGTGGAGTTCTCTTTCAGTAACTGTACTATTCCATATAAAGCAGATTGGCAACATGAATGAGATTTTGTACCAGACCCACCAGTATCAAGATTAGTCCAACAACAGCGGTAACCAATGCCAAACTGGGTTTCAATCCTATCAGCAAAAAAAAGGAAGGTATGGAAAAATGTTGCCTGGTAGACTTTCGACACCAGCTTGCTGTTATGTAAGTGTACCTAATAAATTGGCCAGGCCAGAGCAGTTCTCAAGATAGAGAGAAAGCTAAATACATTGTTATTCTTGTAGTCACTTCTAGTGTTTGACCACTCAGCTATGGCATTATGATTGCTTTTTTCATGTGAAAGCCATTGTTACTAAGGATTCAGATCAAAGACTCTTATTGTTCTGCATGTTTTAATATACACCTCAGTAAAAGAGAATTTTGCTCCCTCTCCACATCTGGAAGATAATTGATCAGAATTACCAGGTGGTCCTGAAATTGAATAGGACCAGTAGATGTTTCTTTTTACAAGTTATTAGATATCAGCAATGTCAAAATTATAATGTTTTGATCAGATTTTTGCCTCTCTTGCAAAAATTTATTTAGGTATGATTGAAGAACAAATTGTTTAGTGGGGCATCAATATGAAATAGTCTAAGTTCACATAATCAGAAGAAGTCCGAAACCAATTATAATATCTTTACCCATATAGTTCTTGTGTATGCATCAGGACCACGATGCTGAAACACTTATATAATGGATAGGAAGAAGTGTCTTGCATGCCATCAATAGGGCTTATTTTCTCTTTACTAGCTGAGGATGAAAAGCTCCAAAAATCAGTCCAGTTTTTAGTATAATTATTGAATTGCATTTTCTACACCTATGTTTAAAGAGTAATTTTTGTAGCAGATGCATAAAGCATGCTAGTTTCATTTTCAGCAGTTGCTTACGTACACATTTGTTCACTTTTAAAAACAAGAGGATCCTACACAAATACTGGTTAACTGAGAGCCCAAGTTGTGCAAAAAATAATTCTGTAGTTATTTTCTTTTTTCCTAATCAGTGGTCCAGTATGCTTGCACTAGTAGAAAATATTTATGGGTAAAAAAAAGTGTTTCTGTGAATGCTAAATTCAGTTCACATTGGAATTACTTTTTCTTGCATACTCCATCATATACAATTGTCAATCATCAATGGAGAATAGGTCTAAGTTATAGGTTGGTAAATAAATCAGTTAATCCTGGAGATTTTACCTGTAAAGGCTGCTTCACATTCTGGCTGTGAGAGACTTAAAGGCCATGTTTTTAACATCTTTAATTCAATCTGTGACCTAAAGAATTCCACAATGTTTAAAGAGATATCGAATCATTAAAAGTAATCAACATCAAATACATTTACAACATTGGATTCATGATTTATTGGAAAAGGAAGTTATGAACAAACAATGCAGACCATGACAGAAAAATTTTTGGTCCGGAGCTTTATATTATATTGGACAACAGTCAATGATGTTTATAAAAAAAAAAGGTGAAGGAATTTCATCATCTGAACAGATAAAATTAGTATTTTTTCTTGTATGGTTTGCTGCCCTTATGCACCTGAATAATCATTTTAAGATTTGTTTCGATTACAGCTCAGCACAAAAAGCAAGTGTCTGCCTTTAAAAATGAATTCCCAATGTTCTGAAATTTATAGGTGGCAACAAACATGTTAATGATCACTCCCTGATGGCTTTGGATATAGAAGCCCAATGAGAAAGGGTGGTGCAAGGTCTGGCATACCGTTTTCACATATAATTCTAGTTAAAGAATAATATGTTGCTTCACTAGTGGATCTGTGAGACTAGATTCCACTACTGCCAGGGTAAAAAAAATTATATTATTTTTGCTTTTTTTTATAAAAGTCATTTTGCCCCGTTATGCTAAACTATTATGAATTCTCCATAAAAGTACTAGTGTTACCATACTGCTTATTTGTATTCTAATCTCTTTAGTTTCATGTAGACAAATGAAAGTTTAACTAGCAAGTCTGTTATTTCCCTCCTACATGCTTAATATATTTTTTATTTCCCTTATTTAGATTTGCTTTATAGACGAAGCTATGGCAGCTATTGATGTTCAGACAGAACTTTTAGTCCACAAGGCTATTCAAGAAGCCTTTGAAAATTGCACAATGTTCATTATAGCACATAAACTTAGCAGCATAATGCACTGTGATCGAATTATGGTGTTATCTGAAGGAAAGGTAAACTAGCACTTCTTTTTACCAATCTCTTAATAAACATTCACATTGCAGATAGCCATTCTAAATAAATAGCATTTATCTTCATTGTCTAGAACATAAGTAAAATCCTTATTTTAACAGCAAAAGATTCTGTCAAGAAACCCCAATCTTTCTAATTCAAATCCAGTAGGTTTGACCCCACATGCATAATTCTTCATGAACTGTGACAGCCCTTAATTCAATGTGAAAAATTTGACCTTGTGGTATTCCAGCAAAATAATTTAACTACACATTGACTCAGTAATCTGTTTTCTCTTTGAAACTTTCCATTCCACAATATTTGAGTTTTTCTCTTAGGTTGCAAGTGAATGAACCAGTACCATCTGCTAATGTTTTTGTTTTATTCATGTCACTTTTCCATATTCTGAACCTATTGATTAAACTTTCTAAAATAAAGCATGTTATGCTCCATATGAACAATGGGTTGCCTAGAGCATTTAAAGCAGCAGTTCAACTATGGAAAAAGAAAACTACATTATCCCCTTTTGATGCTGTTGTAATGTCAAATGATCATGGTCCAAATCAATTCCTCTGTTATAGAAACTATTTATTAATGATAGCAACACTAAGCAGTCCATTTCCTCAACCACTACTTCAGTGAGACCAGCTGTATTTGTGAATCCCAGAAAGTGTACAAGGCACCATTAACACACAAGAATATTCATCTAAGTGCAAAGCCTGTCAGAATCCAAACCACAGCAGTTGTTGAATATTTCTTACTGGTTGTGGCAGAGCAACATAAAAAGTATTATTCCATAGCCAAATAATAACTGATGAATTTAAAAGTTTTTTTATTTTTGCATATAATTATGAAACGTTACCTTTCTTGTCACATTGATGTTCAGTCACTCACGAACAGCAAAACCAGAGGGTTAAGGATACTAAAATACAATTTTTTAATTGACAGTATGTGAATACATGCTTGAAGAAAGCAACCAGTTTTCCTTGGAAAATGATATCAGACTCAGCATGGCCTCCCAGTTCTTTCCTTATTATTTGGGCTAGGCACACCCAGGGTCCTGAAGTATAACTGGCCATTCCAAATAGCATAATCAATTATGCTACTTAAAATAAAATTTTGTTAATACAAAGCATGGCAGTCTTTTGTGCCATTTTAAAGGGTTTCATGTTTGTTTTTATTAAACCTCATTTTCCTATTTATTGCAACATAATTCTACCTTTGTATTTCACTGATGCTAGAAAAAAAAAATTATATGATTTGTCATTATGAAGAAATACTTTGTATTATAATATTCAAGTGTTTTTGTTTTACAGGTTCTGGAATTCGATTCGCCTGCAGCATTACTTGGAAACCCCAGATCATATGTTTTTCAAATGACAGCTACAGAATTAATAAATATCAGCAGCCTACCATAAATTTAATGTATGTACTTAAAACTATGCCTACTTATATATTCATGTTGTTGCTGGTCTCGTTCTGCAGAAGTACTGAAATATATATATTCATTGTGATCTCTGTTCCAAGAACTGTTGGCCTTAAACCATTGCATTTTCGTTTTATTCAAAAAAATAAAAGCAGTTGTAATCAGCGTCTGGAATTTTATTGAAATGTGAAAGTGTAGTAGCACACATGATTAATTCGATTAAATGCAGACAGAAAGGACCTAGTAAATCAAACTATCTCATCATAGTAGATTTTAACTGAAACTTGTAGAATGATCACTCACTCAGTAGAAGAACATTTGAGTAACAGCTTATCAGATACTCCCAATCTGATCATTAATATATACCAGGAAGTGGACTTTTTTTTTTTCCCTACATCAGCCAAAAAGAATAAACTATTACTTCCATTCCCTTGTTATCTAATTCTGGTTTGACTGCCTGGGCAGAGAGATAATGATGTCCTTCACACTGCATATCAGATTGAATCATAACATCAAGAGCTTTCCTTGGATACCCTCATTAGTACGGGATCCAGAGTAGGATCTTACCAGTAACTTTCTATAAGGGACAGTGTTAAAAATTTTACCAGACTGGCATGATTTCCCCTTAATGTACCAATGCTCAGATTGCTTAAAGAAAGCCATCTACTAAATAATTAATTCTAACTGGAATCTAGCCAGTTATATTAAAAGAACAGCAGAAGATTAGCCATGTCTCTATTCTGTGCACGAATTTATTAAGGGGAATCTTGTCTGACTAGATTTAAAAAATAATTTTGATATTGTTCCATATGAAAAACTGATTGGTTATTAATGGAATCCCTTACTTTATTAAAAAAAAAAGTCTTAAGTTTGCTGGTGGTACAAAGATGGGCAGGGTATGCTACTTCACAATCCAAGGGCCCAAAGGTTTACTATGATGGGTTTTGTAAAAAAATAAAACATTTCTTCATTCATATTTATGAAAACAATTGACAAGTTGTATTTAATATGGACTGTACCGCTTATAATGTAACCCAACAGTTCTTGACCAGTCTTTTGGGAAAATGAAATTTATTTTCCCAAATTGAAAGTAGCAAGACTGCACAGAAGAATTAAGGAAACAGCAATTAATGCAAAATATTTTTCTCAGGGATTGTAAGACCAGGTGCCACCAGTGGAGGGTTAACCTGTGATTCCTAATGATGTTTTAGGGCAGAAAGCTTCAAACTATTGCATCATTAGTCTTAAGAAGCTCTCTCATGTTGTGTATATAAGTCACAATATTGACGCAAATGTACTAATTAATGTCACAGAAAACTATCCTTAGATGTTATTCTGGAAATTGAAAGTTCCATCAGTAAATGAATACCACAACTACACAGTTGAAAATTTTAGTAACAACTAATAAAATCTGAAACAGAAATCTCGATAGACCAGGCCTCCATAATTCAGATTTTAATAGAAGTGTAATCCCACACCCTTACAATGGTGAACTTTGCTACATGGAGGGTTCTGAAAGTAATTTAGCATGCATGACTTAAGGATCTCACTCTTCAAGCAGTCACTTTTTACTGATATCAGAGGCATAAGAATGCATTCTCTTTGGCTCTTGAGAATTAATTTTTACTCATGTGTAAAGTGAACATCGACCTTGGCTGCGCCAAATAAAACTCTTCTTGAGGAGGGGAACACAGCCCATGGTCTGTCTTGAGTTTCAACTGAATGCTCCTGTGACTTTATGATTAGGCAGAAGATCATCCTTGGAATTCCATTCTGCAATACATTTGTGAACTACTTCTAAGTATAAATACAAGGCCAGATTTAGACAATATGTAATTATACATTTTTATCTTCACAAAAGCAAACAGATTTTAGGCCAGTTTCAGCAATGAAATTACTGGCCTTTCAAAACCTCTTGGATCTACTCAATTAGAACTTGTTATTCTAGAACACTGAGTTATGATTCCAAAAAAAAAATTATTTAAGTAATACAGCTTACAAGCCAATTAGCACATTGAATATGATAAAAATCCCTACTCCCTCTACATTGACTGAATATATCTTTGTGTCCTGTGACTTTGCCACACTTGCAAATCACATTAGGAGTTATTCAGGAAGGGGAATACCAGAGGTGCAGTGAGCTAGATGATTTTGTAATAACTGAGAGGAAAGTGGAGGAGAAATTGTTGAAGATAAACATAAAAAAGAACACGGGATGGATGGGATCTATCCAGTTATATTACAGGAGGCGGCAAAGGAAGTAAGCAAACCCTTAGCCATAATTATGAGAGCTTCTTTGGACTCAGGGGAGAGGTACCCATAGACTGTAGATGTGCAAATGTGACCCCAATTCACGAAGGAGGATCAAAGGCTGACACAAGTAATTATAGACCTGTGAGTTTAACTTCTGTTTCAGGAAAATTAATGGAGGCACTGGTTAAAGAAGCATTGCAGGATCATCTAGACAAGATTTCAGTTATAGCTCGGACACAGCATGGTTTTGTCGAGGGAAAGTCTTGCGTGACCAATTTGATTGGATACTATGATGCAGGGAATAACTTTGATATTATATATTTGGATCTTAGAAAGGCTTTTGATACTGTTGCACAAATTGGAGCAGTGTGGCATTGGAGACAAATTGCTGCTATGGATAAAGGGATGGTTGAGGGGGAGAAGAGAGAGTGGTAATCAATGGACACTGCTCATCGTGGACTAATGTTATTAGTGGAGTTCCTCAGGGTTCAGTGTTGTTTTCTGTATTTATAAATGATATTGATGATGGTATATCAAGCTTAATGTCCAAATTTGCGGGTTGCTAAGGACACTACTGATGCTATGCTGCTGCAACAGGATCTGGAAAGGTTGAGCAGATGGGCTTCAAGGTGGCAAATGAAGTTTAACATTGACAAATGTAAAGTACTACATATGGGGAAACAGTAACCCCAGAGCAACATATCAACTCTGTGGTACAGAATGAAAAGGACCTGGGGATAATTGTTCAGGCAGATATGAAGTTTTTTTGTTTCACCAAGATTAGCTCATGGTGTCTTGTCAATGATATACAGGAATTTTTCTAGTAGGGATAAGGCAATGGTCAGGCCACACCTTGAGTACTGTATACAGATCTGGAGGCCTCATTTCAAGAAGGATGTAGAGCAACAAGATTAGTGAATGGAACAAAGGCGTAAGTTTTGCAAATTACGATGTCTGGAGACTAGGCCCTGGCGAGGTGATATGATAGAGGTGTATAAAGCCTTAAATGGTTTGAGCATGCTCAATGCCGATGGGATTCTTCCTCTTGCTCAGAATAATCACCTGAGAGGAAATAAATTCAAATTGAGGAAAGACAGATGTAGGATAAATGTGCAGAAATTTGCCTTTAGCCAGCGGGTAGTTGGTTGGTGGAAGTTGATAGTCTAAATAAATTTAGATAATAAGGCTCAGCTGGACAGGTTTCGAACGAGCGGAGGGGTGAAATGGGAGTGGGTTTTTTTTTTTGGCTCATGCTGCATAAGCTTGCTTTCTTGCATCATATGTCTCTACAAATGCAAGAAGGCAAGCTTATCCAATAATTGATCTAGTTCTGCCTTGAATTTATTAAAACTATCCCTCCTCATTATGAATTTATGTCCCCTAGTGTGTAGTCTGAGCAAGAGGAAGAATGCTATTAGCATTGAACTTGCTCAATCAGATCACCTCGCAGGTGCGTAGTCTGTAGAACTGATGCCTTTCTTGGTAAGACCACCCTTTCATTTCTTTCAATCTCATTACTCTTCTCTGCATCCTTCCTAAAATGAGACATAACTAGTTGCATTGTCCAATGGGATAATTACCTCTTTATCCCTGCATACCATTGACAATCTGTCTGCACAGTTACCCCAGGTCATTTTTATTTTCAAACAAACCACGAGTGTTGGTGTGTTAATATGGGATTACTGAAACCCCATATGCAGTACCTTCCATTTTTCTAGATCATGTTGCAGTAGCATACCTTGATTACTGTCATTAACCATAATATACTTTCATCAATAAATAATAATGGTCCATTATTAACAATAATAATTTAGTCCACAAAGAGCACCTGTCTTTCCCAACTCAACCATCCATTTAGCCGTAGGTGCCTATTTTCCAGATCCAAGGGTTTCCTTATACATTGGGATAATTAACTCCTTGTCTTGCCAGAAAAATTGCAGTATATTATTGACAAAATGAGCTGTCCTGACAGCTTGTTTGCACTGCACCCATGTGTTAAAATTAAATTACCATTTCTCAGCCCATCCATTCTTTCATCTTCAAACTTAGACATTAAGCCTAGCACAGAATCCATTAATGAAATTAGTTAATAAAGAACCACTCTATCTTCTCCCAATGCCACACTGCTCCAGTTTATACAGCAGTATCAGTAGCTTTCCTGAAATCCAAGTATATAATATTGAAATTATTTTTTGTATCAAGTTCCTTTGTTACTGCATTATAGCACCTATAATGTATCCTTATAACAGAAGTTAATCTAACAGGTCTGTAAAAAGTAACAATTCATGTTACTTTTTGATCCCCCTTTGTTAACTGAGGATACATTCACATATCTCCAGTCCATAGGAACCTCCCCTGAATCCAAAGATCTCTCTAATTATGGCTAACAGTTTTCTTACCTCCTTTGCTGCCTCCCTTCATGAATATATCCCATATTCCTCTTATGTTAAGCTCCAAAAAAAGTCACTTCCCTCATGCTTGAATGTAGATGGAAAATACCTATTCAGTTTGTTAACAATCAGCCCAATATAATTTAACCACTTTCTTCTTAATGTAAGTAAAGAAATCTTTGCCACAAGTCTCATCAGTTCATCTGACATCCTCTCAGGTCTAAGGAATGGTATTTCTTAGTTGGTCTGAAAAGCCTAGCAGCTTGTTTCTACAATTACTTCCCTGAATGCTTCCCATTTAGAATTTACTGTTGGTAACATTATCAGTTGTTACCAACAGTAACAACCCTTCCCTTTACAGCAGTTATGTCTTTAAGTAAATCCCACATCATCTCTCTCTGTGATTGCTGCCACACAGAAGTTGTTAAAATGCCCCACTCTGTATACAGTTGTTCGTATCAAAGTCAGGCCTATAACACACTCCTACTCTCATTTTTGCTTTTCCAGTACTTATGTCACAGCAAACTGCCTCAGATTTAATATGCTTCTTAATTTAGTGCATAGCCCCACATTCAAGATCCGCTTTTGATGACTTAATCAGAACTTTCAAATTTGTTTACTATGCCCCTGTTCGTTACCCTTAAAGTCAGCCTGTGCATTTACTTGAAATCTTCAACACCTTGCTTTCCAGGCTTCTGCAAGAATCACTTTCACCTCTGCCTCCAGTCAAACTATTAGTATCCCATTCCTGTAAAAACAGGCTATCAAATGTATTCTCTCTATGTCTGGGCAGGATTAAAAACACTCATGTTTACTGACTTTTTCACAACAATGCCTGCCCTATACTTGTTAAGCACATCCTCAGATCTCCTAATACATTAGTGCCATCATGGATAACAATATTACCTTTCATGCCCTTAAAAGATGATATCTGGTCTAAGTCATATACTTTTGTCCCTGGCAGACTATGTGTAGAACAACACAGTCGGTATGTTAAACTGTTGTTAACCACAGTATATCTTCATAAAATAATGACTATAGGTTTATTTTTTTATGAAAATGGGGGCAAACTCCCATAGTGTCCTCTAATGGAACAATAAACTGATGACATTCCTCATTAAAGATAAGGATCACATTTGCACAATATTATAGTGATAGTTGATGATTACTGCTAATGACCTGGCAACTAGTAAATTCTCAGCACAAATGGCTATAAAATCATTAAGGAAGGGATATTGTGCTACAAATTCAATGTGAGTGAAATGGGCTTAGCTTCAAAGCTGCTAAGGATAAATGCTAACTGCTTGACTTTAACCCATGCTACGAAAATCTAATTCAGAGGGCTACGTTGCAGGCATAGTGTTTAAGAAATGGTTCCATAATTACTTTGTACCTCATCTGTTAAAACATTGCTGATCATGACCAATGCTCAAGGACTTCCGCTGTTACTGAAAAATAACTAAACCTGAATGGTGTGTAAAATGACAGATTTTATTTTAGGTGTGCTCTCAAATACTTAGAGTGACTACTATCTTCACCATATAGCAACTTGACTTTCATATTTGGATCTTTTGGAAAGCATTATCACTTTTTTTTTGTAGAGTGCCACACTCTACAGAAAAGCATTTTAATTTGACACAGTTTTCAGGGTTATTCAGTAATAGCATCATGCAAGAAAGCAAACTAATATAACATTAGCCAAAAAAATGCACACATCAATACCATTCACATTCAGCACCTTAATCAGAACACCCCCCCCCCCCAGCAGGGGCCTAGTCTCCAGACCTAGCCTTGTACAAAAGGATAATCAACTCCTTATCCCAACAAAGTTTCTGTATATCATTGACAAAAGCCCATGAGCTGTCTGCACAGCTCAGAATATGAAATTCTCAGTGGGAACGAGAGTAGCCTTGTGCAGGCGAAGTTTTTTCTGTTTTATTAACTCAAATTATTTTCTCGAGTAGCTTTATATTTCTAGTTACGATACTTAGTTTAAACTTAGATAGAGATTTTGTAAGTTATTACTTAGCATCAGTAAGGGTATCCAATCCACATGTTTTACAAGTTTTTAGCTAAATTTAGCCGCTTTATTGACTAATTGTTATATTAAATTATTTTTTATAAGTAGCTTATAGACCTAGTGAAGATCCTTGGTTTATTCTGAATAGAGACAGTGAGATTTTGGAAGTTAATTAATACTTAAGTGTCCGTAGATTTGCCACCATTGTTATATCCCATACTAGATAGCATTAGCTTAATATAGTATAGTTAATCAAATTGTACTTTTTAACTAAATATGTATAACGACTTAGATTTTATAAATGTAACATTATTAATTAATACATAACTCAATATGAAAGTTATATAATGAAACTCTGAGATAATACTCAATACTGAAAAAATATATATAGTGTTATAACTGCGTTGGGAAATTGCTGGTGCGAAGTTGAAAAATGTGTAATTAATGATATTGAAATTTCGCAAGATTATTTAATGATGAAAAACTTTCTAGCCTACAGGCCAGTAAAGCTCCTGGAGTTGATGGAATATACCCTATAATCTTAATGGAGGCGGCAAGTGAGTGCATTCAACCATTGAGGCTAATTATGCAAGCATCACTAGACTCTGGGGAGATTCCATTGGATTGTAAAAGTGCCAACATATCTCCCATACATAAGGGTGGTTCTAAGAGTGAAGTGAAAATTTATTGACCTGTCAGTCTGACTTCAGTGGTAGGGAAAATCATGGAGGCAATGAACAAGGGAGGAATTCAGGATCATTTGGATAGAATTGAAATTCTCAAGAATACTCAGCATGGTTTTGTAAAGAGAAAATCATGTTTAACAAATCTGGTTCGCTATTTTGAAAGGATCACTCATGAGCTGGATTTAGGGAATAATTTCGACATCGTTTATTTAGATTTCAGCAAAGCTTTTGACTCAGTCCCATATGAGCGGTTGCTTTATAAGCTGTAAAAGATCGGAATCACTGGGAAAATCCTTAGATAGGTAGCAGAATGGCTTCAGGGCAGGAGGCTGAGGGTTGTGATAAATGGCTATTCCTCAGATTCGGTTGATGTAAGAAGTGGGGTTCCGCAAGGATCAGTATTAGGACCACTGTTGTTTTTAATTTTCATAAACGACATTGATGAAGGGATAGAGGGCGAGATGTCTAAATTTGCAGAATAGTCAATGATCACTATCAAGCTGAGCTTCTTCAGAGAGACCAATATAGACTTCAGGAATGGTAGCTATTCTTTAATCCAACAAAGTGTAAGGTATAACACCTGGGAAACAGTAATCCCAAAATAACTTATTCACTTGGTGGAGTTCAACTAAACCCAGTACTGGAGGAAAGGGACTTGGGTGTTACGATATGGTCAGACATGAAATTCTCTGAGCATTGTAAACAGGGGCGCTTCCGTGAGAAGGAGCAGCAGTGCGTAGCACACGCTTCTTGATTAGACCGGGGTTCGAGCCCGTCACCACCAAATGCAGAGGATGCGGAAAGGTCAGGGAATGACCACCGCATATCCTGGAGCAATATGGCCTTAGTTGCTAATGCTCCTAAAAACCAAATAACAACAACAACATTGTAAACAGGTTGCAAGGAAGGCCCATGGTGTCCTATCGAACTTTTGCGAGTAGAGATAGGGACGTGATAATCCCATTATATAAGACTTTTGTTAGACCACACTTGGAATATTGTATTCAAGTATGGAGACCGCAGCTAAAGAAAGACATCGAGCTTTGATTGAGGTGTTTAAGGCTCTGAGAGGCATCAGTAAAATGAATGACGACAAAATTTTCAAGATTATAAATGATGCTAGAACTAGGGGACATAATTTCAAGTTATGGGGGAGATGTTTAGATTGGACTGCAGGAAGTTTTATTTTAGCCAGCGAGTTATAAATTATTGGAATAAGTTGCCTACATGGGTGGTAGAGACTGACAGTTGGGAGAAATTCAAAGGTCATCTGGATAGTACCTTCGGGCGAGGGAAACGCATAGGATGATAGGTTTAATTTCCTTTTCCTTTGGCTGGTGCAGCATAAGCCATAGACTTTCTTGCACCATGCGGCCATTACTAATAATTCTGTACTTAAACTGAATCGAAATTGTGACTCAGACCGGAGCAGCAATCAGGTACGGGACATGATATTGCCAATGGGAATGTCTGTTTGTGTGTGCGCGCGTGATGTAAGGAAATCGGGCGACAACTCAGCATTGTTATGGGCCTATATGAGAGCTTGAAGGACAGGGTGGATGCCCTCGAAGGATCTAAATTGAGGGGCCCATCAAGCTCTCAGCTGCCCACATCAACACCAGAGCTTGCAATTGATCATCACACGACACAGTGGCAACCCCCCAAGAACTAGTAGTTGGTGACTATTGTCAGGGAAATGGGGAACAGGGGCACTAATGATATTAAGAGTAGGAGACTGGTGGAAATACTTAACAAGTACAGGTCACTGTTGAAAAAAGGCTGTGAAAGTGTCTGCAATTCTGCCCAGACACGATAGGATGGAGTATAGGATGAGAGCCTTGTTGATCTATTCGGGCCTGGAAAGATTGTGCAAGGCTTAATTTTTTTCAGCCTGGTCTGTACTTGTTAACAGGAGAGACTGCTTCTACAGGGATGGAATACACTTAAATAGAACGGGTGCAAGAATATTTGCTGATGCTATCGAGCCAGTGTTAGGTCGGTCAGAAATACAAGGACTAATAGTAGCCATTGGCAGAGGTGGAAGTGATTCTTGTACTGCTTCTATTGGAATGAGCAGCTGGGTATTTCAGAGACTGCTGGTAGTCATTCCGGTACAAGTAAATACATGGGTCGTGTTAGGGTAGCTAAGAACAGGAACAAGTATACTTGCATATACAGCAATGCTAGTAGTTTGGTAAATGAATTTGAGGTGTTGCTCAAAGGCAGATATAAGGATTTCGGGAGTACAATGTGTACAGGAAGGATAGGAGGGGTTATGCTATTAGTTAAGAAACATACAATCCAAGGAAGTGCAGCGTCGAGTCAGTTTGGTGTGGCATAAGCACTGGGAGATCAAAATTGAGGGTAGGAGTGTGTTATAGGCTTAATGACTCTGATGAGTATAATAAGGAACTACAGGGAAATAGAGTGGGCCAGTAAATCAGAGCCGACCGGGCTAGCCGAGTGGGTAAAGTGCTTGCCTGGCAACCCAAAGGTCGCAGGTTCGGGCTTGGATCAAAGTACTGCAAAAACCTTGGGAGGTGCATTATGGCCACAGAAGCCTATGCGCCAAAACTACCAAAAAAAAAAAAAAAAAGTAAATCAGAGAGTCTTATAATGGGGGATTTTAATTTCCCAGATATTGACTGGAATTTGTGGGTTGGTCACTGACACACTAGCAAGGCTTTTGTGGATGACTGTTTTCTATATCAACATGTTTGGGAGTAATACTCTTGATCTGATTATCAGTAGTGATCCTTCATGCATTAAGACTCTTCAGATAAAGGAACCACTAGGTAGCAGTGATCACAGTGTGCTGAAGTGGGATTTACTCAAGGAGGTAACTGCCATCAGGGGTTGTTTGTTGTTTTTTTTGGTTTTTAGGAGCATTAGCAGCTAAGGCCTTATTGCTCCGGTGGTCATGGGCTTGAACCCCGGTCTAATCAAGAAGCGTGTGCAACGCACTGCTGCTTTTTCCCACCTGGCTACGGAGGGGTAAAGGGAAGGGTTTTTGCTTTCGTAAAGGTGACTGCGGTGGGATCAACAGCAAATTCAAAATGGGAGGCATTCAAAGAATTTATCTTGGAAGCTACTAGGCTTTACACACCAACTAAGAAGTTTTGTTCAAGGTTTAGGCCTAAATGGATGTCAGAGAAGAAAAATGCATGGAAGCCTATGATAGATATAAGCTGATCTGTAACCAAGTCACAAAGGAGATTAGGTTTGGGAATGGCAGATTATGAGAAATCTTTATCTATCTAAACTCTAGAAAGAAATGGATATTGATGATCCTGCTCAGGTGGCTAACAAACTAAATCAGTATTTTGCATCTATATACACACATGAGGAGTTGTTCAGGGAGGGGAAGTAAACTCTGGCAGTGAGCTAGATGATTTTGTAATAACAGAGGAAAGTGGAGGGGAACCTGTTGAAGATAAACATAAAAATGGCACCGGGGTGGATGGGATCTATCCAGTTATATTAAAGGGCGACAAGTAATTATAGACCTGTTAGTTTAACTTCTGTTCCAGGAAAATTAATAGAGGCACTGGTTAGTCATCTAGACAAGACTTCAGTTTCAGCTTGGACACAGCATGGTTTTGTTAAGAGAAAGTCTTGCCTGACCAATTTGATATCATATATTTGGATCTTAGAAAGGTTTTTGATACTGTTGCACAAATTGGAGCATTGTGGCATTGGAGGAAAATTTCTGCTATGTATAAAGGGATGGTTGAGTGGGAGAAGACAGAGAGAGTGTGGTAATCAATGTACACTGCCCATCGTGGAGTCAATTAGGGTTCAGTGTTGTTTTATAAAGCTTAATTTTCAAGTTTGCAGGGTTGTTAAGGACACTAATGACAGTACGCTGCTGCAACAGGATCTAGAAAAGTTGAGCAGATGGGCTGAGAGGTGGCAAGCAGTAACCCCAGAGTAACGTATCAACTCTGTGGTACTACACTGACAGTAGTAGAGAATGAAAAAGTAAAGTGCAGCCATTATCAACCCACTGCAGGATGGAAGCCTCCTCAACAATTGATGCTGAGGGAAACCGACCATAATCAGCAGTCAAGGGCTTGAACCCCGGTCTACTCAAAGAGCGTGTGCTACTGCGCTCCTGACCACTCGGCTACGGAATGTAAAAGACCTGGGGGTAATTGTGCAGGCAGATTATGAAGTTTTCTGAGCAGTGCAGACGGTTTGCAAGAGTAGCTCATGGTGTCTTGTCAATGTTGTTATTTGGTTTTTAGGAGCATTAGCAACTAAGGCCATATGCGGTGGTCAAGGGCTCGAATCCTGGTCTACGGAGGCACGTCTTGTCAATGATATACAAGAATTTTTCTAACAGGATAAGGAGGTGATTATCCCCTTGTATAAGGCAATTGTTAGCTCACCCTTCCAACTTTTTATCATCTGTGTACTTCGACATTTGGCCTGATATACCTTCATCAATAGATATTGAAAAGAAATGGCCCCAGCACTGAACCCTTGGGGAGGGGGTGCTAAATTGATCACCACTCTGTCTTAGTATTAGTATCGGCCGCATGGTGCAAGAAAGCCTATGGCTTATGCTGCACCAGCCAATAAAAATAATTAATAATAAAAAAAAAAAAAAAGGAAATTAAACCTATCATCCTATGTGCTTCCCTTCCCCGAAAGTACTATCCAGATGACCTTTGAATTTCCCCAAACTGTCGGCCTCTACCACCCATGAAGGCAACTTATTCCAGTAATTTATAACTCGCTGGCTAAAATAAAACTTCCTGCAGTCCAATCTAAACATTTCCCCCCGTAACTTGAATTTATGTCCCCTAGTTCTAGCATCATTTATAATCTTGAAAATTTCGTCCTCATTCATTTTACTGATGCCTCTCAGAGCCTTAAACACCTCAATCAAATCTCCTCTAAGGTGTCTAGTTTCCAAACTCTGCAACCCACATATTCGAAGTCTTTCTTCATAAGGACGCCCTTTTGCCGATCTCACCAGGCGAGTTACCCGTCTTTGCACCCTTTCAAGAAGCTCGATGTCTTTCTTTAGGTGCGGTCTCCATACTTGAACACAGTATTCCAAGTGTGGTCTAACATAAGCCTTATATAATGGGATTATCACGTTCCTATCTCTACTTGCAAAAGTTCGAAAGATCATCGATAGGACACCATGGGCCTTCCTTGCAACCTGTTTACAATGCCCAAGTCCCTTTCCTCCAGTACTGGGTTTAGTTGAACTCCACCAAGTGAATAAGTTTTTTTGGGATTACTGTTTCCCAGGTGTAATACCTTACACTTTGTTGGATTAAAGCATAGCTGCCATTTTTCTGACCATTCCTGAAGTCTCTCTGAAGAAGCTCAGCTTGATAGTGATCTTTAACTTCACGCCCTCTATCCCTTCATCAATGTCGTTTATGAAAATTAAAAACAACAGTGGTCCTAATACTGATCCTTAGGGACCCCCACTTCTTACATCAACCCAATCTGAGGAATAGCCATTTATCGCAACCGCTCATGTGGGACTGAGTCAAAAGCTTTGCTGAAATCTAAATAAACAATGTCGAAATTATTCCCTAAATCCAGCTCGTGAGTGACCCTTTCGAAATAGCGAACCAGATTTGTTAAACATGACTTTCCCTTTACAAAACCATGCTGAGTATCCTTGAGAATTTCAATTCGATCCAAATGATCCTGAATTCCACCCTTGATCATTGCCAACTTCACTTTTAGAGCCACCCTTATGTATGGGAGATACATTTGCACTTTTCCAATCCAAGGGAATTTCCCCAGAGTCTAGTGATGCTCGCGTCTCCTTCCACTTAACCAGCCCTTAATGCTATATTGCTCCAGTATCAAAAGCTTACCTGTTCAGATGTCCCTGCATTACTTCTTTAACCAGTAACTGCATTATTTTCCCTGGAAAAGATGTTAAGCTAACAACTCTGATTACTCATGTCACCTTGTGATCCCCTTTTCGGATTGGGGATACATTTGCCCATCTCCAGCCCATAGGAACCTCCTCTCAATCCAAGTATGTTCTATTAATCATGGTAAGGGTTTGCTTACCTACCTACAATATGATTGGATAGATCCTATCCACCCCAGGTGCTTCCCTCTCCATTTCTTATTTTCAGCTCTACCCAGGGTCCTGAGCTGGATATCATCATTTCTCTCTCTGGGTAGTTCAGAAATTTTTTTTTTTTTTTGGCTGGTGCAGCACAAGCCTCGGGCTTCCTTGCACCATATGGCTAATAATAATAATAATACGTAATTTCCCTTCCACTTTACTTTGAAAGTTATTTAGCTCCCCAAAAAATGTAGATACAAAATACCTATTCAATTTGTCATCAACAGTTAACCCATTTACATTCAATCCCTTTCTTCTACTGCTAATATAAGCTTAGAATCTCTGCTGCTTTTCTTTGCCAGAGACATCTCATAATCTGCCATAGCTTGCCTGACCTTCTGTGACTTTTTATTATTATTAGCCATACAAGGAAGCCTGAGGCTTATGCTGCACCAGCCAAAAAAAATTCCCGAGTTACCGCCCCCCCCTGTGTGAGAGAAGTAGAAAGATGATATCCAGCTCAGGACCCTGGGTTTGCCAAGCCAATACTCACCAGATGTGAGCTCCCGGGGTTGTACTTATTTACATCCCATGCACCTCAGTAGTTCATCTGACATCCATTTAGGTCTAAAGTTTGAAGAGCATAGTAGCTGCTATCATTACTTCCTGAAATTTTTTTGCTGACAGTAACCACCTCCTGCACAAGTGTGAGCTCTAGCATTGAGAGTTTGATGGGGTGCCTCATTTCTTCACGCAAAGACTTGGCTGTATCATGCCCTGTTCCCGAAAGATATACAGCTATATTAAAGGAAGTAAGCAAACCCTTAGCCATAATTTTATGAGCTTCCTTGGACTCAGGGGAAGTACACGTGGACTGGAGATGTGTAAATGTGACCCCAGTTCACAAAGGGCAACACAAGTATTTAGACGTTAGTTTAACTTCTGTTCCAGGGAAATTAATGGAGGCACTGCAGGATTAATCTAGACAAGACTTCAGTTATAGCTTTGACACTATGATGTGGTTACAAAGGAACTGGATGCAGGAAATAACTTTGATATCATATACAAGTAACCATCATATAACACAGTTATTAGGTTCCTGTAAAATGTCGTGTTGTGCAAAACTGTGTTATACGGGACCAAGAAAAAGTACAAAAAGGGAGGTTACATTGCAAAAGCAACATACTAGATTTCGTATATCTTCTGCGCTCTTTAAAAAAAAAAAATCAGTAATCTGGGTTTGTTTGCTTGATAAAACTGTGTGAAGTTCAGTGTATGGAACTAAGCATTTTTGAAGCTCCCTTCATTCAAAAAATAAGATTCTAATAGCTCGGCTAACTTTATGCTTTTTATCGTAAAGTTTATCTGCGATATCATCATCTGAGAATTGATTTGATTTTAACTCCGATGCCATTTGCACCAAATCCGCTACACCGGCTTCTTTTTCTACCAATAATTCTTGAACGTCTTCAGTAATCATATATTTTTTTTTGGGAACATCGGCGACTAAGGCCATGTTACTCTGCGTATATTGTCTATAAATTGCGTGTGTCCCGAGATCAATTTTCTGTTTTGGTGGACGAAAAACCATGCTACCATCGCCCGGCTAACTCGGCCACATTGTCAAAAAGATCCATAAAAATGCCTCCCCTCATCGACAGGATTAGAAATCTTGTATTTTCCAGCCGGTGTGGGGAGGAGGGTGATCCTATCAACTGTGCTACCCATGAGGGCTTCAGTAGTCATATCATCAAAACCTTCCCCCTCCTACCGCACCAATTCTGTTTTCTGCCCGTTCGATCATATTTCCTGAATGAACTGACTCTGACCATATGTTTTTCCACACGCATTTAACGTTGACGGTTTTACTTCTTTCAGTAATAAAGCTATGATTCTGATACAGTCCACAATTGGGAAATGTTCCCATTCTTCCAACAGATTCGGAATCATTTTTTTCTAAATATCCATTGTAACGATTTTCTGATGGATATTATGCCTTGATCTAACGGCTGAATGAAAGAAGTATTAACCCAGTACAACATGTGGCAGTAGGAACATAACTTCAACGTTTGGATGGCCTGGTGTGCTATCCAATAGTAATAAAACTTTTGATTTTTCCACAAGTTCAACAGCACCGAACATAACACGGGGATTCAAATAGAGTGGAAACGTTGAAAAATTACATCCAACATAATATAGAAGGTTTTCCCCGCACAAAAGCCCATGTTACATAAGTACCGTGATCTGCCTGTATTTGGATCTTAGAAAGGCTTTTGATACTGTTGCACAAATTAGAGCAGTGTGGCAAATTGCTGCTATGGTTTAGTGGGAGAAGACAGAGTGATAATCAATGGACACTGCTCTTTGTGTAAACCCTCGGGGTCCATTGTTGTTTTCTGTATTTATTAATGTTATTATATCAGGCTTAATGTCCAAGTTTGTAGGGTTGTTAATGACACTAAGCTGCTACAACAGGATCTAGGAAAGATAAGCAGATGGGCTGAGAGGTGGCAACTGAAGTTTAACATTGACAAATGTAAAGTACTGCATATGGGAAGCAGTAACTCCAGAGTAATGTATCAACTGTGTGATACATTACTACACTGACAGTGGTAGAGAATGAAAAGGACCTGGGGGATATGAAGTTTTCTGAGCAGTGCAGACGGTCTGCAAGAGTAGCTCATGGTGTCTTTCTTGTCAATGATATACAAGGAATATTTCTAGCATGGATTATCCCCTTGTATAAGTCAATGGTCAAGCTACACCTTGAGTATTGTGTACAGGTCTGGAGGCCTCACTTTAGGAAGGATGTAGAGCTGCTGGAGCGAGTGCAGAGAAGGGCAACAAGATTGGTGAATTGAACAAAGGCTTAAGTTTTGCGGGGTGATCTGATTGAAGTGTGTAAAGCCTTAAATGGTCTAAGCATGCTCAATGCTGATGGGATTCTTCCTCTTGCTCAGAATAATCGCCTGAGAGGGCATAAATCAAAAATGAGGAAAGGCAGTTGTAGGACAGATGTGCGGAAGTTTGCTGGAATAAACTTCCGTCTCTCGTCGTTGAAGTTGATAGCTTAAATAGATTCACGGCAGAACCAGACAAACATTTGGATTTTTTTTTTTTTTTTTTGGCTGATGCTATATAAGCTTGCTTTCTTGCATCATGTGCCCTTACTAATGGTAAAGATCTGCATACATTGACATTTTCTTAGGAGAATTGCCTTCTCCTCCAGTTCTCCCCTGGCCGCAGCATGATTTCCATTTAAATATAATACTATACTAAGCTAATGAAGCGATATATGTATTATAATAGTAGAGGAATATGGTGCAAGAAAGCAAGCTTGTGTAGCATCAGCCAAAAAAAAAAAAAAAAATTCCCATTTCACCCATCCATTCGCCCTTGAATTTGTTTAGGCTATTAATTTCCATACATCTATGTTACAACTTTTTCCTCTGGTTCATCATCTGGCAAGAGGAAGAATCGCACAGTAAATGACCCTGCTCAAACCATTCAAGACCTCACAGGTGTTGTGAATTTTCAAAATTGCAGCTTTAACATTATCCTAATATTATCGGAGTGTGGACAACGGTGGGTTCCATTAGGGGCCCAGCGGCTAAATGGCCAGAGGAACAACGGTACACATGTACAAAATCCACACACTTTTAAACCTCTGGCATTGACAGTGTTCTGTTTCACACACACAATGCATAGTACACGGAGATGGGGGGTGTAAGATTTGAAAATCTTACAAAAAAATAAAATTTTTTTTAGACTTTGGAAGTTAGTTTTCCTTTTGGATTCTTGCCGTTAGTAGGATGATATGGTAATGTCCGCTGTTTCAATAACAAGAATTATTCAGTAAGAATTGTAAAATTAGTGGGTAGTAGTAATGAAAAACAGAGCCATTAGCATAACTTCCGTTGTAAGCAGGGAATAGACGGTGAATACTACGGCAAAAGCAGCAAGTGGTTTTGCGAAACAAACAAGTTAATGTAAGGTCAATATAGTAGGGGCAATTTACTTCAGTCGCTAGACCGGAAGTCGGTTCTTAAACACACACACAAATTTCCAAAAATAGATGCTGTGGTCACTAATGTCACTTTTTGTGGTTTTAAAATGCTATGGAGACAAGTCGTTATATGTGAAGGGTAAAGTGTTGTTTTGGACAACCGGCACACCAGATGGCCGCAGATCCAACAGGTTATAAAAAAGGGTAGTAGTGATCACGTGCTACTGGGCCGGCGGAATAAGGGGTTTTCCAACAAATGGAATGAGATAGAATCCGAAAGTGAATGTAAGATTGGTAGAAGTCACTGGGAAATGGGCGTGGCGAAATCGGCAGTGAGGGAATGGGTTAGTAGTCGAGAAAGTCAGAGTTTTTTTTGAGTGGAACATAGTCAATGTTGGCTCTTTGGATCGTCTAGGAGTTGGGAAGAAATATGTGAAATCAAATCTGCCGAAAAAGGGCCAAGATTCCTGAAATCTTGGAAAGCACAGTGCAGGATCGGATGGAATCGGAACCCCGACCGACATGAGAGTAGCCATTCCGAAACAGGAGAGGTGCATCAAGCGGCCTGAATAAAATGGAACCGAAACCTACCTGGCAGCCCTACTACCAGTGCCTAATTCTTCAAGAATAGTAAAACGCCGCCCCAGATAGTGAAGATAAGCTGTACCTTATAAGAAGGATGAAAGATGACGCCCGCCGAGTTCTACAAGTAAGTCGCTAGTTTGTAGTACATAGTACCTTCACACCCACACCAGGAACTGTAGAAACCCAGTAAGTTGGTCAGCAGGACTTTAGAAATACCTAATGGTAAAGATAGTTTTGGGAAGAATCAGGAAGGAAGAACATAAATAGGGGGGATTTATTAGATATTTAGAATGTTGGATATATGATAACGTAGAAAGGGAATTGATGTTAATCATTAATTGTTTCTTATGATGGTATTTAAATGAAGCAGTATTAAACATATGTAGAAAGGGATAGAATGGAATTGATATTGTTTTACTAATGGTATTTAATTGATGCAGTATTTCTAGAATAGAATGGGATTGATATTAGCTTGTTAATGATTTTTACTAATGTATGAATATGATATATATATACACATGTAGGTGAGTCCAAATCATGTTGTCATATGTATGAATTCAATTATTCTTTGGTTTAATTATGCTTATGTAAATATGTCTAATAAACTGATTTTATTTATATACAACATTTGTGTGTTTTTTGTTGTTCTGAGTACAAACCTATCCAAAGGGAATTAAACACATTAAGGAGCTTTCCCCTTGAGCTTAGAATTTTCTGTGAAGCGCAAGTGGGGAGGTGTTTAAATAAAGGATAGTTAAATAATATACCCCCCCCCCCCACAGGGGAAACCCATGGTGCCGTTTGACACTAAACACACTATCCTAATATTGTTATGTGCTTAGCACCTTCGAGCTACTTATTTATCACAATTAAAACAACGAAATAAGCTTATTAGTCAAACACAATTTAATATGTTAATCAATAAAAAAAAAAACATCCGTTCCCACGAGAATGCTCTGCACTTGACTTCGGCATTGTTGAGCACTCAAATTATTTGTTTTCTTGCGTTTTTTGTAAATCGGTTCAGTAGAGCTACAGATATCAGACACGAAAATACGCATGAAGTGCTCAGCACAGGTGGGAAGACAATCACTTTCACTCGCAAGGATGTTTCAACATTTTTAAAATAATTAACTAAACTGTTTAGTGGTTTCATGTTTTTCAATGAAATCTTAATTAAAGAACATTATCAGTGATCATATTACATAAACAACAAGAACACACTTTTCTAAAACTGATTTAGGAAAGTGTTCTTACATATTTGATGACCAGTGTAATCAAAAAGTTCTGGGAAATGAAACGCATCAGTTATTTTGATAACTCTTTGACACTGCACCAATTCTGCAACTTGTAGAATTGCTAATGTCATACAAAGGGTACTAGGAAAGTTTTGCAATACAGCTTTGTTTATTTAATTTTTTCAAAGTAATTTCCTCTACATTCAATACACCTCTCCATCCTCCGAAACCAAACTTTAAACCAGTTCTGCCAAGTTTCACTAGGGAGTAAAGCACACTCGTTGTCCCAAGCCCGTAGAAGGTCCTCATCACTGGAAAACCGCCTCCCTTTTAGCTTCATTTTCACATGCGGGAACAGTGCAAAGTTGCAGGGAGCAAGGTCTGGACTGTAGGGAGGGTGCTCGAGAAGTTTCAGTCCTGTCGTGGTCAAATATTCGGTGCAGGCTTTGGCGCGGTGAGCTGGAGCATATCGTGATGGAGGTACCAGGTGTCCATTCTTGACTTTGGCCGCAGGTTCTTCATAGATCCAATGACTTTAGGCAGACATTGTTCAGTATACCACTTAGCTGTGACTGTCTTCTGCGTGTCCAAAACGACACGTTCCACAATTCCACCCGATTTGAAAAATACAGCTATCATTTTCTTCTTTACAGATCGGGATTTTCTGACAATTACGGGTGTGTCGTCATCATCAAAGACCCAAACTTTGTTTTGAGCCTTGGTCGGCAGATCGTAATAGTACAGCCAAGTCTCGTCACCTGTCACGATGTTGTTCACATACCGAGATTGTCCCTTATCAAACTTTTTTAACATCTCCCGGCACCAAGTCACACGTTGTGTCATCTGCTCTTCAGTCAGTTGATGCGACACCCAGAGAGAACAAAGTTTCTTCACGTGCAAATGATCTTGCAGAATCGAACGAATTGCTGGTGCATTTAGGCCCAAAGTATCCTCTATCTGTTGGTAGGTCACTCGCCTGTTTTCGTCAAGCATTTTCCTCACAGCAGTAACGTTTTCCTCCGTAACTGACGTTCGTGGCCTTCCCGGCCTCTCAGAATCCTCCAGAGTGAAATTTCCCCTTTGGAATTCTCTATACCACCTGAATATCGTTGTACGATGTGGACAATCATCATCTAGTGCAAGAGTCATTTCTTCTAAGCACTGGTCTATGGTTAAACCACGCACGAAATTATGCCGCAAAATTGTCCTTATCTCATTTCGTGACCACGATGCCATCGCAAGCACTTTACACTCTCACTACTAATGAATAACTGAGCCCATCGACTTGGCGCGGTGGCTACTATGCACGTATGAACATGTCTCAACATGCAGCTTCCTGTGATTCATTGTTGCGTCATATTGCAAAACTTTCCTAGTACCCTTTGTATTGAATTATTCTGAATGTTCCTATGTCACATTGAGAATAATTTCCACAGTAGTTCAAAAGCATAGCGCACTAATTCCGGCGAGTATGATGGAGTGCTGCACAAGAAACTCTTGAATAGAAAGCGCTGAATGTATAGGGGTGTTGTCATGATGCAAACTGTAACTCTACTCTCCTCTGGGAAAAGTGTGAAATTTTCCTCAAACAGCAGTAGAACTGTTTTGTTAAACTAGTATTCCGATTCCATTTTACTACGTACGAGGAACAATGCCTCGTGAGGTAAAAAAAAAAATAGGATAAGCATGAGCGCCACTAATCATCGAAAGTCAAGGGCAAAACCTTTTGTTTTCATAATGGTGACTACAGTGGTCTCAGACAATTTTTTAAATTGTACTTTTTAAAGTGGGACCAACAGCAAATTCAAAATGGGAAGAAATCATAGAAGCTGCTAGGCATTTCATACCAACAAAGAAATACTGTTCAAGGCTTAGACCTAAATGGATGTTAGATGAACTATTGAGACATGCAGCAGGGAAGAAAAGTACATAGGATGCATTATAAATTATCATAGAGAAGCTGATGGTAGATATAAATTAATCTGTAGTCACGTCACAAAGGAGGTTATGAGAGGTCGCTGGAAACGAATGCAGACTTTGCTTATATTAACAGTAAAAGGAAGGTGTTGAATCACATTGGTCCACTTCATACCCTGCTTAGGTTGCTGGCAAATTGATTAGTTATTTTACATCTTCATTGTAAGCGCCTCCGTAGCCAGGAGCAGTAGTGCATAGCACACGCTTCTTGATTAGACAGAGGTTCGAGCTCGTACCCACCAAATACGGAGGATGCGGCAGGTCAGGGAATGACCACCGCATATTCCCAGCCTGGATAAAGGGTGAGCATCCGGCCGTAAAATTTGCATGCCCATATAATAATGGGAAAAAGGCAAGGACAAAAAAATATATATATATTTTACATCTTCATTCACACATTAGGAATTCTTTAGGGGAGGGGCTAAATGACTGTGATAACTGAAAGAGAAAATAATTGTAGAAGCGGAACATAATAAAGTACCTGGGTTAAAATGGGATCTATCCAGTCACAATTGTGAGAATGTATTCCCAATTCATAAAGGGGATCACAAGCTGTCATGACTAATTACACACCTGTTCCAGGTATGTAATGGAGTTACTGGTTAAAGAAGTATTGCAATTATGCTGTAGTCACAGCATGGATTTGTTACTATGATGCAGTGACCAAGGAACTGGATGCAAAAAATAATTTGGATTTCAGGAAGGCTTTTGATACTGTTGCAATGTGGCATAAGGGCAAGTTACTGCTATGGATAAAGGTTAAGTGAAAGATGACAGAGTGGTTATCAATGGGCTAATCTTCATGGAATACCCCAGGGTTCAGTGCTGAGTACATTGTTGTTTTCAATATTTATTAATAAAATTATAACAGGTTGAGGCTTAGTGTCAAAATTTCCAGATGATACAAAGGTCAGGGTGGTTAACACGCTAATAATCAGGGTTAGCTACTGCAGCAAGATCTAGGAAAATTAGTTCCATGGGCTGAGAAATGGCAGGTGAAGTTTAACATTAACTCTTTGGTACTACACTTAGGGTAGTGAAAAATTAAAGACCTGGGGGGGGGGGGGTAATTGTGCAATCAGTATGAATTTTCTCTGAGCAGTGCAGACTGCCAGAACATGGTGTTTTGTCACTGATTATACAGAAACTTTGCTGGGGATTAGGAGGTGATTATCCCACAATTTAGGAATTCTAGATCTGCTGGAATGGTTGCAGAGAAGGGCAAAAGGATGCTATTACCTAGAAAAGCTTCAATTTTGCGAATTTCAGCGTCTGGAGACTAGGCACCTGCGGGGTGTTTAAGGCCCAGAATAACATTCTTCCTCTTGCTGAGACCTCACACATGACTGGGCTTAATTTAAGTTGAGGAAGCACCACCATCTTCCCCACACCGGGTGGAAAAGACACGAGTTCGAATACCGTCGATGACGAAAGGAATTTTTATGGGTATTTTTCACAAAGTGGCTCAGTTAGTCATTTTCAGACGAGGGAACGCGGTTTTTTCTCTAGGAATCAGAAAATCGACCTCAGAAGAGACAGTATATAAAGAGCAACATGACCTTAGTTGCCAATGCTTCTAAAACATCTTAGCTTTCTTGAATAATTTGCCACTACTATAAATAGCAAGTGAATGCTCGGATGAAAAAAAAAAAAGAAGACGACGTGGAAAGTTGGATTTTCATTAGTCGTCATCATAGTTACTGTTAAAATGCAAATATTTAACGCCTGCTTGTTCCGTATTAATTTAGCCACTTGTCCTATATTCGAGGTTGTACGTTTGATTTGTGTGGATTATTAAAAGTTTCTTAGCAATATTTCATATTAATGATGCTGAAGAAGATGGCTGAACTGATAATCTGCTTTCCAGTTACAAGCAATGAACGGGTATTTAGTATTTTAATTTATCATCCGTATACCCAATACTAGAGTAATTGTATCTGGGTCAAGTGCAGAGTTCGCGATTCCAAGAACATTCTTTTGCTACTTTAGTGTATTTTGTGCTCTGAATATTGATCCTAAATATATGATTATGAAATTGATATTAATAACTTGCAATTCATTATGGGTATATATTTGATTAACTTCAACTGCACGACCAGCAGAAATAATAGTTGAAAGCCCTGAGCTAGCTTAAATATATCTAAAATAGTGTACGTGCTAGGGTGACCGAGCGCTCCCTAGAGAGTAAGCAAACAGTTTAGTCAAATCTTCCACGCCCATAGCATTACATCTCTGATACTGAAACCATAGTTTTACAAGATGAGTGCGGGTGAGAGTACCGGTAATGCCGGCGACGACGAACCTGAGGTGAATCACAGCCTCATACTACACAAATCCCTTATACAGACCACCTTATCGACAGTTAAAAAGAAAAGAAGCAAAACATGCTAATCAATTTACTAAAACTGCGTTCAAGAATTCTGGAATGAAAAACTACAGGCAACGATGAATTAAAGTCCAAAACGAATATTCTTTAAAAAGTTATTGACACGTTTTCCAAGCTCTTGCTATCCCAGGGAGCTTTGCTCCGGCGCCAGTGCGACTTTATCCATCTCATGTACAGGAGTAGTCAAATCGAAGCTGCAGGTGCTGTTGTTTGGTTTTTAGGAGCATTAGCAACTAAGGCCATATTGCTCCGGGGATATGCGGAAAGGTCATTCCCTGACCTTTCCGCATCCTCCGTATTTGGTGGTCACGGGCTCGAACCCCAGTCTAATCAAGAAGAGTGTGCTACGCACTGCCGCTCCTGCCCACAGAGGTTGGTGAGCTGAAGGCATCATTGCCTCTCACTTCTGATAAGAATTCAGGAGCAACAACGTAAAATCTCTCAGACCCATCAGGAACTGGAGACCACCACATCTCCACTGCCGCCCCACCTAAGAAGTCGAACCCGTCAATACTTATATATGACACCCCACTTGACTGGAACAATAAAGAGATTCTTGACCTCTTGTGTAAGAACCTGGTTGACTGGATACACCATGGAGTAAGTCAAGAGTGAGGTCACCTATACAAGAGCCTCCTCTCCTCTGATCTTTTTGGGTTACGAGGCCCATAGATTCCGTCCCTCACAGTGGTCCTCCACAGCTGACTCATGAAACCCTTGGATGATTGTATAATAGTGGCTTTCGCAGATGATCTCACTATCGTCGCTCCTGGAGCGCGGTTTCATAGAGTGAATCTAGTAAAAATGAGAGACAAGCTTAACTCCATCCATAGAATTTGCCAGACGGTGTCCACAGCTGCCATTCAAGTGATCGCCAGGACATTACTACTGGATTTGTACGTCATCTCTCGAGAACAAAACTCCAACTGAAATTGAACTGGATCTAAACCCCAAAGCCGAAAGATTCAGGTGCTGAAATGAGCTAATAACCATTTGGCAGACCTCTGAAACAGGCGCCGTCACCAGAAAATTCCTTCCGGAGGTCTTGTTTTCTGCAACGAAAACTGTTAAGTCCTGGATGACCTTAAAATCCTCCTTGTCACTAGACATGGCTCCCTCAACAAAAAGCCTTTTCAGGTAGGATTGTCAACAACAGGTAGCTGTTTCTGCAGAGAACTGGAAGCATCTCCTTGAATATCCACTGTACGAAGACATAACTCTTATACAGGCAGTGCCAAACATCACAGAGCATCAACCGGACCTCCTGCTCCGAACACCAGAAAATCTCTCGCGTAGAAGGCGAACTCACGCTGAAGCAAGACACATTAGAAACACTCATGCAGTTCTGAAAGTCCGCAGTGAATTTTTTTTTTTAGCTGTCGCGTTCTGCCTGGAACCGTTAATCTGACATTTATATATGGCCTTATATTATTATTTTCTTTCATAACCATGCAACCATGGATGTTTTTTTCCTTTCCCCCCCTCTGAAATCAGGCCCCAGATCTTCCTGGCCCACCTTCTGGAAACAAGGTAGATCAGAGTCTCTTTTGGCCCTTTTACAATGATTCTGTTCTTCACAGACACGAGAGGGAGTTACACAGACGTTCTAGGCGCCGCCCATTACAATATACACATGTCCCCCGACTCAGATTAATAACCGAAATATGGGAAAATCCACAGCATAATGAGCACCTCTTACTGCATGATGGGCGTTGCTATAAACAGCAAGTGAATGCTCGGATTCCCTTGCCTTTACTGAGTTCGCGAAATCAGTCTTTGAAATTAGACCAGCCAACCTCTAAACAATCCCATAACAGACCGATGACAATCAAAACTTCCTGACTGCTTCTTATGGAACTATTACGGTCCCTGGGCTCGGGTGGACTTTCCGGCCAAGGAGTGTCCAACCATTCGTTCCTCCCTCATCTGGAGAACGCCCTTTTTTTTTGTCCTTCCATCTTCCTCACCTTTTTTTTTTTTTCCCTCTGACTTCGTCCAGCCAGAGAATAATTGGCACCTTGACTCACTTCCCAGTGGTTGTGGCGGGCAACGTTGGGTCCCACGAGGCCAGAGAAACGACATGCCACACACACTTCTGGCATTTACAGAGTTTTGTATACTTCACAAAGGTACTGATGGCATAGATGTGGGAGTCCACCGGTAGCTTCTTACCCTAAATACTGTCAAGATGTGAACGAGTACTCAGAAGCAGCACAAAAGAACACAAATATGACATTACTGCACACTTGGCCTATTTTATAGTCAGTTAAATTAACATGGACACGAGGCGGATTTGAACGGACGTTCTAGGTGTTCTCCTTTACATGTCTAGATATTAAGAAACTGAAAAGTTTTCCTGCCTTCTTCCATTCTGTGTTGGCCACGGAGATGAGCTTTTTCGTCGAGCACTCCGGTTTTCTCACAAGTTTTTATTTTAACATATAATATACAGAAGAGGCACGCGCCCAGTTAAACTGTACAAAACATAAAAATAAATAGTAGAATAATACACTTTGTCAAATTATTATATTAAGGCCACCCATTATTTCTAATATATACCCATATATGTATTTTGTCTGTTCTCTGGACAAAAAACCTTGCTATCTACGCCTGAGACGGAGTGAAAAAAACCCACTAAAGTTCCTCGCGTCATCGACGGGATTCGAATATACACTTTGTATAATGAAAGTTCATTCAAACGGGAAAAGCCCAATTCACGGAAATAAAAAAGGTATTCATGGCGTCAAGTCCAGCGCCATGAAAAATCGCAGAGACCAGGTTGCTGAAGGAGACATCTCTCACACAAATTAATGAGGACATCTTTAGTCCAGAACTCATCCGTCAACTATTCACCCTACTCCAAATAGTTCCAGAACTCATCCGTCAACTATTCACCCTACTCCAAATAGTTCTGTGAAACTGTTTCTTGAAGAATGAGTTCCTGGATATCTCTAATCTAGATTTAAATAAATAAATTTTCTGTTTATACTCCGGGACGACCAAACGGTCAGAGGAGTTCACAAGATAGAAAGAATACAAGAAACAGCACCGTATTCAGCAGTCACGGGCTTGAACCCCGGTCACTCAAGGCACGTGTACTTATGCACCCGCGCGCCTGACCACTAGGCTACGGCGGCCTTCGATGTAGTCTTCTGTCTAGTAGCCAGCGCTGGAGCGTGAATGCCAATATGGCATAGAAGATCCGGCACAACATGGATAAATTTCATCTGGAGCGATTCTATTTGCTGTATCAAGTATGCATAGTGAGGGTTCTATATAGGAGAAGAAAACTCCAGTATAGGGAGCACAGAGAACTGAGGGTCTTCAAATCTGTACGTCTGCCGTTTAATGAAGGCAATTTTTTTTCGCTTGGTGTAATATATTTCTAACATGTTTATCAAACCCACATGCAGCGGTAAAAGTAACTCCCAGATCTTTAAATTCGTGAACTCTGGAAATCAGCATTTCCTTGATGTAATATTGATTAACTAAAGCCTTAGTTTTCCTCGAAGCTGCAAAGGGAAATAGAACTGCATTTCCTAGGATTAATCTCCAAACCATTCAACAAACTTTAGGATCTTAATAAAATAATATAATAACCTCTCTCAACAAATTTCGGTAGATCGTTGATAAAGATGGTGAATAAAAGTTAGGCAAGTCGATCATACGCCACATACAGTTACAGCCAAATTAAAATACGCCTTTGGGACGACGTCACCTAAAGTTTAAAAAGTTATTTATGATGAAATTTTAAATAAAATCTTTACATTCGTTGAAACACATACTATCTCATATTTACAACGAGTTACCATGTATTGCACTACCTCGAATAAGTAACGCTGCTGAAAAAGAGACCATTGTTATTTATTCTCAGGGGATACCACCACCCAGACGGAACCGTTTCAAGGCTTGTTCACCTATCATCCTTGAGTGGGCAGGTACCCTGGTGTTGCAATCATGCCAACCCAGTTATGAAGTATAACTCCACAATATTACAGATGCCAAAGGGGTATATACTAAGTAAATAAATGCACGAGGCATAATACATTCAGTGAAATTCACACCATTCTTTGTTCATAATAGCAAATTGCAGTGAATGGCATCGATTTAAATGTATCTCATAATGTGACTACTTGCCCACCCATCGACGACAGGCCAACAAGTCTTGAAATGGTGCCGTCTGGGTGGTGATATCCGCTGAGAATAAATAACAATGGTCTCTATTTGAGAAGCGTTACGTATTCGAGATAGTGCTACACATGGTAACACGTTGTGAAGGTAGTCACAATATGAGATACGATTAAATCGATGCCATTCATTGCAATTTCCTATTATGAACAAAGAATGGTGTGTATTTCTTTCTTACTTACTCAGTTTATTAACACAAGGTTCACCCCCTGTACAGAAATTTTAAAATATACATTATACACTTTTGTACAACCTAATGTTCTATAGTAAATCCTTTATGTATTATGCCTCCTGCATTTATTTACTTAGTATAAAATCTTTACGCACTTTCACAACCGAACATCAATAATGTCTATCCATTCTACTAAAAATCTGTATAAAACCGTTAATAATGTCTAATTCACTAAGAAAAACTTTCTCAGCCTTAAAGTCGTTTGGAGTATCTGATAAACAAATAAACTGACAGTAAGACTACCAACAGATCACATATCCTCATGATTTTGTATTAAAATAAAGCGGAAAACAATAATAATTCTGAAATAAGTATATGTGCAGCTTTATAAATACATTTCTATACCGCAGTATTTTAGGTGAAAATGTTTTATATTAATAATTTTATTATTGAACGATCAGTGCTTTGGTCCCACGTTTTGTTCGCAGTGAACTGTTCAAGTCGATAATTGGCATCGTTTTAATTGTATCTCATATTGTAAATCAACCTTCATAACGAATTGCCGAGATATTGCACCGCTTCACCAGTGGAGAAGACTAATGTTACGTATTCTGGTATCCGCCAAAAATAAGTAGCATTAGTCTTTTCCACTGGTGAAGCGGTTCCTTATTCAAAGCAGTGCAATACCTCGGCAACTCGTTGTGAAGGTTAATTCACATTATGAGATACAATTAAAACGATGCCAATTATCGACTTGAACAGTTCACTACAAACTAAATATGGTGCAAAAGCACTGACCGTTCAACAGTGAATCATAAGCGTAGTCCCATGCAAAATAACTGCTTAGATTAACAATTTTATTATTCATGTAAGAACGCTAGCAACCACTATGATATGATCTTTGAGGGAAGGGGTGGAAGCATCTCACGAAGAAAATCTCTTTTAGAGAGATTAATAAAATATCTAATTGGATATACAAATGAAAATTCACATATAAACAGCCATATAGAAGTACAAATTTAAGCCTCGCAGTCTTTTCAATCGTACAGCGCATTTTAAGATTCATTTCTGAATGAGAAAGAGTATTTTTTTTTTCAGCAACTCCTTTGCTAATACTCAAGTCCACCGTTTTCTTAATGTGGTAGTCTGGAAAATCTGCACAGACATAAAAAGGCAGCAATTCCTAACTCTTTTAGGATGCCCCATCAAAGTAGACAAGCTGTGTACAGTAGAACGCATTGCGTTACATTTTTTGGTTACTTTCATGTAGCATTCCAAAAGTCGGTTGCATACAAACCGAGGGTTTTTAACATACACTTTGGCACATGCAGTGCCATAATTATTTTCAAAATAATCGATACATTTCATAAAATTGTTATTATTAATTCTGTCATTTTCATACACTGAATTTATTACAGCGGTATAATCTGTATTATGGCATTATTCAGACCACGTTTCTATTTCAAAATCGCAACAAGTTGAGTCTGATGTAAAATAGCTTATCAAGGGTGAAGCCATTATCACTTTGTCGCTGAACATCAACCGTACACCACCTGCACATCCATTTCCATAGTTTCACCTTTTCTAAAGTGCTTTGTGAAGTACATATTGCACTTTCGTCCACAGGCTAAAGCACACCCTCGATGCTCTAGATCTATAGTTGCTGTTGTTGTTGTTTTGGTTTTTAGGAGCATTAGCAACTAAGGCCATATTGCTCCGGGATATGCGGTGGTCATTCCCTGACCTTTCCGCATCCTCCGTATTTGGTGGTGACGGGCTCGAACCTCGGTCTAATCAAGAAGCATGTGCTACGCACTGCTGCTCCTTCCCACCTGGCTACGGAGGCGCCTTCATCTATAGTTGCATCATATGCCACTACTAACACACAGTTATCTTTACAAGCATTCTCTTGCTTCTGAATCTCAAAGCCGCTCTTGATTCTGTATAGAGAACGCCACTCCTACTACTTCTAAAGAAATACATGGTTTCTTTGTTGAAATGAGGACAGGAGTGTACTTAATATATATTGCCGAAAAGAAACCATAGCATTTCTCTCCGGAATTTTATAGGACACCCCATCTCACCCTTTCGGTTCACATTTTATTCCATCGTATTAGTCAACCTATCTACCTTCTAACCAGTTCCTTGGAGTTGAGGGAGGTGAAGCCATCTTTTATCGTCTCGAGTTAAAACCCTAGAAATAAAAATACACTTTTCTCGCATGGGTCCGAACACACCTTCACTGCATCATGATTGTGTTCTTCCAGGCCGCCAAATCCCATGGGCTCGGCACACCCAGGGTCCTGATCATATGCTCAGGACCCTGGGTTTGCCAAAATGATGATGGATATCATCATTTTTCTCTTTCTTGGCGACTCCTTTCCACTTCTGACTCCCTCAGGGTAACTCGGGAATTTTTTTTGGCCGGTGCAGCATAAGCCTCAGGCTTCCTTGCACCATATGGCTAATAATAATAATGGACAATAATTAACCTTACACGATTATATTCGGCTCAGCACTCCAAGGCTCTGAAAGTATTTCTGGAGTACGAAAATTACCTTAGCATAATATAAAAACAGAAAATATCGGTTTTATTATTTAATTTCCATTTTAGGTAATACTACTGAAAGCTGATCCTATCTACAGTACAAAAGCTACAAGGGTGGTTAATGACAGTAATATGCCGCTGCAACAAGATCTAGAAAAATGCGGATGGGCTGAGAAGTAGCAACTGAAGTTTAACATTGACAAATATAAGGTACTGCACATGGATAGCAGTAATCCCAGATTAACGTACAACTGTGTGGTAGCACACTGAGGGGACTAGAGAATGAAATGACCTGCAGGTAACTATGCAGTTAGATGTGAAACTCTGAAGCGTGCAGACAGGCCGTCAGGCCAGGTCATGGGGTTTTGTCAATGATATACCGGAATTTCGTCAGCAGATATAAGGAGATTATTATCCCATTGTATAAGGCAATGGTTACAACTCCAGTACTGAATACAGGTCTGGAAGCCTCGTTTTAGGAAGCATACAGAAATTGGAAAGGGCGCAGAGAAGAGAAATGAGATCAGTAAGAAGGAAGAGCACTATTACCAATAAAGAAATCAGTTCAGCAAATTGCAGCGTCTAAACGCTAGGCACCTGTGATTAGATCTGATTGTTAAGATTTGAATGGGCTGGGTAAGCTCAGTGCATACACGAGAGGGTTGGTTGCAGAACGGATGTGCGGAAGTTTTCCTTCTGCCAGCAGGCAGTTGATTGTTGGAACAGTTCCATTTGCCGTTGTAGAAGTGAGTAATTTGGTTAAATTCAAGAACGAACTGGAAAAACTATTAGAGGGAGATGGATAGGTGATATGGGAATTTTTTTTCCTGATGATGTATGCGCTTACCTTTTTGCATCATATGCCACTACTAACACTCAGTTTGATCTGCTCAACTTTACAGTAACCTCTATCTCTTCTTCGTGCAGTGTAGCGTTTACGCCCAGAAAAGTCACAGCTTGTCTAAAACGGCGTTCCGGCAGACATAATCACATTAACATTTGACAAGAGAATTCCACTTCTAACACTGAGATGATCTGTATTTTGCTTCAACCTGAAAGGACTGCATACTTTCAAGAGGTAGTAATTCTGTTCTACTACAAGAAATTATCTTATCTTCCCATCAGCAATAATAGATACGATACTGACAATAATTATAATTTTCACAGTCACGGGTGATGTCCAAGCTAGCGCAACGCAGTGTTTGTCCACGTCTGTTGCTTATATCTGAGGGCGTCTCTCCAGCGTATGGAAAGGAGCATGCCGATAAGTACGAATCATTACGGTGAAGAGAGAGAGAGAGAGAAAATAAAATAAAAAACTTACCCAATTATCTGTGTCAAAGCCAAACTGAACGCACTGGGCATCACAGAAGACTCTGGCTGTACTTGCGGAGAACGGGAAACATGGTAGCATATTATGCATGAGTGCCATAGAAGCCTCCTAATCACAAGGATCCAATATGTACTGAATAATGAGGAACACCACCTACTAGACACGCCCGAGGAGTTCACAGCCCTCAGCCGCTATGCACAAGAACTCTTCTCCAGAAGGAAGACATTAATAGTCATCTACCAAGATGGACCATACTGAAAACCCCAGGCTAAAATGACAGATAGCGGAGATATATCAAGCCAAGTACAACACGAAAATTCAATGACCAAAGTTGGGACAATCCCCCCACAAGAAAGGGACACCGGGCTGACACCATAAAGCCATGTTATGAAGGAAGAAGAAGAGACAAACCACACTTAGAGGGGACCTGTACGTGTTCTTGTGGTAAGCCGGACCCAACAAGTCAGCAGAGACACTGCCGTCACGTAGCAAGGCTTTTCACACCCACTAGACTGAGCTGTACTCCAAGAATGAAGCCATCAAGAAACAGACAACTACACCGGACTAGACAAATGCAGCGACGCTGCAAAGGCGCCCTATGACGACCTGTACCGCACCCTAGCGCGGTGACTTTCCTTCCACACTTCCTGGAGGGGGAGGAGAAGACGTCCCCCCCTCATTTTCCTCTGGTGGGGCACGGGCATGCCCCACTGCCAACTCTGGGATCGCCTTCCCTATTGACCCCAGCCTTCAGTCTCCCTCCCTCCCCTATTCTGCCTAAACAGCGTACGCCCCATACAGCTATCAAAATTTATAAGTACAAATCTAACTGCGTTGATATTAACCTTTCGGCTTCCATTTTATCCAGCGATTTCCACTGAAATCTCAGGAAATTAGTTAGCAGGATCTGCCAGAGTGAAACTAAAACTACTGGGTTCCTGGTCTACCTCCACGGGGCGAAGGTGGGGCAACGTTGGGCCTCAGCAGGGGTCCAGCAGCTAAACGACCAGACGAATAACGGTACACGACACTACACATGTACAAAATCCATACACTTTAAATCTCTGGCATTTATAGCGAACTGATACACCCATAATGTAAAGTATGCGGAGATGGGAGAAATCCCTGGTGCCGTCTGACACTAAATGCACCTTATCTGTGATACTTGGGCGAGGGTCATCCTGTAGTTATTTTTGCAATTATCTTTGCCTTAATGTCACATAGCGGTAGATCTGCATGTCATCATCTTTATTTAGTCTAAGAAGATATGTCTCTATTTGTTGTAGTCGGGTTATATCAGGAGGAATATGTTTATTCTCATCAAAAATGGGAATAAAAACGTTGCTCATAATATTAAAGAGATATATACACTCTTTAATATCAGGAGGAATACATAAGGATTGGGACAGGAAGATCATCCACTAACAGAGAACTACATCGTCTCGGGTCGAGCACGAATGTACCCTTGTTTATTGTACATTGTGTTCCTCGCACCATAGTCTGTATTCACACCCTTCTGGCACAGAGCCGTCCCGGGGTGACCCAAGGTTTCTTGGGAAATAAACTGATTTTAATAATAATTAATAGTAGTAGTAGTAGTGGCACTTGATGCAAGAAAGCAAGTGTAGGAGCTTATGCAGCATCAGCCAAAAAAAAAAAAAAAAAAAAAAAATCACACTATACCCTCCAAATGCCTGTCCAGTTCCTCCTTAAATTTATTTAACCTATCAACTTCCACAACGACAGATGGAAGTTTGTTCCAGCAATTAACCACCCGCTGGCTAAAGGCAAATTTCCGCACATCTATTCTACATCTGTCCTTTCTTAATTTGAACTTATGTCCCCGTAGGTTCGTATTCTGAACAAGTGGGAGGATCCCATCAGAATTCAGCGTGCTCAACCCATTCAAGGCCTTATAGACCTCAATCAGATCACCGCACAGGTGCCTAGTCTCCAGCCACTGCAATTTGCAGAACTTAAGCCTCTCTTGGTAAGAGGATCCCTTCATTCCCCTCACCAATCGTGTTGCTCTTCTCTGTACACGCTGAAGCAAATCTACATCCTTCCTAAAATGAGGCCTCCAGACCTGTACGCAGTACTCAAGGCGTGGCCTGACCATTGCCCTATACAGAGGGACAATCACCTCCTTTTCCCTGCTAGCAAAATTCCTATATATCATTGACAAAACCCCATGACCTGCCCTAGCAGCCTGTCTACATTGCTCAGAAAACTTCATATCTGACTGCACAATTACTCCCAGGTCTTTTTCATTTTCTACCACCTTAAGTGTAGTACCACACAGTTGGTACGTTTCTCTGGGGTTACTTCTACCCATATGCAGTACTTTGCATTTGTCAAGGTTAAACTTCAGTTGCCACTTCTTAGCCCATCTGCCCAAATTATCTAGATCCTGTTGCAGTAGCACACTGCCATTACTGTCATTAACAACCCTGCCAACCTTCGTGTCATCTGCAAACTTCGACATTAAGCCTGATATACCTTCATCAATATCATTGATAAATATACAAAACAACAGTGGACCCAACACCGAACCCTGTGGGACTCCACTAATAACATTAGTCCACGAAGAGCAGCACCCATTGATTACCACCCTCTGTCTTCTCCCACTTAACCATCCTTTTATCCATTGTAGCAACTTACCCTTAATACCATTCTGCTCCAATTTGTACAGTAGTCTTCCATGCGCAACAGTGTCAAAAGCTTTCCTGAAATCCAAGTATATGATATCAAAATTATTTTTTGCATCCAGTTCCTTTGTGACCACATCATAATAACCAATCAAATTTGTCAGACAAGACTTTCCCTTAACAAACCCATGCTGTGTCTGAATTATTGCTGCAGTCTTGTCTAGATGATCCTGCAATGCATCTTTAACCAGTGACGCCATTATTTTACCGGAACAGAAGTTAAACTAACTGGAATTAAGAAGTTAAACTAATAATAATAATAATACATGTACTTACAATGTTCAGAGGCATTTCGTAATTTTGTAGCCCCATACAGAATATCCTCTTCTTGAGAGGAGACTTTGGATACTTTGGTTTTCAAGTGAACTTGAAAAGTAGGCTATTGTAAAACGTTTTGTAGGAAAATTGGAGTCACTCAGAATTGCGTTTGTTTTTATATAAAAACACGCCATTACACCGATGCCCAAATCAAGGAAATCATTTCTTATTGAGTTTTCCGGTGATGATTAATTTCAATAAACATGGTATAGGATAGATGCAGGATACGATGGTTTTTCTAGATACAAATTAGCGTTCGGTTCGCCTTTTTTTTTTTTTTTTTTGTCCAAAGGTAAGGAAGTTTATTTTCCAATTAGAGCCCACTATGAAGATTTGTGGCTTAGAGGGAACAGGTATCCTGTGTGTTATCAGACACTCAGTCTAAAACACTGATGGATCCAATATCTCTCTATTACAGAAGATTTAGGAGAAGTCCGGTTAGCCTGTCTCCCTAAAATCCACTCATGCACACCTTCTCGATGGTAAGCCCTGTTATGTCACTTAGGTGACAACGAATGTGTAGAGTGGTTCTCTTCAAGACGCCTGGTCAGCGTGAAGAGGAAAAGGAATTAGAAAATGTGAATTGGAATATCATCGGTTTGGCTGAAACAAGAAGAAGAAATGAATCACTTATAAGTTTATCAAGTGGAAATCTGCTGTACACCAATGGAAACAGTGAAAGGAGTGAAGGTGGAGTTGGGTTTCTGGTCCATAAAGATTTTAAAAACAACATTTTGGAATTCAAAAGTACATCACCAAGGGTGTCAAGACTAATACTCAAGATTTCTAAGAGGTACAAGCTAAATATTATAATGATTTATGCACCAACATTGAGCCATGATGATGAAGAGGTTGAAGAAATGTACACCGAAATTGAGAGTCTTCTAGATGAGCAGAAAACCCACTACACTATTATTATGGGGGACTTCAATGCTAAGGTTGGAAAGAGGCAAAACAGCGCAGAAAGAGGAACTATAGGAAATTTTGGAATTGGTGAAAGAAATAAAAGAGGTGAAAGACTTGTAGAATTTGCAGAATCTCAAGGACTGTCAGTAATGAACACTTTTTTCAAGAAAAGGGTGAACAGAAAGCGGACATGGAAGAGTCCAAATGGATTAAAAACTAATGAAATCGACTTCATCCTCACTAACAGAAGATATATTGTGAATGATGTTACCGTCCTGAATAAGGTAAATGTTGGAAGTGATCACAGAATGGTCATATGTACACTTGATATAGATGTAGGAAAGGAAAGGAAAGGAAAAAACTGACTCGAGTAAATAATACTTTGAGGTAACAGAGGAGGAGAAAAAGCAGTATGTACTGGAACTTAAAAACAGGTTTGAGCTTCTGCAGACTGCTCAGGACCAAGATATCGACGAGGAATATTACAACTTTCTGAAAGTGATAAAGCCCAAGAAACCTATAGGGAAGCAGAAATCCAAAGAAGAAAAAATTAGTCAAGAAACACTTGTCATGATGAACTGAAGACGACAAATGAAGAGCAAGAAAATTGAATATACTGAGTTATGCAAAGCCATTAGAAAGAGACTCAGAGAGGACATAAGAAGATTTAACACAAGAAAAGTAGAACAAGCATTAAGGGAAAACAAAGGATTTAATCAGCAGCCATGAGCAGTAATACAGAAAGACAAATGATACTGAAACTGAAGAATAGCGATGGTGTACTTATAAACAGCAGAGAAAGCATAATTCAAATAGCAGAAGACTACTATAGAGAATTATACAAGGAGCGAGGGAATGATACCAGCAGTGGGGAAGATGGATTGCAAAGTAGCAACACATACGACATACCTGATGAGGTAGAACATGCATTGAAGAAAATGATGAATCGGAAAGCCCCGGGGGAAGATGAAGTTACTGTAGAGTTGTTAAAATTGGGAGGAAGAGACATAACACAAAAACTGGCAAGGCTCTTCACAAAGTGCATTAGAAAAGGTGTGACGCCTAAGCAGTGGAATAATGCAATCATAGTTTTGCTGCATAAGAAAGGAGATAAATCAGAAATTGGAAATTATAGACCAATTAGCTTGTTATCCCACATCTACAAGTTGTTCACAAGGGTCATTACTAACAGATTAGAAAGAATACTTGATGAGAATCAACCGAAAGAGCAAGCTGGCTTTAGGACAGGATTCTCAACTATGGATCACCTTCATGTAATATCACAGCTAATGGAGAAAGCAAATGAATATAAAATACCATTATGCCTGGCATTTATGGATTATGAAAAGGCATTTGACTCCATACAGCATAAGGAAATGTTTCGGGCACTGGAAAGACAAGGCATAGATACCCCATATATTATGATTTTGAAGAAAATATATGAGAGTGCTACCTCCTTTATTAGACTAGACAAAGACAGTAGCAAATTTAAAATAGAGAAAGGAGTTCGACAAGGGATCACAATATCTCCGAAGCTGTTTACTGCTGCCCTTGAGGAAGCTTTCAGAGGATTAGACTGGTCACAGAAAGGAGTCAATGTGAACGGAGAGTACCTAAACCATTTACGATTTGCAGATGACATGTGGTCATAAGCCACGATCCCAAAGAATTAGAGGAAAATCTTAATCAGTTATGCACAGTTAGTAAGGATTTTGGACTAAAGATGAATATGGCTAAAACAAAAGTAATGATGAACAAGTATGCCACGGAAAGGGAAATAATGATTGAAGGAGCAGTAATTGAAAAGGTGGAGTCATATACTTATCTGGGACAAGTTATTAGCTGTAATAATGATAAATGGCTGGAAGTCAAGAGAAGAATAAATTTTGGATGGATAGCATTCAGGAAATATAGTCACATACTGAAGAGCAATATCCCAGTTTGTCTGAAACGTAAAATAATGAATCAATATATACTCCCCACCATGACTTATGGAAGTGAAACTTGGGCACTCACCAAAAGAATGGAAGAGAAGCTGAGAACTACACAGCGAAGAATGGAACGAATTATATTGGGAATCAGACTGTTAGATAAGAAAAAAAAACACACATGGATTAGGCAGCAAACTCAAGGAAAGGACATTCTTATCAAAACTAAAGAACTAAAGTGGTCTTGGGCAGGACACATAGCTCGAAGACATGATGACAGATGGACTAAGAAAATAACAGAATGGTATCCAAGAGGAGCTAGAAGAAAACCTGGAAGACAAAGTCGGAGATGGATAGATGAAATTCCTGAGTTTTTGGGTAGTAAATGGATGGCCAGTGCTCAAAACAGAAGGAACTGGAAAGTTGCTGGAGAGGCCTTCATCCTGCAGTGGATTGAAAATGGCTGATGATGATGATGATGAAGATTTAGAAACGACGGAAAGGAGATCATTTACTATTGTAAGTAAAGGCTAAAAATGATACAAGGAAGGGGGCTTTTTTTCTGCATATTCAAAAAAAATTCATATCTTCCCCATCCAAAAAGCGGATATCTAAGTCCGCTTTGCCCCGGTAGCAGTCAATCCATTTTAATGATCTATAACACGCTGCGCGAAAGTAAACTTCATAAGAGTCAGCCTTCTGTTAGTCTCGCAAAAATTTATGTTCCTCCTACTAGTGAAAATACACCTGCACATTCATTTTACTGATTCTTTTCAGGGCCTTAAATGCCTCAACAAAGTCCTCTCTTAGATATATAGTAACCAAGTTGTGAAGTCCGGACTTTGTAAGCCGTCCTTCATACAGAAATCGATTAGGACTCCTCACCAATTTAGTTGCCCTTCTTTGAACCTTTTCTAAAAGTTTTGTCGTTCTTAAAGTGTGGTCGTCCAAGGCCTAAACATCTTATATAAATGGACAGTAGCATCCTATTCTCTTTAATTGGCTAATCTCATATGATGGATATTGTCTAGTCCGATAACTGATTCTTGCTAGTGAGAGAGTTCTGTCATCAAGAGGTTAATTTGTTCTTCGCCCTTGCAATAAATTTAAGTTAATGCGTATCTGAGCCTTTCTTTTATCTCTCAAACGATGGACTATGATGTGAATGGCAAGATTTGTGCAAAGTTTCTCCTAGAGAATCTATAATTTGTAACGGTTCTGCACTGCTTTGTCCATTCATTTTATGATTGAAAGTGAGAGGTCTTGAATTTACCGGTCATTTCTCAATTACTCTTCAGACTTTGAGAGGGTATCGCTTGGTTAACATGAAGCGGATTTCCAAAAGTAATCTCCACAGGCGCTGGTAGGTCCTTCAGCTGTTTCAGAAAGTCAGACTAAATTTACTTTTGATAAATTTACTGGACGGCACATCAAATTTGTTGCCCATCCAATTCACACCGAAAAAAGAAAAAAAAAAATCACACGGAATGGCCTTTTAAACCTATAGAGTGCATGCAGGACAACACCTGCATGCACCCTTTTAAACCTATAGAGTGCATGCAGGAAAACACCTAGTGATACTAACGGTGATCAAAACAACAAATGGGCAAAAAAGAAGCGGCTTTTTCTAAATGTAATACCAGCGCACTACTGCTCCTCCAACAGTCTTTTCCCGATTTTGCATTACCTTTAGTGTACTATGCACGAGCTGAAAGTTATAAATAACGATTATTTATTTTTGAATGAATCCTTATAGCCCAATGAACAAACAGAGTTAGTTTCCAAGCCGCGAAATACAGTTTAGCGCAGTATATTTAATAGGTTATCCATTGACTTTCAGAAGATGTGCAACGACAAAACCTACAGACATGCTTCTCTAGCGGATATGTATGCCCTGATCAAACACCGGTGGCGCCTGAACATAAATACTATGCCACTACCCTGGTCAAACTCTAGCATTAACATAGGATATAATTTCGGTGATGCCATATTATCCACTTATTGTCGTATTTATGTAATCAGATGCTGTTTTAGGCCATGTGTTGTATTAACACATTTGAGTACACTGTGTATATAAATTGTAAATAGTATGGAAATATTTATTCATTATTGTCATTCATTATTTTAAGGGCACAAAAGCCGACCGGGCTAGCCGGGTGGGTAAAGTGCCTACCTGGCAACTCAAAGGTCGCGGGTTCGAATCCCGCCTCGGGCTTGGATCAAAGTACTGCAAAAAATTTGGAGGTGCATTATGGCCACAGAAGCCGACGCACCAACTACCAAAAAAAAAAAAAAAAAAAAGGGCACAAAAGGCGATATAGTTGTACACGTTGGCACTAATGATATTAAGAGTAGGAGACCGGCAGAATTACTTAACAAGTACAGGTCACTGTTGAATTTGAAAGTGTCTGCAATTCTGCCCAGACACGATAGGAGGGAGTATATGATGAGAGCCTTGTCGATCAATTCGGCCCTGGAAAGATTGTGCAAGGCTCAAGGGGTAGAATTTTTTTCAGCCCGGTCTGTACTTGTTAACAGGAGAGACTGCTTCTACAGGGATGGGATACACTTAAATAGAAAGGGTGCAAGAATGTTTGCTGATGCTATCGAGGCAGTGTTAGGTGGGTCGGAAAACTGCTAGCTTGGGGGAGACAAAGACTAATAGATTAACAGTAGCCACTGGCAGAGGTGAAAGAGATTCTTGCACTGCTTCTATTGGGATGAGCAGCACCCTGGAAAACAAGATGCAGGATATTTCAGAGACTGCTGGGAGCCATTGCGGTACAACTAAACACATGGGTTGTGTTAAGGTAGCTAAGAATAGAAACAGGTGCGGGTATACTTGCGTGTACACCAATGCTAGGAGTTTAGTAAACAAATTTGATGTATTGCTCAAAACATCAAAGGCAGATATTGTTGGGATATCAGAGACGTGGTGTCACACAGATATAAGGGATGCAGAACTGCAATTTGGGGAGTACAACGTCTACAGAAAGGATAGACAGGATAGGAAGGGGGGAGGGGTTATGCTATTAGTTAAGAAACATAAAAACCAAGGAAGTGAAGCCAGTCGACATCGCTGGACAGTGCAGTGTTGAGTCAGTTTGGTGTGACATAAGCACTGGGAGATCAAAATTGAGAGTAGGAGTGTGCTATAGGCCTAATGACTCTGATGAGTATAATAAGAAACTGTACAGGGAAATAGAGTGGGCCAGTAAATCAGAGTCTTATAATGAGAGATTTTAATTTCCCAGATATTGACTGGAACTTGGGGGCTGGTCACTCACACACTAGCAGGGCTTTTGTGGATTTATTGGATGATTGTTTTCTACATCAGCATGTTCGGGAGGCAACTAGAGGGAGTAATACTCTTGATTTGATTATCAGCAGTGATTCTTCATGCGTTAAGAATCTGCAGATAAATGAACCACTAGGTGGCAGTGATCACAGTGTGCTGAAGTGGGATTTACTCAAAGAGGTAACTACCATTAGGGGTAAAGGGAAGGGTTATTGCTTCCGTAAAGGCGACTACGATGGACTGAGACAGTATTTAAATTCTATACAGTGGGACCAACTGATGATGTTACCAACAGCAAATTCAAAATGGGAAGCATTCAAAGAACTTATCTTGGAAGCTACTAGGCTTTACATACCAACTAAGAAATATTGTTCGGGGTTTAGGCCAAAATGGATGTCAGATGAACTAATGAGGCATATGGCAGAGAAGAAAAATGCATGGGATACTTACAAATTAACACATGACACAGAAGCCTATGATAGATACAAGTTGATATGCAACCAAGTTACAAAAAAAGTTAGGCAGGCGAAGGCAGATTACGAGAAATCCTTGGCAAGGGATGCAAAGAAAAACAGCAAAGAGTTCTTTACTTATGTAAACTCTAAAAGGAAGGGGATGAATCAGATTGGTCCACTTGATATTGATGGGTCAACTGTTGATGATCCTGCTCAGGTAGCTAACAAACTAAATGAATATTTTGCATCGACATTCACTAATGAGGAGTTATTCAGCGAGGGGAATGCCAGAGGTGTATTCAACTCTAGCAGTAAGCTACAGAATCTTGAAATAACTGGGAGTAAAGTGGAGGAGAAATTGTTGAAGATAAACACAAGAAAGGCACCCGGGGTGGATGGGATCTATCCAGTTATATTAAAGGAGGCAGCAAAGGAAGTAAGCAAACCCTTAGCCATAATTATGAGAGCTTCCTTGGACTCATGGGAGGTACCCATAGACTGGAAATGTGCAAATGTGACCCCAATTCACAAAGGAGGATCAAAGGCTGACACAAGTAATTATAGACCTGTGAGCTTAACTTCTGTTCCAGGAAAATTAATGGAGGCACTGGTTAAAGAAGCACTGCAGGATCATTTAGACAAGACTTCAGTTATAGCTCGGACACAGCATGGTTTTGTTAAGGGGAAGTCTTGCCTGACCAATTTGATTGGATACTATGATGCAGTTACAAAAGAACTGGATGCAGGGAATAGCTTTGATATTGTATACTTGGATCTTAGAAAGGCTTTTGATACTGTTGCACATGGAAGACTGCTACACAAATTGGAGCAGTGTGACATTGGAGGCAAATTGCTGCTATGGATAAAGGGGTGGTTGAGGGGGAGAAGACAGAGAGTGGTAATCAATGGACACTGCTCATCGTGGACTAATGTTATTAGTGGAGTCCCTCAGGGCTCAGTGTTGGGTCCATTATTGTTTTCTGTATTTATAAATGATATTGATGATGGTATATCAAGCTTAATGTCCAAGTTTGCAGACGATACAAAGGTTGGCAGGGTTGTCAAGGACACTACTGACACTATGCTGCTGCAACAGGATCTGGAAAGGTTGAGCAGATGGGCTGAGAGGTGGCAAATGAAGTTTAACATTGACAAATGTAAAGTACTACACATGGGAAACAGCAACCCCAGAGCAACGTATCAACTCTGTGGTACTACACTGACAGTGGTAGAGAATGAAAGGGACTTGGGGGTGGTTGTGCAGGCAGATATGAAGTTCTCTGAGCAGTGCAGACGGGCTGCAAGAGTAGCTCATGGAGTATTGTCAATGATATACAGGAATTTTTCCAGCAGGGATAAGGAGGTGATTATTCCCTTGTATAAGGCAATGGTCAGGCCACACCTAGAGTACTGTATACAGGTCTGGAGGCCTCATTTCAAGAAGGATGTAGAGCTGCTGGAACGAGTACAGAGAAGGGCAACAAGATTAGTGAATGGAACAAAGGGGTGCTCTTACGAAGAAAGGCTTAAGTTTTGCAAATTACAGTGTCTGGAGACTAGGCACCAGCGAGGTGATCTGATAGAGGTGTATAAAGCCTTGAATGGTTTGAGCATGCTCAATGCTGATGGGATTCTTCCTCTTGCTCAGAATGAGCGGGCATAAATTCAAACCTGAGAGGGCATAAATTCAAATTGAGGAAAGACAGATGTAGGATAGACGTGCGGAAATTTGCTTTTGGCCAGCGGGTGGTTGGTTGGTGGAACAGACTTCCATCCCTTGTCGTGGAGGTTGATAGCCTAAATAAGTTTAAGGCTCAGCTGGAGAGGTATTTTGAACGAACAGAGGGGTGAAGTGGAAGTGGTTTTTTTTTTTTTTTTTTTTTTTTTTTGGCTGATGCTGCATAAGCTTGCTTTCTTGCATCAGATGCCTCTACTAATGCTAATGCAACCCTGTCCTCTAGCTGGATAGCTGTAAAAGGACATTTCTTTGGAAATAAATTGATAATAATAATTTACGACGGAGTTACGTATACTAGTCTAAACAACCTACAAATATATATTTATCACTTTTATACAAATGAGCTGCAGTCATTAAAATGGTGCAAACTTAGAAAACTAAGAACCTACAAGATTGTGAGAAGCATTTAAAGTAATCGTATAATTCTTTCTGAGAATTAAAAACTATAAGCAACGAAGTTCAGGGAAATACAACCATGGATTTCCACTGTCTTTTATTTATTTTACTTTTTTGTTTTCTTTCGGAAAGTATAAGTGAAAGCTCGTTGATGGTTGGATCTAGCATCTGAAGTCGAAAAACGTTATATGAAGGAAGGCATCACAGCATGTTTGTCATTAGCATTAACATAGGCATATGATGCAAGCTTATACAGCATTAGCCAAAAAAAAAAAAAAAAAAATATCCCATTTCACACATCCATTTGCTCTAAAAGTTTGTCCAGTTCTTCCTTGAATTTATTTAAACTATCAACTTCCACAACGACAGATGGAAGTTTGTTCCGGCAATCAACTACCCGCGCATATATTCTACAACTGTCTTTCCTCAATTTGAATTTATGCCCCTTAGGTTTGTAATCTGAGCAAGAGAAAGAATCTCATCAGCATTGAGCCTGCCCAAACCATTCAAGGCCTTATACACAACCAGATTGCTTCGTAGGTGTCTATTCTCCAGACGCTGCAATTTTCCGCCTTTCTTGATAAGGGGATCCCTTCGTTCCCCTCACCAATCTTGTTGCTCTTCTTTGTACTCGTTCCAGCAACTCTACATCCTTCCTAAAATGATACCTCCAGACCTGTACACAGTACTCAGCCTGACTATTGCCTGATACAAAGGGATAATCACCTCCTTCTCCCTACTGGTAAAATTCCTATCTACCATTGATAAGACCCCATGACCTGCCCTGGCAGTACTACTCAGAAAATTTCATATCTGACTGCACAATTACTCCCAGGTCTTCTTCATTCTCTACCACCTTGAGTGTAGTACCGAATAGGTACGTTTCTCTGGGGTTACTTCTAACTATGTGCAGTACTTTGCATTTGTCAATGTTAAACTTCAGTTGTCACTTCTAAGCCCAACTTTTCTAGATCCTGTTGCAGTAGCACACTGCCATTACTGTCATTAACAACCCTGATAACCTTTGTATCATCTGCAAACTTGGATATTAAGCGTGATGTACCTTCATCAATATCATTGATACTGTAAATATACAAAAGAACAATGGGCCTAACAACGAACCCTGGGGGATTCCACTAATAGCAATAGTCCATGAAGCAGTGTCCACTGAATACAACTCTCTGTCGTCTCTCACTTCCATTAATGAGGGAATCAGGAAATATTGATTGCCAACACAAACAATTGGATAAATTAAATGTTTTAATTTAAAATATGTATAGAGTCAAACGCATTACTTTCCGTTCTAAAATAGTCATATCGCAGTATATTTCTCAAAAAATATAAATAATACCTGCTATCCAATTTCGATGTAGTGTTTGAAATCAAAACATCAACAAATATTTCATAAAAAAATACAGCGTGGCTTTTTTAATTATAGTTCATGTGCATAGCGAGGCACACCCTTTTTATCAAATATATCACCGTAAAAAAATATAAAAACCATAATATGTCCTTGTAAACTTCTCCGACCTTATGTAGTAGTACCCGAGTATAAAGAGAAAATTTATATTTTAAGTAGACTAAATACAAGATTTCACAAAAAATGTTCTTTCGAATAAGATATATCATTCGCCATCAACGTGCTGAACACAAAGTTTGATTTAGCAGAGAATGACTCTCGTGTATCCTTTTATTTTTACGGTAATTTAACATAATTTGGGTATATAAACATAGGGCAGCGAACAGTTTCCGATAAATTAATACACGCGCACACTTCTACAACGCAATACTTTTCCCCCCTTGTTAAGTTCATACTTCTCTTACGTCTTTCACAATTATTTACCCAAGTATTAATTGATTTGTTGCTTTCCCCTCCCTCTAATAAGACGCCAATACAATCTGAGCAGCCACCATAGTGGTAGCATCCTACTTCATATAAAATAGTGCAATACCGAGGAAACTGGTTGTAAAGGTGTTACTTGTCTATTACGAGAAAAACAACAACAAAAAATATAATAAAAATTTGGTCTTTATTAAAGAAGTTAAAAGTATGTTAATTTTTCACCACAGAGGGTCTTTTCTACGGAATTTAATAAGTTTTGTATTTCTTAATTATGGGTGCAATTAATTTCGTATATATTAGATTTAAGTAAGTGAAAAAAAATTTCTTTTACTCTGTCCCACCAACCAACTTCTGCATTTTAGAAATTTTCAAGCGACAAAAGAACGAATGTGTTAATAAACAAAAGAAAAAAAAAAAAAAAAACTTGGTTATCTACAATATTGTCAGCGCGATGAACCCTCCCCCCATCGCCTCAAATTTTTAACTATTTTATTTCATACACGTTTGAAAACACAGCGCGAGTATGCACTCCTACATAAAATAGTTAAATAAAACCCTTTATTTTCCTGGTAGCCTCTAATCAAGAACCAATAGATACTGTCCATTGAAGAGGGAAATTTTCTCGGCCCCCAACTATGTTAAACTAAAAGTCTGCCAGCAGAGTGAGCGTGCAACTGCTGCATGCCCTCGTTTCTTGTATACTAACTGTGATTACATTATAAAAAGCGCGAGCACTGATGTAAGGGAACCTCAAACAGCGGGGGAAAAAGTAAAAAAAAAAAAAAAAAAAAAACGACGGAGGAAATAACAAAAATGTGACCCAGTAGACATCCCTCTATGGACAACTGCAGAAGGCATGCTCAGCTCTTACCTCCTCTTCCCCCAATTCGTTTGAAAATCTCTAACTTCGGCAGGAGCAGCCAGAACAAATTCATTAACTTATTAATAAGATACACACCATTTAAATTACAAATAAACGCCGGTAATTCAATCAACTTGATGAGGGGGCACGCTGCCGGGCTAAGTATTCAGCGTTTGTGTGCAGGCGCGCGCCAAGGCGTGGTGTACTGCCGCCAGGCAGGAGCTCCGCCAAATTGTCCGACAAATATCTCCGGTGGAATATTTGTTGACAAACAAAGCCCAATTACCAGTAAAGCAATTACGTCATTGTACTTCGTGTTAGGGCCGCGCGGAAGCGAAGGCTGGTTAGGCCTAATGCAATCACGGGCGGCGCAGTCAGTAGCGCGATCCGCCGGGGAGAGCTTGTAATTTTGACGGCACCTGGGTTGAAGAGGATACGGTCGACGCCCGACTTAAATCTAATGGTCGGATCTTTATTAATCCAATTTTGATCAAGCTGCCGAAATTATGTTGCCATTCAAAATAAACAATGGGCCAAGTCCCACCTCCAGCCGATAACCCTGTTAAGGTCTTTCAAGCAAATCTGGGAGAAGTCAAGCGCAAAATTTGGCTGTCGGCGCTGGGAGTGGAAAAGGCAAAATGCAGCCCCGATATGAAGGGCAAAGAAACGTGCTTCGTAAGAGAAAGATTTACTAGAAGAGAAGCGGCGGGGGAAAAAGCTGAAAAGGCCAACTTTATTCTTCTGTTTTAACATTAGTTATTTTATTTCCAAAAGAAAAGAATTGGACAAAATAAAGCAAAAAACAATTAAAACAATACATTGATGGAGTCATGCAGGTCACACTCGAAGCTTCATATAAAACGAGTAACTGCATAATATCTCTTCACTAGAATCCCGCTAATTATTAATTTTGTTAATCAAAAGAGAAAGTGTTGATCGTTTGAACTATGGTAATAATAGCGAGAGCTATTATATAACGAATTAGATAATTCTTATCTCATCATTGATTTAGCTAAGTTAGGTAAAATAATACTCCCATAAAAGTTAAATTACATGGCGTTAATGCTATAATCAGTAATGCCTACCAATTTAGTTTGATGTCTGCACGGTATGTATGAGGTAGAGAGGAATAAGAAAGATCACGTTAGAAAATGTATTATTTTTTTAAACGTATAACACTGATGACTTTATTTATTTTATTATTATTTTTTTTTTATCAGGGACCACAGGTCCCTTTTTTTCCTTTTAAGGACTCGTATGTTTCTTGTTTTTCCGAAAATTTAAACGTGATAGTTTCTACTATCTTCATTTGATACGACTTTAGAAAAGGCATTTGCAAACCTATTCAACGCGCTTAAGTTCACCAAGAACAGCTAGGCATATATGCACTTTCTTCTATCTATAAGTGAGATATTCGCTGTGCTATCTTGCAGAATTTCAAGTGGATAGAGTTGCCCTGCGATCTCCCTTGATCTTGCTTAAGGGCCGATGTTTTCATTTTCATTACTAGTTCACCAAACTTAGTAATTTTGTTCCTCCGAACCCTTAACCAACGAATTCTTGAAGGTGTCAATAACTTACAACACATTAAATTTATAGTATGGGACTGATCGAATACTGACCTAATGTTTCCTTGCGGAAGAAATGTCGCCGAAATTTATTGTAACTTTTTTTTTAAACTGCAATTAAATTATATCACATTATAATTTAACCACTGGTTATCATGAAAACATGAGCAGACGCAGCAAATTAAAAATTATCCCGCCTTTTATTTTTTCCATTCCAACACATACATGGAAATATTCTTCGAATATTTTCGGAAATTCATGAATCATTATTCAAAATTATTATAATTAGCCACATCGATATCGAGTTCTCAAATATTATTTAAGAAAAATCTATAGTACATAATCTACTATCAATCAATCATATTTTAACACCACATTAAAATATGTGTTTAGAATGTTCACTGGTCAGATGACTTTTATCCATCTGATCAATCTATTCAGTCTGGATGTAAAAAAAGTTAATGCCATTATGATATGTTTAAGGAGCATAATACGTATGCTCCTTAAACAAATACATGGTCTATTTTACAAGTTTTTTTTTTTTTTATTGTTGAAGGGTGGAGCTAATGCTTCATCCCAAATGATAGTACTTTTAATTTATTAAATTTGTGACTGACTACTTGCATCCCAGCTCTCTCTGGAGGAATATGGTAGATTGGTTTCTCTTTGCGGATAATGTTAATGGACCCGCTTCCTCTAACGTGTACAGTAGTCCATGTTTCTTGCATAACCTACATAGATATGAGCAGATTTTTTGTGCGAATTTAAATATTTCAGTCATGTTTAATATTTATTTAAAGAATTACTCTATACAGTATAATTATCAATATTCTGTAAAAACTTCGATGTCCAAAATATTAAAATTGCATATAACACCGATTAAAAGATACTGTACTATATGGAAATCACATACGAACAACAGAAAAATAAAATTGCTGCAGAAATGAGAATTATAAGAAAACATTACGTTAATACACTATTGGATTTAAAACCAGAATGCAGACTTAATTAAAAAAAAAAAAAAAATCTCTCTCTCGCTTTGAAGGCATATATTTCGAAGGTTGTATATCCCAATACAACCGAAATAGAACAGAAATCTGTACTGCACGACAATCTATAAGACAAAAACGAAAAATGAAAATGATGGAAAGAGGCCGAAACAGGCCAACAGACAATTTTGTGGCATGCGACTAATGAAAACGTTCAAGCATAATTATTTCTCCTTTTTCTGTATTTTTATTAAAAAATACAGAAAAGGGAACAAACGATTTCATCTTCTTGTTTTATTTTATTTATTTATTATTTTTTTTGCATTAACTGAAAAAATATTAAATCATACATGCATTTAGCATAAATATGCCATTCGTTTGTAGAGGTCTGGGTACGAGTCCCGTCGATGACTGGAGAAATTTCATAAGGCCTCTTCATTCGAGGCTGAAGTTAACCAATCTCAGGCGGAGGAAGTAGAGTTTTTCCCGCACAGCATGTAAATCGGCCGTGAACACGAACTTGCATTAATGTCTGTACAGATCTAATAGAGTGCACTGTGTAAGTTGCTGACGAACCTAACACCAACAACAAAATTTGTTGCCCCGGAATATAAGAACGTTTTTTCGTCTTTAGAAAATTATACAATAAACTAAACTTCTGTTATTATTTGGGTTTACTTTAGAACACCAAAGGTGCTATGGCCTTATAAATGGCATTTTAAAATTCATAACAGCGTTCTTTAGTCTCAAATACAGGCTTTTTTTTTTTTTTGCAAACTTTCAAACAATTACCACTTTTCACAAATTTTTCAGTTATCACTTTTTTTTTTTAGGCCTTCTGCAGTGCGAAGTTTCCAAGAAGACGTAACCTTTCAAAAAAAGTCCCACAGGAAAAGTAATGTAATGAAACACTTTATACCATCTTCCAGAATCGGTGAATAATTCAAAGTTAGATTATCAAGTGCTTGTGAAGATTATTAATTACTCGAAATTTAAATTATTCGTGGTATAAGAATGTATCATCTCTAGATAATCACCTCGTGATCTCCAAATCAGCACGGTTTAAATCTGTTCTGAGGGGGCACCCGAGGATTATGATATCCTATCCACTTGAAAAATTACTGAAGCAGTTAGGAGATTTCTAAACTTTGAGGGATAATGTGCAGGTGCTTCATCCCGAATGAAAAAGAGGTCTTTGATTGTAGGATAAGCTGAATATTAACGTTCCAATAAAAAAAAAAATTCATCCGACAATCCCTTAAGAGAAATAATTTTAATCAGGGTCAGTCCCAGGTAAGAATTAAAGGGGTAGCACCTTATGTTCCAAATAATGTGGATTTTTGTTACCATATGATGATTAAAGCTTCATGATTTTTCCCGAACATTGCTTCTACGTTCAGAAAATCCTGGGTCCGCATCTGATTCTGAACACAAATAACAACTTCATAGTTTAATTCCATTTAAATTTGGATATTACGATTCTAGCAGCCCAATAAACACAGCTTTGTTGATTCGTACAATTTTGGAATGTAAATCTTTATTTCTACGATTATACAAAAATAAATGGTAATAGCAATTTGAGATATATTTTAAAGTTCTTATTGATGATTGGAGTTCAGCTCACTTTGAAACCTTGTGGATTCGATCCAAAACAAAACATTCCTTGAGTTTTGTCTCTTTTGCCCCACCCCTAGTGCGCATGTGTAGCACTATCTGTTCGATATGAACATAATCTTTTGCTTGTAGGAAAATTAGCAACACTTCCTGCCTTTTAAAAATGATTAATTATGTGATAATACGTTTTAAGCGCGATGAATAGTTAACATGCTTAAGTCATTCTCTTCAAACTATCGGTACCCTATTATGCTTATAATAAATTTTCACCATAAGAATTATCTCGGGTTGTTATTTCTCCCATGATGTAAATAAAACTTTATTTTTCTATAACGACAACAAAAAAAGTTAATTAATGTACGCAGTGCGTTAAATTTCAGGCGCGTTCGATTTTTTCCTACACATTTTTTGATTAATATAAGTGAAAAATACATAGATCTATCTACTTATTAATAAATTACTAAGATTATAACTTTATTAAAGAAAACTACTAAGAAATTAAAATTACATTTGTTGGAAGATGAAAGCACCAAATTACTGTATGAAAGGCGATTTGAAAGATAAACTCAAATCAGATGAGAGTGATAATGTCGAGGAAATCTGGTAAAACATAAAAAAATCAATTCTGGAAGCTGCTGAAGAAAGTTTTGGATATAAACCTGTTAAAAATAAAAACTGGTTAAGAACTTGGAATGAAGACTTGAAACGAAAAACTTGAAACGGAAAATTGTTGAGAGGTAAAAAAAAGGCCTATAAACTGTACCTACATTTACACATAAAATATAAAAAGTTTAGAGCAAAAGTTAGAAAACTAACCAAAAGAATCCGAAGAGGTGACTGGAATAAAGTTGTTAAATCCTTCGTGATATCACGGGCCCACGAAGAAGAGGCTTCAAAATTTTTAAGAAATTAAAATTATACACAAATGATCGAATAAAAACTAACTCCATTTCTCCAGAAGAATGGGAGAAAAACTATGGTTTCCCATTCTTCCCTGGAACCAGGGAAGAATGGGAAGATGAATCTGTCGTAACCAAAGATGAAGAAAATATAACAATGGAAGAACTAGATTTAATATTCTAAAAATCAAAAAACCGAAAAGGCCCAGGCGTAGACAATTTGAACGTAGAGCTATTTATATATGGTGGCACCTTACTGAAAACGCACTATTAAAAGTATTTAATATATTTTTAATAGTGCAGTTTGGGTATCCGTTGCTTATGCCATCATATGGCATAAGCAACGCATTCCCAAAGATTGAGAAACAAGAATAGTAATCAAAGGCTCGACAAGTAACCCTAACAACTACAGAGGGATAACGCTGCTGTCATCAGCTCAAAGCTATACCCTAATACACTAAAGAATAAACTTAATAAATATATTGTGAACAATTTTTAGAAGAAGAACAATGTGGGGTCAGAAAGGGAAAAAGTACAATAGATGCCATTTTCTCATAACAACAAATTTTGGAGAAAAGAAGAGAATTTAACCTACCAACATTTCTTCTATTTATTGATTATGAAAAGGCATATGACAATGTTAACCAGGAAAAACTTGTCAGATTTTACATGAAGAAAATATCCTAACCCAACTCCGGAAAGCGATACAAAGTATATATAAAAACTCAAAAGTTTGCATAAAGTATTGTAATGGGCAAATATCAGACCCAATTAACATCAATAAAGCAGGTGGTGGACTATCACCAAATTTGTTTAATATTTACATCAAAAAAATTATTAAAGAATGGAAACAAACAATTGACAACGGAATACAGTTGAATAACAGGAATAAAATCCAAACTATATAATATATGCCGACAATCAAATTATAATTGCAAAATAGGAAGATGAATTACAGATTGCAGTTAATTAACTGAATAAAATAGACAAAAAAAAATGAGATGAAGTTCTCCACCTCAAAAACAAAATCAATGGGATTACGTGAAAAAAAACATACAAAGTCAAAATTGTTAGTGATGACAAAATTATAGAACAAATATCCGATTTCACCTATTTGGGAAATTTAATATGAAATGAAGGGAAAGACATCCACCCTAAACTACAAATATATAATAAAATGAACAGAACAATTAAACCCCACTTTGGAAAACAAATTACAACTGAAACGAAATTATGATTACACAACATTACTTTAAAATCAGCCCTCTTAAAGGAGGGCTGAATAAGAATAAATAAATAAAGAAAGATGCACAAAAACTAGAACCAACACAAATGAGATTTTTAAGACCATTAGCCTTTACAAGGCTAGACCATCTAAAAAAAATTCAGATATTCCATAACAACGATGGCGAGATCAAGACCACCTCCAAGAGTTACAACGGAACAGGTCTTAAAAGATCTGAGCCAGATTCATGTTCATGATTATAACTTTATAGAACACTTAATAAAACTCTATAGTTTTACATTCTCTGAACTTAGCCGTTCGGCTTAATTACAACTGTATAATATTTATTTTTCCTCTCCTGTATACTTCTTTTTTGTTTCTCTCTGTATATATGTATATCTTTTCAAACGACACCACGTTCACGATTCTTACATAGCAACTCAAGCATAGCATACACGGGTTGTCTAAAACTAACAATATTATATTAAAACTCATTTAATCTATGCATTTCTTTTTCCATATACAATTTGCATGGAAAAAAGAAACGATAATTGCTAGATTTCTATTAGACCAATTTTAATGAAACTTGAAATGGCTCCCATAAATATTTTTAAAGACCCAATTATAAAATTTCACAGCCTTTGGGAGTCAAGTTGTTACCATGCAGACAGGCAGACTGACATGGTAAAGACAATAGAGTGTGTGTACACACACATATATATATATATATATATATATATGCACGCCTATTTTCTTTACCATGTACAAAAAAAAAATGCATCACTTGTGAATTTGGCAAATAATGTGTTTTGTGCTGCATTACGGGTTGCAGAAATGTTCGAAATGCATTTGTTAGATGGGATGTATATCTCTGTGAATGAAATCCAATAAAAAGACTCCACCTGATATATCTAATTGCCATAAATATCTTCCCAAAGAGTACAATGCGTAATTAATGGAAATATGAGAAATCATGCAAATGGAAATCATGACAACCAACATACATTTTATTGCATTTACGTGTACAAACTGAAATGACAAGTTAACCTAATAGTATTGTGTACCGTAAACCAGAAAAATAAGTCCTCAATATTTTGTTGTTCCTCCTCGAGCTGCAATTACAGCCTTGCAACGATCTGGCATAGAGTTAATCAACTTCTGGATATACGGTTGCCCAATTTCGTGGTACCACACCCTTATAATGCTCTCCTGCAGCTGAATCTTACTTGTTGGCTTCTTCTGAGCAATTTTAGACGACATTATGTACCAGAAATTTTCAATCAGGTTCAAATTTGCACTGTTGCCAGGCCAGTCCAACACTGTAATGCCAGCATTTCTGAGGTATCACTGCACCTTAAGGCAGAAAAACGAGGAAAAACATTGGTGTAAGTATGTTTTAAGCTTTGTGAGACAAGACAAACTCATCATTAAATCTAAATAGCATAAAACTTACCAATTTTTGCTGTGGCAAGGTGCTGAAAAATGTTGAAATCCTGTTGAAAAATGCAGTTTTGGACATTTGCGTGGTGTCCCTAATAACGGGTTTCAGGCACTCCTCCAAGATAGCAGTGGAGGTTTCTGCATTCACCGTCCCGTTAATAAATTTAATTCGCCCCACCCCTTTGCTTGTTATGCATTCCCAAACCATCTGACCGGCGGGGAACCTTACAGTCGGTGTTATGCAGTTAGGATGGCATGCCTCCGATTTTCGTCTTCTGACATATCGCTTCCCATCCGAGCCATGCAGGTTGAATTAACATTAATTGGGACATATTTGAACATTCTGTAAATGCTGATTTCTCCAAACTGACTAACTCTCATTTTGACGCCATGTCTGTGTCTGAAGCTGCGACACAGATTCAAAAAAATTTTGATTAATGCATCATATAAATCATCAAGGAAAAAACGTGTCAATTCCAGAACTTGTTCCTGGTGGTCGTCAGAATTATCTTTGCTTCGGAAACAGGTCCACCACGCTCGACGCACCTATCAGCGCAATCGTCATTTATCTCAGGCTGATGTTCGCATCTTTTATAATAATTACGTTGATCTCAAGAAACGTTATGTGAAGGCAATTGCTACCAGGAAGAAGCAAACTTGGACAGAATTTGTGCACAACTCTGGTAATGCGGACCCGTGGGGGCTACTTTATAAAATTGTAAGAAATAAATTATTTACACAAGAAGTGTATGGATCGATCATATACAATGGTCTGGAGACCACTAACTGGACGGATTCTGTAAATATTATTCTAGATAATCTTTTTCTTCAGGACAATGTGAGCTCCAACTCTGATTTTCACACTAATATTCGTTCTGCCAACTCTCTGTACGTTTCTTCAATTAAGACTGAGGCTTTTAGTGCCATCGAGTTGGACACAGCTGTCAAACAAGTGAAAGTTAAGAAATGCCCAGGGATGGACATGCTGGAGAGTACCTTTATAGTACGGCTCGCCAAGATTAAGCCCAGTATACTTCTACAACTTTTCAACAAATGTTTAGATGCTGGGACTTTCCCAGATCTGTGGAAGACAGCCCTTATCAAGCTGATTAGGAAACCTGACAAGCCCCCCCAGGAACCGAGGTCTTATCGGCCTATAGCTTTATTGGCCAACCTTGGTAAGCTATTAGAACGTTTAATTGCCCTGCGATTAAACAACTTGTTATTGGAACGGGGATTAATTGCGCCTAATCAATACGGATTCACTCCTGGAAGGTCCTGCGAGGACGCCCTTGTAGACTTCATTTCTTCTGTTGAACACTCCAGTTTCAAGTATACTCTTGCTATCTTTATTGACTTCGAGGGTGCTTTTGATTCCCTTTGGTGGGAAAGTGCCCTCGAACGTTTACGTCATGCCGAATGTTCCCAGCAACTTTATCTTCTAATTAAGAGCTATTTCTCTAACAGATTTATCACCGCCAGATCTAAGTACAGACAAATTTTGCGTCAGGTCTATCGAGGTTGTCCTCAAGGCTCCATTTTGGGACCACTTTTCTGGAACTTTGTCCTGCAAGGTTGGATTACCCGAACTTTTGAAAACGTGAAGATCATGGCATATGCGGATGATTTGACAGTCCTTGTTGGTGGAAATTCAAGGTCTTCTATTGAAAGATCCGCTGAGAAAGTTCTATCTGATCTTCAACAATGGACAGTTGAAAATAAGTTAAAAATTAGTTCTACCAAGACAAAAATTATGATCCTTGGCTCTAAACTGGATGTTCGTCGACCACCAAGAGTTAAAATAAACGATAGACAAATACCTCTAATAACGGAAATTAAACTTTTGGGAATAACTATTGACAGCAAGTTAAACTTTCTCCCTCATTTATCCAATCTGCGAATTAAGATCAGAAATTTCACCGGCGCTCTTGTCAGAGTTTCTAGAACTGAGTGGGGTCTTTCTAGAAGATGTTTAAGAATCTACTATAACTCTGTGTTTCTCCCTATGGTTACCTATGCTGCTGGCGCTTGGTTCCATAGGATGCGGACTGTACAATTTCAATCAAAATTGATGACAATCCAGCGTACAATGTTACTTTGTATTTTGAAGATTTGTCGAACAGTTTCAACACCTACTTTACAGGTTTTAGCCGGGACGTTACCACTCGATCTCTACGTAATTTTCAGAGGCTTATGTTATCGCCTGAAACGTCAGATTCCCACTGAGATCCTTGGTATTTCTATTAACACTCAAGTCGATGTTAAAGCCGAACGACAAAGAATTTGGCAAGAGTTGATCAAATTGTGGCAGGGTAGGTGGGATGACACAACACTGGGCAGTGTAACGCATAAGTTTTTTCCTGAAGTTGACTCTCTTACGGATAAAAAACCTACAGTCTGGTTTAGCCTTGACTTATTTACCTCCTATTTGATATCAGGCCACGGATCATTAAATAAGAAATTGTTTCTTATTTAATGATCCGAAATTGCTTGTCTCCTACGGAACTCTGCCATTGTGGCGGTGTGGAAGATTGGCAGCACGTGTTGTACACTTGTCCCTCATACAATGAATTTCGAGTAATTCTGCAGAATGCAATTCCCAACTTTTCATCAGGATTGGAACCTAATTTTGTATCAAATGTCACGAGTTACCGCGCTCTTCAGGATTTTGCTAAGGCAACCTTCAATAAAAGGCTCGCAATTCTATCTGCAATGACTACACATGCGAATGTTTCAAATTCAGCTCAAGACTCTTCACCTTCACTGCAATGACGTCCATTTTCTCAACAAGATCTACCGCTCTGGACTTGTGCTCTGTGTGTGTGTGTTGTGTTTTTTTTTTTTTTTTTTGAAACTCTACAAGTGTCCTACAACTGAAACTCAATTTGATTCCTGTGAAAATTCCTGTGCTCCTTTGTTCGGATGGCTGTTAACTGACTGTGACTTTGTTATTGGTGATTAACTGTGACTGTGCTACTAATGACTGCAGGACTTACTGGATTTAACCTCAACTGTTTTTAAGATTTGTTTAAGACTTCTGGGCTTGTGCAAAGTTTTGTCGGTTGAATGGGTACTGTTATCCTTAATTATTTTCTTTGAACTTGTTTTTTTTTTTTTTTTTTTTTTTTTATGTTAATATGCATAAGATTACTTTCGTACAGTATTTAATCTTTGTATAAGTTAACGAGGCGGAGATGAACTAACGTTCCAGGTGCCGCCCAAGACAAATAAATACATACAATACATACATACATGCAGGTTGAATTTCGATTCGTCATAAAAGATGACGGTTCCCATTGCTCTTTTGTCCATGGAACATGCATTTTAGCAAGCAAGTCACTTCTTCATTCGTTGGGTCCACATATGCTTCTTCTTGTGCCAATATGCATGCAGACCACATTCCGAAAGCTGTCTTTGGATAGTTCGTGCACTTGTTTCAACACCAGAGGCCATCCCAAAGTCCAGTTTTAGATCAGGAGCACTAGCATGGCGATTACGAAGGCATAGCCGTTTCAAATATCGATCTTGGGATTGGTTAGTCACTCTTACGGCCTTATCCAGATCTTCTGTTCACATCACCGGTTTCATTGACTGGTGGCAGCCTATTTTATCAGCGATAGCACGCGTAGAAAACCCTTCCTGAGACAAAGCAACAGCTACACTTTTTTTTTTTTTTTTTGTGTCAACTGAACATATGGAGCCATGCTTACACCTCCGCAAAACAGGATACAAATGAGCGTGTATACCCTTCCAACCGTATTTATAGAAACGACTGATGCAATACCTTGCAATTACTGTCTGATGCAATAGAAGCGTTATCTGACGCAATACCTTTGCTTTGCGACAAACAAAATGACTAATCAAACAAAATCTCATATGTTTCACTACAAATGCTACTTTTTTTTTTAAGATGATGCAGTTTTTTTTGTCCGCTACTGTATATATAAACACGCACACAGAGTTCAGTGTAGTTCTAGGTACCACCCGACAACAGATACATATATAGCAGTGGCTCTTAGGCGACGATATGCACCCTGCCATGCTGCATTTTATCCCGGACAGAAACGGGATCTTTCGAGACGATAATGCGTCGTGTCATCGGGCCCGCACTGTGTACGAATGGTTCGAGGAACACAATAAAGGATGTTATGGAACGGGAAGTGAGGCGTATGGACATGCAACCGTCATCTAATTAATGACAATAGAAAAAAAGTGAACATTTTGACTCTTGTTCACAAAGTAACTCAGTAAGCGGTACTTCTCTATTTAATAATTTCCATCGATGAAAATCAGCTCACCTCAACAATTGTGCCACTGACTGTGACCTGGCTACTTGTGCTAGCGAGGGATGGCAGACAATAGCTGCACCCTCAATTTGCAAAGCCCAGTTCACCTAAGGATTTGGATATTAGGCCACTCCACCAGCACTGTGATTAAACCATGTGGATACCTGAAGGAGGAGATCAGATCGAAGCTGTCTGTTTGATCCCCAATCTCAATGCTGAGGGTAGATTTTTTTTTTTTTTTTCAAACAACACGACCAACTATGCAGAGAATTATCTTCTTGTAAAAACGTTCAAATTCGCTGGGTTCTTCCGCGTGACATTTCCATTGCGAATGACACCGCTACCTTCGTCTACATACACAAAAACAGAGAGACGAGAACTACATGTAGTCATACATATGACAATTTTTTTTTAAAGTGCCCAAAGTGATAAATCTGTTTTTTATCTTCATAAACCAAGAACCCAATAAAAATGAACGGCATTCAAGGAAGAATCTTTGTTTCTCGTCCACCCATCAACATCCTCTTCAACAGGATAACTATTTAAATACAGCTACTTTTTCTAAAGAAGCATATATTCAAATAGACACACATTACATATTGCAAACCCAACTGGTGCTGATTAAATGAGACCCAATTCAATATCCCATCTGCAGTTGTAAGACACGGAAGGATGTTTATTGATCCCAAGGGCATGAGTGATTAGTATGAGATGAATGGATAATACAATTAAGGTTTCAAATCTTTCGCCTTTAGATTGATTTCCCTTAGATTGATTGGTTTTTATTAAGTTGTGTGTAATGACTGGACAAGATCTAGTTAATATTGTGAAAAAGGCCAACCTTGTGAAACCCATTTGGCTAATGCAAGTTGGTGACGAAACGGTGGTCTTACAAGAGATTTTTTTCCTCCCCTTCGGAAGAAGCGTGTCCCGGGCGTTCATTTCTCATACGCTGACTCACTCCTTTCTCTAGCACGGGTGTTGCTGTACCTCACGATTTTCTACTGGGTGTTTTATCATCGAAACCAAATTCATTATGCCTTTAGTAGGGGATTCTCCAAGAGATGAAAACTTTGCACGCGGCAGTTATTGAGAGCCGACAGAGTAGCGTAGTTTAGTAGGTGGTAAGAGTCCATTTTTCTTCTCCATGTCTCCGTCATATATCATTCAGTGTCACCAAGGTTTCTCAAATATAATTTACATTTCCTAACGTGAACAATTCACATATTGCTTTGTAGGTTATTGAAAGCTAAAAGAACAAGAAGAACAGAGAAAAATATTCTGAACGATCGGGAACATTTACAGTAAAGTGTCACTACGCTGACGCAGTTCTACTTTTTTTTTCTTTTAAAGTTCTGCAAACAGACGAAGAGTAGTAACTTTATATTGAGGGTAGGTTAAAAATAATTCCGCAATTTTTTTTTAAATCATTTTATGGCATTTTAAAAACTATATTGATACTTTTAAGAACATTTACGTGTGGATAAAAATCTGAACAAGAAAAGTGTGGAAAATAAATGCAGTTTTATTCTGGACAGAATCAATACACAGCATATAATCGAAGAAGCAATGATACCTTATTTTGAATAATATTCAATTTGTATACCATGTTCGCTTTGCCGCCTTCAAAATTTGAATGAGGCAGGTGAAGAACGATTTCTACTCATAAATGTACACCTGATTTCTAAGTTTTCTGTCTAGCATTCATTCAAAATAAAGTAAATTATTAATACACCTCATCTAGAGGAGATAAAAGCAGAGATTTCAAAACTAAGTGGAAGTTTGGTCTCTGCAGACTCCAGCTAGTAACATTAATAATTATTACATTATACAGTAAATACATTATAATGCATTTACTTTAATAGTATCCTTTCCTAATGTTATTCTTGAACAAAATCTCAACGGAGAAACTTTTCACATACTATGATTATAGAGTCCAAACTCCAGTTTCACAATCAGCTCATTGCAAAGAGCCACATCTACTCAGAGTCCATCCTTACCAGGAACTCCGTTTAGGAAAGTCAGCAGCACAATGAGCTGTCGAGAACAGAACTTCCAGCACAAGTAGCTTGAGTTGCAGTGGATTATTTAGATTATATTTATTTTTGTGTAATCTGATTATTTTTAGTTTTTAATTTGTAGCTATTTTGTCGTCGCAGTCTTTCCCTCCCTACAATTTGGCAAACAGGAGAGGGAGTATATTACAGTAATGCTAAATTATCTGTAAATGATGGCGGGTTGCAATAGGTTGGCTGGAACCGCTTTAATTAACAAATAAGAAAAGAAAAAAAAAAACACTACGATTACAACACAGTAATTCATTATTCACAATAATTCGTAAAGGTCTGCAAAGCCAATGACAGAAGAAAAGCACAAGCTGCATAAAAAAATTGTGCACCGAGCACGCATAGCTGAAGTTAAGTGAAACTTCTTTAGGCGAACATTTATCACTTGACCGAGGATCCCGTATTGACCGTATAAATGCTGCAGGCAACGAATCTGCATAAATGGGAGCCTCGGACATATGAGACGTTCTGTTACCAAATGTAGTTTCGGCAAGTGCTGTGTCATTGCATGATATTTAAAACCATTTGACTTCCATAGAGATTCGCTCCTTATCATGAGTTTCCTCATGATAAGGAGCGAATTAACGAGTTAACTTACATACAAAATAAAGTAACTGATGCATTTGTCCAAATTATTAACTGACAGATTTTCATGTACATTTTTATTACCTAGACTATTATGACGATATCCCGATACAGCTTTTTTTTAAACAAAATATTGAACAAAGTAATATCAATAAAAAAAAAAGTCACAGTGAAGAGTAATCACTGAACGTCGAACTGAAGTAAAGTGACTACTTTTCATGTGTGTTGTAGAAGTATACGAAATGTGTAATCATAGTATATACTCTTAATATTTATAATAAGCATTCTCAAATATCTTTTCATTTAATATAAGCTATGAAATTAAATCTTACTCGGCGGTTAGGTCAGCCTGCGTACTGTATTACTCTTTTAAAATAAGAAACTGGGCCGTATTAAGATATACGTCATTGACAGCCTATTTAAACAACAACTGGAAATTTTCCTACGATATTAATTTAATAATAGGAGTAGAAAGAACTTCGCAAGTTATGGAGATAGGAATGCTTAATTAACTACCCTTAAATTTACGTCATTGCATATACTTTTACCGTCATTCAAATCTACACGTTTGTGGGTTACCCGAGTATACATAATTCATTGAATGTTTGTTAGCATTCGATGAATTATTACACGGGTTTACATCGCTGATTTAAGAACTCTCAGTTGCCAGCTGTTCACAATATCACCGTTATAACGTCAGTGGATATAATATTGGGGGTTGTTCCTCCAGCTGGTCTGTATAAAACAACTATCAGATATCTCATTCTGCTCGTACAACAGCAACTCGGGTCGGGATGGCTGATGCCGATTTTTGTCTTTTTTTGCTTTGATTTGTTTTGTCCTCGGTAACGATTGTTCCGTGTGAATACCAAATGGCAACTCTGGAGAGGATATTTAACATCTCGTGTCTGTCGCCTTTAGAACCCCACCGCTTAATGGCACGCTTTTAAAACCTTGTCACCGCGTTCCATTTGCCGTCGTCTTCTCGCGTTTGAGCTAGCTGAACAGAAAAATGCAAAGAAGCCCACCAGACAACAGATGGCGTCGGGCGATAAATGACATTCTTCCCTCCTTCCGAAAATTTGCTGGTTCGGAGAATGCTCTTAGTATCTGTAGCGGAAAAACTGAAAGGATTTTGGTAGGGAAATCAAAGCGTTTCCCAAAGATTTGTTCTATAATAATGCTGATTTAAACAAATGTCTCGATATAATTGAATTTATTTAAATTGGGGTTTTAGTTTTACCGTTCCCGGAAATTCTACGTAGCGAAACATTAATTTCTGTGTCCGCCACCAATCAATGGGAGTGGCGACATGCTGTTAAATATATGTAAACAAAAGATGCTTCTTTGAGCATTCATTTATACCGCTTTCTGTCTTCTGGCAGCAAATTTGTTTCGATAAAGAGTACATCCTTAGCAATTATATCTCCTCTCTCAACTAACGACATGATTTCTTTGCACATGCTATAGAAATGACAGGAACCACTGCTCTTTTCTCCAATGGTCTGGACAAATTCCGCCCATACTAGTTAACGATTAATTTAACGCTGTACAAAATAACCAAAACAATAACGGCAGTCATTTCAGTTTTCAGAGAATCAAATAACGGTGTTTAAATCGGTCGTCCGCAGCACATAAAATTCAGCGCAGGAGAAAATATGAACAAACAAGCTCCTTGAGGAAATATTTAAATCTATACATATGTGAGAGTATTACTACTATTTTTTTTTAATCGTAATATGTACCGAGTGGCCACCGTACCAGTTACACTTATATAATGGCGAGTAGGTCCCCCTTAGCCCTCAGAACAGCCTGGATTCATTATAGTGTCGAAAACGTACCACAGGGACGATGGTCCATGTTGACTCAATTGCTTCCAAACAGTTGCTGGAAATTGAATAGTTGCGGTTCTCTGCTCTGATGAGCTCGTTCCACTTCATCCCATAGGAGATCAACTGGATTAAGATCTGATGAAAAGTCACTGTAGTAGACTGAATTCACTTTCATGAATTGTATTGTTCTGTACAATTCTGGCAGATTATCCTGTCGTAAGAACCTATTCGCAGAGGATACATTGCAGACACGAAGGGGCACACCTTGTCAGAAACCATTTTCATATAACCTGTGGAATACAGATGCCATAATGGTACTAAGGTTTCCAATGTGTGAAAATACCCCCTAAACCATTAATATCGCTGCCACCTGCCTCTGTCATTGAGACTTGGCAGGATGGGTCCAAAGTTACTAACCGTAACTTCCTGTTTTTGGTGAACGGAATGGAACCCGGTTTGGTCTTCAGCAGAAATATTTCATCCACGACAAGGTACGACGAGTTGTGCATTCTAAAATGCTTCTGTGGTAACAACTCTTGTACTGGAGTGATATTTGACTCAATGCATCCTTTCTGTTACCCTGCATAAGTCTTGTCCTATCACATCAACACGCTGTTCCTGACCACATAACAGACATTCTGGTATATATCAAGGCAATAGAAGAGGAAGCATTATGATGTGGGACAGCATATGGGTTCGGAATTTGATAGTAGTGATACAAGCCTTCAATTCCCCGACTCAAACTCATAATTTCTAACTGTATGAAAAGGAATATTATTCAAATTCTATACTACGGTTACGTGTTTACATTCTAAACCAGCTTGGTATGTTTGATGAAAACAAAGTTCAACAATCTTCCTGGCTACCATAGAATACAGCAAATAATCCCACGGCGCGCATTTGAGGCGAACTAAAAAGCATTCAATATTGATTATTAAAAAAAAAAAAAAAAAAAAGCTATATTTACAATTTTAATTTAGTCGCCCTTCAAGCTCGCAACTCGTTTGTGATAATTTTAACTTGCTTCCTAACTATGGTCACTTTATTATTATTATTAACCATATGGTGCAAGGAAGCCTAAGGCTTATACTGCACCAGCCAAAAAAAATCCCGAGTTACCCTGTGTGTGAGAGAGAAGTAAGAAGGAATCACCAAGAAAGAGAAGAATGATGATATCCCGCTCAGGACCCTGGGTGTGACAAGCCCATACTCACCAGATGTGAGCCCCAGGGGTTAAACTATGTCAGTTTTTTCCAATCTATACGGGGAAGGGGTTCAAAAAGTATTCGCCCGGTAGTAACTGTATAGAAAGTTGACTTTTTTTTTTTTTTTTTTCAATTTTTTGTTTGATATCTTGAAATCTCTATAGTAACCACACAAATTTTGGTTTCGATCTGACAATCCATTATTTTTCTTTTTATAGCGCTGAATGAAGCGAAGTGTCACAATGGATACAGTGGAATACAGATCAGTGATTCGGTTCCTCTTTCTGCAAGGGAAAACACCCAGAAAGAAATTGTCGCTGTTTATGGAGAAAACTGCCCTGGTAAAATTGTTTATACCAATGTTGCATATTGGTATAAACAATTCAAATGTGGAAAAAGCTCGGTGCATGATGATGAAATTCCAGGACGCCAAGCAAATGCTGTAACAGAAGAGTGTTTAAAAAATTGAGTGGAAGGCCGCCGTACTGTATTAGTCAAAGAACTAGTTGCAGAGCTTCAAATTAGGGTAGGGTCTGTGGAGAAGATCATCCATCAACAGTTGCATATGAGCAAAGTGTCTACTAGATGGGTTCCCAGATTTCTGAACCCCCTAACAGAAGCAGGAAAGGACACACTGTGTACCTGAAATGTTATCCGGAGGGATTTTTTCACAGGTAGTCACCATGGATGAAACTTTGATCCATCACAATGATCCCGAAACTAAACAAATGTCAGAACAATGGAAGTATGCAGAATCGAATCACCCCCTCTCAAGGCAAAGGTGCAATCAAGCGCTGGCAAGGTGATCTGTCGGTTTCTTTTTTTTTTTTTTTTGGATTAGCATGGAGTAATACTAAGAGATTACCTTCAAAAAGGGATACACTGTGATGGCGAAGTATTATTCCAACCTCCTCAATAAAAGTGCGGGCTACTATGAAAGAAAAAAGACGGAGAAAACTGCAAAACATTGTGCGCCTGTTTCACGATAATGCCCATTGGTGTACTGGTCACACACACTCTACCAATGGATTTATTTTTTAATAAAATTTGTATTATTTTAACCCATTTTTTGGCAAAGTAATGCTGATCAACATTACCCCAGGCCAATAGTTTCAGATGTGACTGAAGTTAACCAACCAATTTGAGTTTCAAACGAACTGAAATTTTCATTGACAAATTGCTATCTATAACAGCACTTAAAAAAAGTTTAACAATGGGAAGCCGATTTCGTTTGACTCATTTGTGTTATCGAAAAAAAAAAAAAATCAAAGCTCTGGAAGACAAACACTTAACAGCGATCTCATCTTTGTATTCTGAAGATTAGATTTAACAGCGGAATACAAATATCAGAATTAGGTAATCGATAAATGGCTTTGTATCCTTTTCGGGATGATGATTTTAGAACCAGAAGAAGTGGTAACCATTTCGGCATTCTGACTTAACGAGATCCAACCTAATGATCTCGAATAATTATGTTGACCGATTATTTAGTCGGTACACGAAAATATCAAATTTCCTCGCAACCATTAGTCATTCTCTTAGACTATGGCATTTGTCGTCAAGTCTAAGAGGGTCTTTTTCAGTCCTTCATTGCAAATGTCATCAAGCCCTACCTGAACGACTAATGATTGCGAGTCTTTCCGCATTAATTTTAATAACAGGTTTTACAATAACCCCTTTGTTTACATTTATTAACGAACTTATTGAATTCCAAATTTATGTATAAATATGGAAATTAATATAAAAATTCAAAGCTACCATAAATCAAAAAATGAAAGGTAAAATACAAAAAGAGCTGGTCCAGACGGAATCTAAAATTTCATTATTTACAAATACACAGAAATGACGATTTAGTTATGTAAATTTAATGTTACTATCATAGTAATAAAACATGTCTCTATTACAGCAATTTTATTAAAATGAATATTCATTAAAAATGTCATGCGAAAGTGTCACTTTTTTATTGGTATTTTCTCTGTAATTTTACTGGACTATCATTCTTCATTCAGTTGTATTTTTGATTTTTTTTTCATTATTGTTAACTAAATTATTTTATTTTCTTTAGTCTCTTGCTACACGCATTAAATGCAATCACTGTTGTATATACTTTGTCTGAAATAATACATTTTATACGCATTAACAGATGGACATCAATAAAATTCTTCATGTTTATCCTTTGTGGCTTTATTTCACATAAAAACACTTTTATAGAAACAATTAACTCCATCAAACTGAACTACTGTTTTGGTCGAGCACAATTGGCAGGGTGGATTAAGGCACCATTTGATTAACTAAGCCAAGGGATGCTCTCCCATCAGATGGGAAATACTTCAGTTCCAAGTGAAATAATTTTAGTAGGAGATTCGATTATTAGGAGAACTGAAAAGTATACTGTAATCGAAATAGAGAGGAAAAGACTCTGGGTACTAGGTACTAAAATTAATGATTTTACTAACCACTTGTCAGTTCTTAAGCGACCTAAAAGGCGTATCGTCAGACATAGAAACCAATGGCTTAAAAACTGTCAGTATGGTTATTCTGGAAAAATACAGCGAAATAGATCATGATGTTATTGTCTACAATTCTTCCCAGATATCATAAGAGAAGCTACAGTGAATGACTTTTGCATTAATTCGAGACATGATGAACCCTGCAAGATTAAGAGAGGGATTTTTCTTAGCTTCGCCTGTATCAGTAACAGAAGAGATTTATTTTGAAAAGAGGGGGTATGAACAGAACATTTGACAGAGGAGGTGCACGATTCCTTGCTAATGATTTGTTATTATTATTATAATCAGTTTATTGACCACAAGAAACTGTGGGTCACCCCGGGGAAGGCAATGTGACAGGAGGGTGTTAGCATTTATATATGCCACATAGCTTTATTAACAAAATGAGTGAACTCAGCTCTGGTCAGATCAATGAATTTTAATATTGTAGAAATAACTGAAACATGGTACCATCCCGAGACAGGGGATGACGAATAAGAAAAGGGGGAATAGGAAAAAGCGAAGGTGTTGTGGAGTATTCTGCTTATTAAAAGATGATTGAACGTGACAAGATGATTCCAAGAGCACGGTCCATCTCAAGATGATGGCGAATATTAACTTAGGTATTCCAGCCATCATTCAAGAGAGAAGGCTCGCCTTTGCTATCAAGATGATGGTAGGGATCATCATTGTTCCTGGAGGACCCCATTCCCAAGCTTTAGTGTCTACCCCAAACCAGTTAAAAATTATTATCGGATCGGTTCCTGAAAATGCAAAGGCTGGGCTGGGGTACATATATATTCGCTGGACAATGACCTCTACAAGTTCGCAGAAGATAAAAAAATACAGGCAGACCTTCCACGAGCACTTTCTAGACCTTGTCAGTAGTTAGCAAAACATGCCCCACTAACTCTACTAAATTATCCAATTTAGTTTTATGTTTCAGAGTACGCAAATAGTAGAAATTAAAAGAAAGACCCCTGCCGAATACTACTAGGACTTTTGAATTTTAATAATCTGTACAGTTTCCTTGGTAAGGCGACCATTCAAGACCAAGGCCAGGATGACCACCGTTAATGACCCCAAAAATATGCCGCCGGTTGCAACGGAGAGCGAGAAGCAATTGCACCCCTTAATGAGTTGAATCGACAGAGAGCTGACGGAACTGCGATAAGTGTAGGACCAATAACCTCAGAAAAAACAGTGCATTGAACGGTTGCCATGGTCGCGCTGCTTCTCGTAAGCTGATGCTGTTCGCCGCCTATTCTGAGCAGTTATGTAATTCAGCATCTATGCAACCGTTTAAGTTTGCAGTCGCCAAAAACTCGTAGAGATTTACAAGATCTCAAACTGCTATATCAGATCTTTATTGGAAGGATTCTGGCACCAGACCTTCTTTAACAACTTTCTCTGCACATTCCAGCTGCTGGCACCAGACTACAGTTTACTTTTCATACTCTCAGGTATCTACTTAAAATACATCAGAACATCTTAACGGAGCAACTTCCCTTGCCAAGTAAGTGGGTTTGACTGCAAGCTTCAAAGAATTCTTAGTCTGCTTACAGACTCCTGCAGACAAGAGCATCGCCCAACTGACTTCTAATCAGAAACCATCGCTAACTGCCGCTTTGCAACCTCAGCCACAATGATCCTTTGATTGCCTCTTTTGTCTAAAGTATATTATGTTCTTTGAAAATAGTGAAAGTATATCAATGTAAATAGCATAAAAATGTCCTGTAAATACTTGAATTTCGTTTTATTATTGTGTTATTTTTGTCATATTGTATATTTTATTTTGCTTTACACAGTAAATGGACTTTGATTAAAATAAAATAAACAATGCAGAGGGCGGAATCGGTCAACACCATAGTTGCAGTAGAATGTGATGTGTAATTATGAATCACGCCACACAATCCAGGTATCAGATGGATGCACCTGGGGGTGGAATAAGAATGGTTTCATCCAAAAGGAATTGCACCAACAAGGAAGTTCAGTGGTGGCAGTATGAGGGTATGTAGCTGTTTTGCGATATTTCAGCGTGGCCTACTTGTCTTCGTCGATGAAACCAAATAATCATTAGCAAATGTCACAAATACTGTATACAGCATTATGGAATTCTTAACAATTCACCTTACCTTCCTTATAAGGACTATATTTGTACCAGTATGATAACGCATCGTATCATAAAGCATGGTCAATGCAACGGTGGTTTGAGGAGAATAATGTGGCAAAACTGCAATTTCCAGTCAAGAGCCAATTCTGAATCCATTTGAACAGTTCTCAGTTGCGAAAGGCAACTGAGACACAGAAAGAGCCCCTCTCAGTTCAAGCAGAAACGTGTTACAGCCTTAATGGAAGAAGGGAGCAAGATTCCCATTTATAGAAACCAAAAACTTGTAGAAAGTGTCCCCCGAATAGTCACTGATGGGGTGGGGGAGGAGTGGTTGATGGGCAGTGATAGCTCGATATAAGAATCTCGTTTTTAACCCTTTCGCTTTGCCTTCCAATACATAGAGAAGAATAGTCTTCAAAATGCACTGTAAGCTTTAATTGCTTTAAGCCTATTTGTAAATCACATATTTTATCTATAACTTGCATCAACTTTTAAATCACGGGCGAAACAAGAGGCAAAATGCACAAGGAATTTTCTAGCGAATATAAAAAAGGCATGCGTTTTATATTACACAGATTAATTAGGCTCTACTGTAAATCACCGATCTATGCAAATGCTTATAAACGTAGACCAATGAAAGCAGACCTATTTGGTTGGTGCATGACCCGCATATATAACTCCAGGTAAAAGTGTACTCTTCATGTAGGAAGAAAACGTGAGTGAGGGGAATGTAGGAGGTGATCTGAAGAAGGCAATAACATTACGCTATTTGGTTGTGTTATGACAGCATCAAAGCAGTAAATACACTTGGCAGAAGCGTGCGAATTTTCTCTGAACGTGTCTAATGTTGGGCATAATGGCAGAGTGAGTGAGACTTTACCTCGAACGTACAGCCTGCACAGCTCGAGAGTGGCGATTCCTTATTCTTCTTCTGTTTAGCCGTGACGATGCCAAGATACACAGTCGTGGGGATGACGGATTTTAAAAGCCGCCATCTGTAAAGATAAATGATGGTGATGATACGTCACAACCTTACTCCCGCCTTTTCACAGAAGGCATTTCCAGCGTTTCTTCTGCATGGCTTATCGTAAAGCAACGAACCGTTGGGGCTTCTTTCCTTCAGAACTCTAATTTTCTAACGGAAACTAAACGTATTTTTGAATATATCAGTTTCAACTGAAGGGGAGGAACGCACTCGCCTCTTCTATACTGCTGGCTGTAAGCGGCACTACTCCTCAGCAAATCACTGCTCCGTGTACCACTGACACCTGAGTACAAAGCATTATAGATCTCAGTCGCTCCAGTTGTTAATTAGGATATTAGTTGTATAATTGCCCTCAAAATAGCAGCCGTTTAAAACATTCACATTTTATAATCTAGGATCGCGAGGGTATTTTAACGCGGTAGTTGAAATTAAATAAAAATTCGTACGCGTTATTTGCTAATAGAGAATTTTAATGAAATTAAATTTTGATTTCATTGAAATTGTACTGTAGCGGTATTATATTTTCACTTCGCCACACATACTAACCAAATAACGCCTTATTTAATGAATACAAAGCAAATTGGATAAATATGCAAACTAAACAATTTGTTATACGCGCAAACATAAAAACATTAAATATATATACGTGAAATAATAAATATTTATTTAACAGTAACTCCATCAAATCATAAAGTAATTATTAAGCGCAACAGAGAAAAAATATTGCCTCAAGTGAATATATTATTCTCTATACAAAACGTTAAATTTACTTTAATATAATCTGTATAGGCATATGAAAATATGTTACGAACTTGATTACATATAAACTTCAGAGTGAGTTACATATAAGCTGATTGAAAATTGCTGTAGAGTAAGCCGAATGGTTTTAGGGCAGATGCTTTGCGACCAATTTTATACAAAGACAATTCAGTTACGCAAATTTCGATCACTGCAATGGGGTTGATTGGCTTTTAACCAGCCACAATTCAAGACTATAAATTTGGGATGCAGAGACATCAATAAACTTCAGTTCCTAAGAATGCGCATATTCTAACTCATTAAACTAATCTACCCATATGATGGACCATCCTAAAAAGTAAATAAATAGCCCTGTAAATAATAATACACTTTGTTATTGCAGGGCGATCACAGGTTTTTCAATTATGTTGGATGATAGTATAAGCTTACCTTTTTAATCTTCGGAATTAATAATTATCTCCTCCCTACGAAATAATCCTGATTCCTTCAGTTTCCTTCACACACTTGTCTTTTTCTTTGTCCTGTATTTCAGAAATGCAACAAAACATGGTTACTCGTTCATGTAATTACGAGCTATTGTTATTTATTTTTAACAATTGAGGATTTAACTTGGACTTAATGTCATTGCTAGATGTAAAGGAAAATTTATTTAAATATTAATAGAACTTTTGTTACTAATTTAAATATTGCGGAAATCATATAAAGAAAAATTAGCTACATACGAGGGGCATCTGAAAAGTTTGTGGCCTGCGTGTGAAAGGGTAGTGGTACAGTGTTAAAAATAGTTGTATTTAATGAATAACAGTTCAAGTAGTAATCCATCAAGTTTACATCCAGTTTGAATAATGATTTCTTTTTTTTTTTTTTTTTTTTAATTAGAGATCCGGACGTCAATAAAATTCTGTGAATAAGAAAAGATTGGAGAAGATGGACAAAATTAGTTACTATGCAGTCATCCAATATTTGGGGGAAAAGGGGCTAACGCCAAAGGAAATTCATCAAGATATGGTTACAACATTGGGGGAAGATGCGCCTTCCTCTTCCATGGTTAAGAGGTGGATAGCAGAATTAAAACGAGGGAGGGAGAGCGTGGAAGACGACCCAACCCTATGGAAGACCTGAAACGTGCATTACTCCAAGAAGTTGACAGTGTGCATGATCTAGTGATGGGTGATCGACAATTCGGTACATTGCTAGCGTCTTGGGCACATCTCCTCTGAACTTCGGTACCACTTTCCAACAGATGATCTCACTATGAAAAAGGTGTTGGCACGGCGAATCCCAACTTTGTCGACAGCAGAGCAAAAACACACAAGAGTTGTCAAGTAAAGTGAACATTTGCAAATTTCCTTGCAAGGTTTGTGGTCATGGATGAGACGTGTTCCATCATTTTCAGTGAGAGACAAAGGAGTAGGCCCAACAGTGTAAGCACAGCTCTTCTCCCTCCAAAGATTTAGACTTTACTGGAGCAAAAACGACTGTGGTTATACTGCGCCAAGAAAAGCCCCTCCAAAGAAAGCCAAGTCGATAGCATCACGGTTTTGGAATGTCGAGGAGTGTTGTTAATGGATTACATTCAGAAAAGCCAGAGAGTCACAGGGGCATATTACGCAGACCTTATGAGGCATTTTCGTGAAAGCGAAACGCCGAGGAAAACTCAGCAAAGGAGTCTCGCCTGCTCACAAGTCAATCATTGCCATGGCTGCACTGCACAAGCGTGGCATTGAAATCTTGGACCATCCTCCATAATCACAACATCTAATAAGAGGAAGTAACCGAAAAAGTTAGGGACCCCATAAACACCAACCAGATCATGACTAACAAAGAAATCAGTATAATAAGTAGAAGTAAGTTAAAAACAGCAAACTTCCCCAAATAAGTCGACAGTAGGCCCAAATAACATCTTACTATTCATGATCAAAATCTGCTGGCATTTACATCATTGACCAGCTTCTATGCACCTTCCAGAAAATACTTCACTCAGTATTCTCTGGAAGAATACTGCCTTCCCAAAAACCTACTACGTGAAACAAGTCTCCAAAATTAAGCACCCTAAATGCTTTTACAAAAGATTGCTATGCTCGCTACAGAAAGTCTGAAAAAATTTAGAACTTTTCTCGGCCGGGAATGCTGGCTCAGTAGAATCAAAACTAACACTTTCACCATCTCAAAGGCTGTTCTTTATAACAATCTGGAAGTCACAGATTTCTGTAGAGAAGTCTTAGAGACAAATAATGATAACGAAACATATCTTGACAGTTTCCCAACTTCTAATTTGAAGACTGGATACACCCAAAACAGAATACTCGATAGCAATGCGAAGAGTAAAGCAAAGGTGTGTTAGAGGAGAAGAACAGTTCAGTGGTGCTTTCACTCAATTAGTCTACTAAGATTTTTTTCCGGAAAACATGATGTTCAATAACTTTAACACTGATTCTGATAAATTGAACATACGTAAAGCATACAGGAAATAAAATTTCGAAAATCTATATTTACAGATATAAACGGATCAAAATTAAACCACCAGGTCTAGAATGAAGACATCCCCTCCAGCTCACAGTGAATATTAGAGGAGAAATTGCGTAATAGACTTCGTAAATAATGAACACGGTTATTTCAATCATAATCAATGTTTAATATTAAATTGTAATATCAATTTGTGGGGGAATTACATGCTAAAACTGCTAGTTTGAACTGAAGCCCAACCCTAGTCAGAGGCTGCAATCGGGTGTGGGTGTTTCTTAGGAGAATAGACAGATACTTTACAGTAATAATAAGCCGTCCCCATAAATACAGAGGCAGCTAGAGAAGGACCACATTTCAGCATCAATACAGTCGCGCAGTACGGGCATTTTTTGATAAGAATGTATTCAAGGAAGAAAAATTATAAAAATCATAAATGCATTTAACTTATTTTAGAGGTTAAACTAAATCAATTTTAATTTTAGGAAAAATTCAAAAGTGAAATTTTAAAACAGGTTTAAAATTTTTTAAAAAGTTTTATATAAAACAATTCGGGGCGAATGCCCAAGTTTTATATGAAACAATTCGGGGCGAATGCCCATGAAAAATGTAACTTAGTGTTCATGTAATTTTGTCTGAAGCCACAAAAAAATTACTATATACACTTGGTGAGGTTGAATTAAAAACAGGGAGGAAGAAAGGTATCTGGGAGTTACGATGCGAGCAGATATGAAATATTCTGAACAGTCTAAACAGGCAAGCCCACGGTGTCCTATCGATGATTTATCCAACGTTACCTTTAGAGATAGGGAGATCATAATCCCACTGTATAAGGCAATTGTAAGACCACATTTGGAATACTGCGCATGGAAACCTCATCTGAAAAAAGACTGAGTTTCTTGAAAGGGTCCAAAGACGGACAGCTCGAATGATGAGATCGGCAACTCGGCGACTGTACGAGAAAAGACTCCGATTATAATACACTCCGAGACTCCGAAAAGACTCCTGGTTGCTAACACAGCTTAGCAACCAGGCATCTCAGAGGTGACCTGATTGAGGTTTATAAAGAAGCTCTGAGAGGATTGATAAAATGAATGAAGATGGAATTTTCGCTGTTATAAAGAATTCCAGTAGTAGGGGTCATAAATTCAAATTACAGGGTTGAGTTTTCGATTAGATTGCAGGAAGTTTTTTAGCCTGCAAGTCGTTTATTGCTGGAACAAGTTGCCCTCGCAGGTAGTTGAGGCTGACAGTTTGAATAAATTCAAAGGTCAACTGGATAGTTACCCATGAGGAGAGAGACATACAATCATACAATTCGTGTTTTCTTATCTATTTTGTGTGTGGAGGTTGTTTTTTTTTTTTTTTTTTTTTTTTTTTTTTTTTTTGCCAAGGCAGCAAAATCCTGTGGCTTTCTTGCACTATATGGCGAATACTCTGGGTCATCTACACACGAGCTTACATGATAGAAAGTATTAGTACTAAAATGGCATAAGGATGTAAGGAAGAGAACTTATTCTGCCTTTCCCACATCCCAAAAAAATATATAATATATAAAAAAATATGTATTTACCGCCTTGTCCGCAACCTCCAAAGATCAAGTATACAGTTACTCTGTTATTCCCTCAGATTTTATATTTGTGCTACCTTGTTCTTGTTCCCTCAAAGCCTAACCCACCTCAAATCTCCTGAGGGTGTCTACTTGCCAAGCTCTGCAAACCAAATTTATAAGATTTGTGAGGCAGAATCTCCCTTTCACGAAACCATTCTTGTCGAGATGATTCTATATTCTGTCAGACCACAGACTATAATCTTACCAAATACAGAAGCCAAACTCATTGGTCTATAACTGGCTGTTCATGTGATGGGCTTTTACCTCTTGGACTGGAGAGAATTAGCATTTCTTCAGTCCAGGAAATAATTCCTGAATGTGATGATGATCTCATTAACATTACTAATGATTGGATGTACTCACTTTCCGGCTCTTTTTCAATAATAATAACACTAGATGTACGACATCCATCCTGGAACTTTGCCCCTTCTCGCCTTCAGTGGGTTTTCATCTACACGTAGGTGGTAGATGACTTTCATCAACTGGTGAAATACCACCACTTTGCTTATTGGAGGCTTGAAGTGGTGAAACCCATGTTTAGTCTCTAGAGCAAAGTTTCCAGCACCACCCTCTCCCCATACTTCTCCTTGAACCCATGCACGGTACTAAGTACTATAGGTTTTGATACCTTTCGTGTTTGGGGTTTTCATAAAAAGAAAAGACACGTTTCAATGATGCAATTAAGTCACTTACTGATTTCAACTGTAAAGTGAGAAAGATAGTTGCAAAATACTTAATAATTGGCTGCCATTTCGGCGCTGTATTGTCGAATATATTACCACCTGAGTCTCAAGAACTACTTCTTTTGCATTCCTGTATGAATTGAACTCTTTTTTCCATTTTTAGCACTCTTTTTCATATGAGTTTTTGAGTCTTACCCGTCAGATACTCAAAAGCTTCAGGCTTTTTCTTTTTCCTCAATCAATTCCTTTTCACCTCTCTCGTCTCATCCATTTTGCATCTTTCTTTTATGGTTTAACCATATATATCTCAACTGGAATGATATGTTTGTTGCCTCCAGGATAAATTTCTTAAACGCTTCCCATGAAGCATTAATATCAAATACTATAGCAATAATTTCTGTTAAGAGAGCTCAAAAATATCCGAATCCATCATAGCTCCACTTATGCCAACAAGTATCTTATTTCATCTAATCAATCTTCAGCCCACGCATGGTGCTAAGTACTATCGGTTCTAATACCTCTCGTGTTTGGGGTATTCATAAATAAGCTTCTTAAAATTTAAAGCCCTGAACTTTTCCTTTGACCATCGAAAGTTGAATTTCAGAATATTACCGTAGATTCAATCTAGTTGAGAAAATTAAGTGAAAATAACATAAGTAAATTTGAATCTGTATCTGCAAGACAGATCACATGAAATGATAATCAGAACAAAAAGTAAGCAAATACATTTCCGGCCAAAACTATTTTAAGAAAGGTGAATGGGCAATTTAGATGTCTTCTCTATATAATTATGTCATTCAGCCGAAGAATGTCTGTCATGTTTGTGGTTTGTAGCACTTAGCATTTCTGTTCCTTATTCACTTTGCATTACATCACCTGGAGGTCGCCTCCAAAATTGCGTGCCATTATAAAATTTCATGCTACTCCGAATTTTCCTTCTTGAGACATTGTGCAGTCTACAAAATTTTCGCTATTAGGGTGGTGACTATTCTGAATTATTCTTTCACGGTATGGCTGTTCGAAGACATTTTTGTTAGATTTTTTGGCTTTGGAGAATACTGCCAAACATTACCACAACGTAAGCTTTACTCGGAGTGAAAAGGGGAGTTTTTCCATAGGAGTTGTAATGCGCACATTATCTCTGGTTCTCACAAATAAAGACAACCATTCGATGAAGTCACGTGATTGTAAGTATTTGTGTTTGCTGCTAATTCACCCAGACAAGCGTGGTGACAAACACTTAGCAGCTATTACGGTACTCTTCGGCTCTTCGAGTCGCCTTGTTCGCATCAGTCGCTTGACTTGGCGGGAAATGGCGCGTGTGGACCCTGGGCCTTCGAAAAGGCCGGAGCTCATTGCTTTAGCTGTTCATATGTCGCATCGCGATTTCCGAACACTTAACGTAAGCGATGTTGTGTGATGGCGTAATTAGCAGATCGCATATCGGGAGTGCGGACTACAGCATAGACAACGGTAATGACATAATAGGCCACGCCCTAGACAGAAAAGCTGGGTGACGTTTTGTACTCATTAGCATTCTTCATTAGAGCTTTACAAACTATTGAGTCCGTAACTTAAGGGACGGCACAGTCGCGTCATTATCATTAGCTGTGGCCAACGACTATGTTCCCGGAAAACCGCGGGTAGCGCGAATTACGGAGGACTTATTAAATTAAATATTGTTTATTAAACATAAAGTTTAACAACTTAATTAGCACTGCCTTCGTTAAAGACGATATTTTAATTTCAACGCATCCCTTCCACAAAGGCTGCTTTCATTCGATATACTGAAACAAGTCATCCCTAGGTTTTTATTACCCCCCCCCCCCCCCAAGAATTTATTACTGTAGATAATTGCTTATCAAGATGGTAAGCTCTGATATTCGGACAAGACTTTTATCCTCGTGTTCTAAAAGCAAGGGAAACAGGGATATTTTAAATTAAAGGTTACTTTATTTAAAAGAAGGTATTCTACTTCCGTGTAACTCAAGGAAGACAATTCGCAATGCACAAGGTTTACGTGAACCCTGTATTTGTAAATTTTATACAGGCACGTACCCAACATCATTCACAATAAAAAAAAAGGGGTGGAGGATTAAAAGGAAACACTTTAAGAACTCACGTTCATATTCATCTAATTAATATGGTAACTGGATAAACATTTTTCTAGTGTGTGTGTTTTAATGCGAATTTTCGTTCTAGAGATTCTTCATGTTATTTTTTGGAGCACAAAGAGGCAGTGGTTTTTTTTTTTTTTAAATAAACCATCCAATGCAATGTAGGCCGTTTCCGGGGGGGGGGGGTAAGATGCATACCTACAATTAATTTAAAGAAACAAAAGAAAGATTAATTTTCTCTAGGTCAAAGAGGTAGCTCGGGCCCTTAACCCTCCCCAAAAATTTTAGGTGTGCTACTTGGTGTACCGGATAATATCCTGGCCTCGAGCCTTCTTGCGAGTGTCAAAAAAAACTTCCCCAGAGTGTTCCTTAGTCATGATTAGTTAGTAAACAATAAATAATTTGAATCGGTGACTGTCAATGATTTAAATTTGAATTTAAAATGATTTACTGCGCTTGTTCACATAATTAAGGAGAATTGTGGTCTCACGTGATCATGCTGGCCAACCATTGTACAACTCAAATAGCAATCAACTGATTGTAAAAGTCAGTTGTACTACAACTACACACTTCGTACCATTAATCTCACATCCATACCACTATATGCCTCAGAAATCTGGTCCTCTGCATCTACCTCTCGATGTAATAAATTTCTATCAATGGAATATTGGATTCTGCGGTGGCTGGGAGGGAACCCCTTCACCATCTCGAAATCCATTCTCCTAGTCAACCTGGCAAGACCTCCTGGAAGTTCACTGTCCTCAAAAAAAATCTGTCAACGCTTACTAAGCTGCTAACTCGTGATTTTTGATGGGGCATCAATAGAAGATATCATCGCACTAACAAGAGGAAGAAATAGAAGCCACCACCCACTTAGGATGAAGCTATCAAACTTGGGTTCCCTAAAAGTTCCCATGTTACACCTTCTCCATTGATCCGGTAAAGTTTGAAGTCAATAAAACCTACAGAAGTCAAATTGTAGACCAAATCTGGACTAAATCACCAGGATTTCTGTGAAAATTGAGCAGTTTTTATTAGAAATTTGATGATATGAACAATTAAATGCAATAATGTAATGAATATAAATAAATCTGTTATGTTAGTTGCTGATAAAGAAGTCAACATATGAATTTAACTCTTCAATTATCAAGATCTATGTTAATTCAAAGTGAATACAATTAAGCAAATGTATATATCTATTTAATAGTTGATTATTATACAATAATTAAATTGTAAAGATCTGAAAATTTGTACAAAAGTGTATAATGTATATTTAAAAATTTCTGTACACCCTTCTAGCCCATTTGCTGTACAGGGGGTGAACCTTGTGTTAATAAACTGATAGTAAGTAAGTAAATTAGTACCGTTCTGGGCAGAATGCCTCACCGTAGCATTTATTGTGTATTGGTTCTAGATTCTATGATCCTTCGCTTGCACCTCCCTTCCGCATTATGAAAATTCATTCGTAGTATTCATTCTATTACAGTACTATTAAATAAGAGAGATAAATAAAGTGTCCTGGACAGAGTGTGGAAACTAAATGCCGACAAGGAACTAGACATTACTCAATTCATGTTACTGTTGTTTGCCAGTTAGACACGTGATCACACCCCATTCCTACATATATACCTGTGGCACTCGGTTATTGTCTAATTCCGTTATTTTAACAGCTACACGGGAATGGGAAGTGGAGGATGGGGTCTTCTGCTTACGTCTGAGCAAGTAGACAAAAAACTGATCGTTTTTTTTTTTTTTTTTTTTTTTTTTTGTCTGCTTGAGCAATTCGTGCAATGTGAACAGTCTCTTCAAACTTCTCAACCAACTTTTCTTTTAGCCAGCAAAAGCCTGTGGCTAACACTAACATTGGAGAACCCGAGTATTCTGTTCTTCCATGACATACTTACCTTACACATATGAATAATCTTCTACCAAATGAAATCACTTAACCCAAACTCAACATATTTTTATTTAGCGACATGAATTTGCGAAACGCATTAGAAAACATCATTATGCAAAAACGCACGCCACTGATTTTGGTAATGTTCATAACGATGTATCACATCGTAGCCACAAAAGAATCACTAACTTCTTATCACATTACAGTCACTAAAAGCTCAAAAAATAAATGAAACCACCAATTACTGAAAATAATAATCGAACGAACGGTAGTCCGCTGTAGTTTTTCCAACGTATGGGAGTTGTTCGCAGTCTTTCTGCAAATATGGGGAACGTGTAAATTTGTGCTACCAGTAATTGGTCATTTTATTTATTTATATTTTTTTGGGGGAGAAGGGATGTCGTGATTGTGACTTCATACACTTAATATTAACAGCAGATGAGAGGCATTTAATGTGGATGTTTCGTGGGCTCTTATAACTACAAAAAAACCAATGGATTGCGTGACTTTGAATAACTGAACTTTACCTGCAAAACACTTTTTTCAGGCCGCTTCGATCCCCAGGATTCTTTCTGTGGGAGATTTATCGAAATAGACGCCAATTTCCTGATTATTCTCCAACAGTAAACAAATAATTTAAGTTACATTCTAATAAAGCTCGGCAGGAGTCGATCGGATCACTCTGGAATGCAATATGATGATTCACGCCAGCAATAGAAAGGGATGATTGGAATTTACGAGGTGGGGGGGGAAGAGGATTTAAAGATCTTTAAATCTGTTCCAATAAAATGTGCACGAGTTTAGTTTTTAAGATAGCTAACCTAATCTAATAAGAGTAGTTACCTGAAATAGGTTACTTAATAGTTGGCTATTAATTTAGCAGTTTAGCAAACCCTGTGATTTATGTTGGCTAGCTGAAACAGCTACAAACATTTACACTTAAAGATTGTTGTTTGAAATAAATACACATATTTCAGAATTTGATCTCTAAAATGGGGTATTCCTGGGTAATTTGAAAGTAACGAGTTCAAAAGGTACTGTCCTCCTGCACTGCTTCTTCGAATAAAGTGGGACGTCGTAATTCAGCCATGATTACCAGATATCAGAGAGAAAGAACACCTACATCATGTGATTATTAAGCTATTAACCAATTGTACGGAATATATACAAGAGTTTCCCTGTATCGATGAAATTGTTTTAGTTGATTAATGCCCTCTTTGTTATGTCACTTGCTTTTGATTAGAAAATCAATTTCTCTTCGGAAAAAATAAAATATAACCCTTACAGTAATCCTAATATACTTCGAAAGATACCGCAAAGAATGTTGCTTGCAACATTAACCTCCTGTAAGGTGGGGGGAAAGGGGTCTCGCTAAGAATCAAAATACCCTTACTCACAAGTAGGCCCATTTTTATCTAATTTCACGCACACATTGAGACTCCTTCAAACCTCTTTGATAACAAGTCAACTGTTCGGGATAATTCACCATCAAAACACCGTTAGCCCATGCGGCAAGATACCATGACCCCCAAAGAAAAATACTTTCATTTTCACGGGTTAGGATGAGAAGGTTTCTTTTTAGTATAACTGTGCTTGTTCGTTTGCAGAAATAAGTCGACAAAGAGTATCTTAGGAGACAATTCATAATCCTAGCAGATAATAATACAATCGTTGTAAAAGCCATAGGTTCAAAATTAACTACTTATCATTACTTTTTATTTGTTATGAATAAGTGTTATCCCCCCCCCCCAACAACTTTATTCATTTTCTTTACCCGAATCTCTATTCGTCAAATGACTGAACATATTAAAGTATAGTTTAGGTTGCTTGACGCAATGACCCTCGTCTAAAAACAAAATTTTTGAATTTTTCTAAGCACGTTTATACACTTATGAACACAACTTTTCCTGCATGAGTAAAACAAAAAGAATGGTACATTCATTTCTGAATTATGTACGTATCGATCATCAGTTGGAAGTAATTAAGACGAAACTTTCACGATTAACATCAATAAAGAAGAGATGATTATCTTGGAATTGTGTAATGTACTTATAGAAATGCATAAAAATATTAAACGATATTGCCGGACACATTTGTGAAAGTTAAAGACGAACTTCAAACTTTCATTTGGTAATGGAATAAAAGAGCGACAAACGAATTACGCGGTGTCTAATCACAACATTGAAAAAAAAATGACTTACCAGATAATGTCGAAAATCAGTCTCAATAGGTAACACAAACAGCCAAACACGGAAAGTACGTTACACACATCTACCTAACACAACCAGCTACTTGGCAGCCCTCTACCGGTTATGAAATGAGTTAACCAAAACTACCAAGTATTACAATCTCAGGCACATCGAATGGTAAGATATTCTTAGACAAGAAGATTGTGCATCGTAATTCCCTCTACTACCCCGTAACCCTCTACGGAGTGAGTGGTAGAGGGAACCTCCCACCCTCTCTCTTCAAAGTCCCCCACACGGGGAAAAAACCCCGCATGGGGGATTTTGAAGAGAAAATGTTTATTGGTCGAGTGCCCCCAACGTGTGTTCTTTGGTCAGTTTTGGGTTTGTGAGGGGAAACCGGAGTACCCGGAGGAAACCTCACGACCACAGCCTGAGACTGACTAACTCAAGATACTGAGTGGAAGAAACCGCGATTAAACTCCTATCACCGACAGCCGGATTCGAACCCCGACATTCCACTCAGTACAGCCTGGCACTCTTGCCAACTCGGCTACTGGGCCCCGGCAAATACTCGTTCAAAAATGGCATTTATTTGATCACGAAGGAAACGCGTTGTACATTAGGCTTTGCAGTAGTTGAATTCGCGGTCAGTAGGTTTAATTCACATTGGTAAAAATTTAAATCCTTTAATAAATTAAATGAAATTATTATTGCGCAAAGCATCAAATTACTACTTCTTTATGTCACAATTATTCTTTTATGTTGTAGTTCTAAGAATTCTTTACCAAACACTGGATGGTACGGAATTGTAAAAAAATGCGCGTACACCGTAGATAATTATTGAATTGCCACGAAAATTAGTTAGAGAACGAAGGAAATAAAAACATGTAAGGCAAAATGGAACATAAAAATAAATAGACTAAAAGTTATGTCAAGTTAATATCTGAAGTAACTAAAAAATTAATTCGCCAATAGATGGTGCCACTGTTTAATAATGAACAACTTCAAGAAAAAAAAACTTGGACATTTCAAAATGAAATTAAACTGGACCAGAAATAATAATAATAACTTGATATGTTGAGCTGTGGCTTACTCACAGGAACAAACTAAAACTACTTTTATTTTCTCTGTAAATGTTTGCTTTCCACTCCGATACTGCTTAAATCTATTAACAACAGAGCCATTAATTAGCCTTTCACGAATACATTCAACTTCCATTGAGTGATTTCCCCCCCCCCCCACTCTCCCTCCTCCTATAGATATTTATACAGACAGTGTGCTTCTTGAACAATTTCGCAACTTAAAAAAATAATAATCCTTTCGGTTGTCATACTGACTACCGAAAGAGAGTGTCAGAGATACCGGCTGCAGAATAACTTTTCTTATACGAATCTAAATTTTTCTTCTCTCACAATTGTCACCAGCTACTTCCTAAATTTATCTCTCTTGTTTTTTCCCACTCCTATTTCATTTACAGATGCTCGTTCAGCAAGTTTCTGGATTATATGTTTCCGGACATATTATATTCGCACAATATCTGTTTCTTGGTTAATTATTCGGGTAATGACGAATCTAGGATTTCCAAATTAGCATTAGTAGAGCCATATGATGAAAGAAAGCGAGCTTATGCAGCATCAGCAAAAAAAAAAAAAAAAAAAAAAACAACCTCCCATTTCACCCCTCCATGCGTTCCAAATGCCTGTCCAGCTCATCCTTTAATTCATTTAGGCTATTAGTTTCCACAACAAAAGATGGAAGCCTGTTCCACCAATCAACTACCCGCTGGCTAAAGGCAAATTTCCGAACATACATATATTCTACAACTATCTTTCCTCAATTTGAAACTGTGCCCTCTCAGGTTCTTAGCCTGAGCAAGAGGAAGAATCCCATCAGCTTGCTCAACCCATTCAAGGCCTTATATATACAGTACACCTCAATCAGATCTCGGGGCGCTGCAATTTGCAGAACTTAAGCCTTTCTTTGTAAGAGCACCCCTTTGTTTCCCTCACCAACCTTGTTGCCCTTCGTTGTACTCGTTCTAGCAACTCTACATCTTCCCTAAAATGAGGCCTCCAGACCTGTACACAGTACTCTAGGTGTGGCTGACCATTGCCTTATATAACGAGATAATCACATTCCCTGTCCTTGCTAGCAAAATTCCTATATATCATTGACAAGACTCCATGACCTGTCATCGCAGCCCGTCTGCACTGCTCAGCGAACTTCGTATTTGACTGCATAATTAACCCCAGGTCTTTTTACTTTCCGCTTTCCTGCGTGTAGTACCGCACAGTTGGTACATTTCTCTTCGGTTATTGCTACCCATATGCAGTACTTTGCATTTGTCAACGTTAAACTTCAGTTGCCATTTCTCAGCCCATTATTCCCAACTTACCTAGATCCAGTTGGAGTAGCATACTGTCTTTACTGTCGTTAACAATCCTGCCAACCTTTGTATGATCTGAAAACTTAGACATTAAACCTGATATACCTTCATCAATATCATTGATAAATATACAAAACACCAATGGGCCCAACACCGAACCCTGGGGAACTCCACTAATAACATTTGACCACGAAGAGCAGTGTCCATTGATTACCACTCTCTGTCGTCTCCCATTCAACCATCACTTTATCCATTGTAGCAACTTACCCTTAATGCCACACCTGCAACTTGTCTATGAGTTAAAATTGGACATTCAAGCTTTCTCAGCAGTGGAGCTACTTTCAACATTTCTGCGTGACTCGAATTTTTCTCGAGTTCGAAAATAAGTGAAATTTAGGCAGAGTTTTGTGATTTTAACATAATACACTAGCGTGCAAAATTTAAGGACCAGTAAGGTTTTCACCTGTAGCTTCTCATATGAGTGGCTTGGATATGGGAAAAGCATACCAAAGGAACCTCGTGATGTACAGAAATGATGAAGGAAACAACACCTACACAACAACGTAAACAAAACGGCACACGGGGGACTTTATTCAAAAATGGCAACATAGCACTGGCTGCCATGATACAGATGCATCACTGCCAAAGATGGAACAAAGGGAGGAGGTGGTCCTCAGTAGGAGATATGGCCACCTCTAATGTCGGTGCAGGCTTTTCACCGCCTGTCCATATTTAGAACAATGTTGTTGATAAGTTCTTGCGGTAACATCGTCCATTCCTCTGTCAGCGCCATCATTTTCTGCTGAACATTTTCTGGTGGGTGTGAACGTGCCGCTAGGCGTCTCCACAGAGCGTCCCATATGTGTTTGATGGGATTTAGCTCGTTGGGAACGGGCAGGCCAATCCATACGAACATTGTCCTCACTTTCCAAAAGCAAATCAACAGCTGCAGTGCGATGGGGTGTGGCGTTATCATCCATAAACAAGAGCTCGGGGTCAATGGCACCTCGGAACAGATGCACATGGGGAAGGATTACCGCAGTACAGTAGCGTGTACCGCCTTCCAGTATCTGGAGTTGTGTACGTCCATCCAAGATAACGCCTCCCCAGACAAGAATATCTCGACCGCCATATCGATCCCTTTCAGTGATGTTTGTGGGGTGATACCGTGTGCCAACCTCTCGCCAGATTAGCTGACGTCCAGAATCGCTGCTGAGACTGAATCTACTCTCATCAGTAAATAGCACCTCAAGTAAAGATTTTGTGGTTGTAACCTTTAGAAATAGTGTTGGTTCTTAAGATTTGCACACCAGTGTATATTCCTCTCCCCCAATATTTATAATTACACTAGTGTATAAAATTCACATCATGTCACGATGCAATAGCATCGTAAAATAAAGTGAATTTATGGGTAGAGCATCTCAGATATTGTTTTCTCTCCATATAAATAAATTCTCTTCATTCCAGACAAATGCCAGTCTCAGACGAGAGTTCATGATTTTAATCAGAAACTCGGGTTTTTCGTGCAGCATTCGTGAAAATCGACCAAAGAATACAAACAATTTATAGGCACAATGTAGTGAAGGCTCACAGCCTTAGTTGCCTTGGCCCTTAAAGCATACACACGTTCTGTTCCGACAAATACGGTAATAGCTTCTTATTTCAGCACATTCTCCAACAGATGTTTGGTCTCGACAACTACTTAAAAATCACTGCTATGACTTCCTCAGGAATATCTCAAGACGAAAGAGGAGCTTCAAATGTCATCCCTGGTTAAATTTAAGTTCAACAACTATACTGAAAACTCGGATTTCTTATCCAAGAAAGCAGGAAAATTTATACGTGACCTTTCTTAGTCTTAGCTGATTTTGAACCAAAAACAAATAATAATAAAAAAGAGTCATCAATGTATTAATTTAAGTCATTAGTTTACATATTTAGCGTAAAATGGGCAAAAAGAACTACCCACTTTTAAAACGAAATGAAGACTGCGCAAATTAGACAAGACATTTATTGTTATCACAGTTTAATAATATACATCTAAACGTTATGGTACACTTCTCAGTGTTTCAAAAAGACGCCTATTAAATGGCCAACATCGTCGATTCTCACATTATCCATTGCTCTGTGGAACATTTCGGTGGTATTCTTTAAATTTCAACACGAATTTGTTTCAATCACTCAAGTGTCTGTGGATGGGTTACATTACACTTTGGATTTTAAGAAATCCCATAAAACGAAATTTCAAACAGATAAGTGGTGGCCAATTTATTTTACCATAATGAGGAAACATTTCCTTTAAAGTGTCCAGGGAAAGTCTTGCGGTATGTGCCATAGCACCGTCCTATTGAGACGAGACATTTCGTACGTTGACTCCTTTTTAGTGAAGATCCTCTCACAAATTTTAGCACCATGTTTTTATTTATATACAGGGATGAAGTTATGTGACAGTAGAACCATCCATCATTTTCATAAAAGCATGAACTAATGATGACGAAAGCAGCAACTCCGCACCAACCGGTAACGTTTTTGGCCGTGAAATGGTTTTTCATGAAGGTGACGTGGATTTTCGGCTGCCCAAAATTTTGTTTGTTTAAATACCCATTCAGATGAAAGTGGGCCTTGTCATTGGTGATTAAACGTTTGATTAAGTCTGGATCATACCTCACATTCTACAGGAATAGACTGCAGAAATTCAAACGATTATCCAAATCATGAACAAGTAATTGTTAAGCTGTTTGCATTTAATGCGGATTGAACTTTAAATCTATACGCAATACACAGCGTATATTTCGTTCCGATATGTTCAATGCCGACTCTTCATTTTCTTCATTGGTGATTAACAGTTGTTTCTGGACTGCACAGATCTAATTCTTTTACTACAAGCTGCCCTCCACAAGACTAAGGAAGGAAAGACTCCAGGCCATGACCTACTGGAGGTAGATATCATTAAAAATTTTGCAGAGTACTACCCTCTGCGGCTTCTCGCCACCTTCAATAGGTGCCTCGAATATGGTGAGTTCCCTTCAACCTGGAAGAATGCTCATCTTAAATTAATCCTGAAAAGCCTACACAAACCACCAGAAAACCAGAAATCGTACCGCCCGATAGCGATCCTCCCCGTGCTAGCTAAATTAATGGAGAGACTGCTACTTTATAGACACAACAGCCATTACATAGCTGCGAACCTAGCTTGAAACTACAGCTACAACCACAGATTTAAAGTACTCTATAGCAATAACTGTTGACTTCGAGGGAGCATTCGAAAGGATTGGTGGGCAAGAATCCTTAGGAGGCTCCGTTAGGTCAATATCCCAACCAGCTTATATAACAAATTATGACTTTTTCAAACCCTTCAGTCTTTTAGTGGCCACCCTATACAAAATCATATAATCATACCTAACCTACAGAAAGATTACTGTTGCTGCAAAGTTTCAGCGTTTCACCAGACAACTTTCACAGGGCTGCCCTCAGAGATCTGGGACCATTCTTCTGGTCCATTGTCCTGGACGACTTTCTGAGGATGGACCTCGAGCAAGCCTCCTCTATGGCATTTGCTGATGACCTCATCCTGATAGTCCATGCTAGGACACAGCTGGAATCCAGATCCAACCATGCAATCAGAAAACTATAGGACTGGGCTGCCTTACATCGACTCCCCATTTCTGGAGAAAAGACCAAATCAATCCTGTTGAAGGGAACCTTTCAGATTTCAAGCCCTCCAACAATCAAGTTCGCAAACAGACCAATCAGGCTCTACTCTGAGATTAAATACCTCGGAATCTTGATAGACGCAAAGCTAACATTTTTATCCCACTTGTAGTACCTAGCCTCTAAGATAAAAAAGTACACAGCCATGAGCCAGTACACAGAAAGTACACTGTGGGCTTAAACGGAGGGCTCTCTCTCTCTCTCTCTCTCTCTCTCTCTCTCTCTCTCTCTCTCTCTCTCTCTCTCTCTCTCATCTACAGAGTTATCTTCCTTCCCATAGTTTGTTACGGTGCAGCTGTGTGGTGTCACAAAGTTATCCTTGACAGAAATCGCAGAAAAGTGGATTCTATCCAACGCTCTATGCTTTTAACCATCACAAGAGCTTGTTGCACCGTAAACACCCCCGCTCTCCAGCTCCTGGCTGGCTGTATGCCCCTCCACCTTGAAGTCATTAAGAGCGAACTACATCATAAACTCAGAAAAGGGATCCCTTGCACAGTCGCTGGCATTCAGCTTAATATGGAAAATGACCTAAAACACGAAAAGAGAAGGATAGCAGACAAACTGCGTGAAATATGACAAGATCACTGGGATTCGACAACAAAAGTGCTGTTACCAAAAAAATTATTCCAACTGTAACACTGACATACCAGAGCCTGCTCTCTGGTTTGCTCCAGGTCTCCAAGTCACCTTCCTGTTTACAGGGCATGGCCCATTTAGACATAAATTAACCGTTAAATTCTGTTTCTGTGGCCGAAGGAAACTGGGAACATGTCATGTACCTCTGTCCGCAGTATGACGACTACCGGACTAGACTATTCACGAAGATAAAGAAAAATCCCCGAAATTCTGAGCACCTTTTTCTCACGGAAGAAAACTTCTACATAGCTCTCACTGAGTTCGCCCAAGATGTATTCTAGAGAAGGCGTTCTACCCACTTGAGGCACACATTACCAATTCCAGGACAACCCAACTGATGACATTAACTCTTCCCACTTTTCTTTCGTTTTTGTTTTTTGCACCTGAATACCTTTGGGTTGGTCGGGTGCAGCTGAAATCTAGCTAGCCAGATGTGGTATGCCAACATGATGTTCTCCTTTGCAGACTTCCCTTGTTCTGCAAACTGTCCTTCTTACCCTGGGAATGGGTGGGCTCCCAATGCCAAGGGTGATTCCCACTTCTCCTTCTAGCCTCTTTGCTCCGCTGGAGGATACCTTCATTCCTCTTCCTCCTCCTTGTTCCCACTTTGATTCCACTTCTCGTACTATCTTCTCCACTCAATCTCACCATTTTTTTTTTTTTTTTTTTGTTTCTCCGTCGGTAAGCTTACTCTGGCTGCTCTCCGTCAGGCGTAGCCTGACGGAGAGCAGCCAGAGTACTGTGGAAACCTGGCTCACCTCCCAGTGGTGGTGGCCGGCAACGTGGAGTTCCACTAGTGACCCTGCGACTAAGAAGCCAGAACATTACAACAGAACCCAACACAAAACGTTTCACATACTACACTTTTTCTGGCTTTTACAGAGTTCTGTATACATTACAAGAGTACTGATGGCACAGATGTGGGAAACCACAAGTGGTGCTTTACCAAAACACTATGCCCCATTTTTACTACCACTGCACTGAATGGGAGCAAGAGACTAAAAGTGCTGCTACCAAAACGTTTTTTCCACAGGTGGCTATGGTTAGCTCGAAACCACTAAGTGGTATGTTCCAGGACTTTATACCACATTTCTGTTGACAGGTTATGGATCCCTTATAGCTAAATTGCGCTCTTTGGGACTAGCCGATGATTTCCAGTGTACCTGTGGCGAAAGTGAGAATTGGGCACACGTTCTATATAACTTCTATATAATCTATGAAAATCAACGTAGCCAGTTAATTACAGAAAATGGACCCCTTCCTAGAGGCCAAGAGCACCAATTCATCATGGAAGAGGCATTTTACAAGGCCTTCACCAAGTAGGCTCAAAACGTTTTTGAAATCTACTGAAACCTACATAGACAGGCTCTTCAACCAGTTCCTGTACCAAATCAGTAGACCAAATATATAACCAGCCCAATCTCCCCACGCTCAGTGAATGATAAAATCGCTATATGACTGAACATGTCTGAATTGGCTCAGAATTCACAGGACGTGACTACCAGATTTGACATTCTGCCTCTGGTACCATAGAGGTAGGAAAATAACCAAATGTGACTGATAGGAATAAAGACAGGGTTTTTTTTTTTTTTTTTTTTTTTTTGATTTGGTAGTTGTTGGCGCATCGGCTTCTGTGGCCATATTGCACCTCCCAAGGTTTTTGCAGTACTTTGATCCAAGCCCGAAGCGGGAATCGAACCCGCGACCTTTGGGTTGCCGGGCAGGTACTTTACCCACTCGGCTAGCCCGGTCGGCCATAAAGACAGGGTAGTACTGCCCCTCATCATAGCACATGTCTAAAAAAATAGACTGAATTCTCTAACTTCACAACACTCACGGCAAGGACTTTAAAGAGACTGGCATAGATATGAAGCCAGGGTTATCGTTCAGCTGGAAAAAACTAGTAAGCTGCAGGAAGTATGCTAGTATGAATGAGTGAGAACTGGAGTGAAAGGGGGAATGAATGTAAAGGTGTGAATATGAAAGGAAATGCTAGGAAGGGTGAGTGAATGACTCTGGGGATGAATGTGTGAGAAAGGGTGAGTGCTAAAAGATTAAATTGGTTGCTTCAAAGTAAAGGATGAGTATGAGTGTGTTGTTGAACGAATGACTGTAGAGTCTGAGTAATATCGGTTGTGTGCAGGGCTGTAGTGGAAGATATACGCCACTACAGCCCTGCCGTATACCTCTGGATTTTTTTAGGTGAATAGCGTACACCTTCTGGTTTTTTAAAGAATTGAAAAAACAAATATTACTAAAATTTTTACTGAAAATTAAAAAATAAATTTATTAGAATTTTTGATTCTTAGACAGTAATTTATAGTTATATATATTTAAAACGGTAAGTAAATATGCCATATATATACTTAATTGCTATTTTTATTTGTTTTAAACGCTATGAGGAATATACTTTCTGTTGTATTGTAGTTGTAGATATGTGGCGTTAATGCTATTGTAGAAATTATCAATTAAACATTATACACACATTAATAGAATTAGGGCATCATCCTATTTACTTTTTGGTTTGTGTTTGTTGTGTAATTTATTTTTGGGTGGAAGGCATTTCAGACATTAAGGCTTAGCAACTTGATGTGCTAGCAGATGCTGGTTAGGGTACCTTCTGCTAATTTTACGTTACAGCACTGGTTGTGTGATTGTGTGCCTGCAAGAGTGAATGATTGCTAGAAATAGAGTGTTTATGTTGAATATATAAATGTCAACCGAAAAATGTAAAAGTATAATATGTAGTTTATGCTTAATTTTTATAGTATAATAATTATATAGCAAGTACAGGTCAATGTTGAAAAAAGTCGCGAGTTAAGGTTAAATTTGAAAGTGTCTACAATCTTGCCTAGACACGATAGAAGGGAACATATGATGAAGCTTTATCAATCAATTCTCCCAGGGACAGATTGTGCAAGGCTCAAGGGGTAGAATTTTTCACAGCATGGCCTGTGCTTGTTAATAGGAGAGACTGGTTCTAGGGATGGGATACGCTTAAATAGAGAAGGTGCAAAAATATTTGCTAATGCTATAGAGGCAATGTTTAGGTGGGTCGGAAAACTGCAAGCTTGGAGGAGGTATTCACAGACTAATAGATTAGCAGTAGCCTGCAGGCAGAGGTGGAAATGATTCTTGCAGTGTTTCTATTGGAATGAGCAGCAGCTCGGAAAGCCAGTTCCTGGGAATTTCAGGAACTGCTGGGGGGTCATGAAACAAGTAAATAGGCTGTATTAGAGTAACTAAGAGTAAGAACAGGTGCATGCATGCTTTCATGTACACCAATGCTAACAGAATAGTAAATAAATTTGAAGAATTTGAAGTGCTGGTTAAGACATCCAAGGCGAATATTGTTCGGATATCAGAGACGTGGTATCACTTAGATATAAGGGATGCAGAATTGGAATTTGGGGAGTACTATGTGTACAGAAAGGATAGACGGGATATGAAGGAGGAGGGATTATGCTGTTAATTAAGAAACACAAAATCTAAGGAAGTGTATAGATGGACAATGCAATGTCGAGTTAGTTTGGCACTGGCACTGGTTTGGCACTTTTCCTTTCCCATAACCACTGGGAAAGCAAAAGTGAGAATAGGAGTGTGCTATAGGCCTAATGACTCTGATGAGTACAATGAACAACTGTAAAGAGAAACAGAGTGGGCCAGTAAATCAAAATGTCTTATAATAGGGGATTTTAACTTCCCAGATATAGACTGGAACTTGTTGGTTGGTCACCCGCACACTAGTAAGACTTTTGTGGATTTATTGGATAATTGTTTTCTACAGCAACATGTTCAAGAGGCAACAAGAGGGCGTGTCACTCTTGATCTGATTATCAGCAGTGATTATTCATGCATTAAGAATTTACAGATAAACGAACCACCAGGAGGCAGTGATCACAGTGTACTGATTTGGGTTTTACTTAAAGATGTAACAACCATCAAGGCTAGAGGGAAGGGTTTTTGCTTTCGTAAAGACGACTACAGTGGTCTCAGAGATTTCTATACATTGGGACCAACTGATGACGTTACTAATAGCAAATTCTAAATGTGAAGCATTCAAGTAAGTAATCTTGGAAGCTACTGGGTTTTCCATACCAACCAAGAAATGATGTTCAAGATTAACATGGATGTCAGATGGCATCCATGTTAATGTTCAAGATTAACATGGATGCCTAAATGGATGTCAGATGAACTAATGAGACTCGTGGCAGAGAATAAAAATGTATGGGATGCACATAAATTGTCAGGTGACACAGAAGCCTATGGTAGATACAAGTTAATCATAGATACAATCATAGATCAATGGTAGATACAAGCCAATCAAGTAAATACAAGCTAAGATAGATACAATCAAGTCACAAAGGAGGTTAGACAAGCGAAGGCAGATTATGAAAAATCTTCGGCAAAGGATGCAAAGAAAAACAGCAAAGACTTCTTTACTTATATAAACTCTAAAAGGAAGGGGATGAATCAGATTGGTCCACTTGATATCAAAGGTTTGACTGTAGATGATCATTCTTAGATAGCTGCCGAACTAAATGAGTATTTTTGCATCTACATTCACACATGAGGAATTATTCAAGGAGAAAAGGGTCGGATGTTTATCAAACTCTAACTGGGAGTTAAATTATTTTGTAATAACTGTGAGCAAAGTGGAGGAGAATTGTTGAAGTTAAACATAAGAAAGGCATCTGGGTTAGATGGGATCTATCTAGTTATATTAAAGGAGGCAGCAAATGAAGTAAGCAAACCCTTAGCCATAATCATGAATGCAACCTTGGACTCGGGGTAAGTCCCCATGGACTGGTGATGTGCAAATGTATCTCAAGACAGGTGAAAGGAACAAAGGGGTGCTCTTATGAAGAAAGGCTTAAGTCCTGCAAATTGCAGCTTCTGGAGACTAGGCACCTGCGAGACCATCTGATTGAGCTGTACATGGCCTTGAATGGGTTGAGCAGGCTCGATGCTAGTGGGATTCTTCCTCTTGCTCAGATTACAAGCCTGAGGGGGCATAGATTGAAACAGAGGAAAACCAGTTGTAGATGTGTGGAAGTTTGCCTTTAGCCAGCGGGTGGTTGATTGCTGGAACAAGCTTCCATCTGTTGTTGTGGAAGTTGATAGCTTAAATAAATCCAAAGCAAAACTAGACAAAAATTTAGGAAGAATAGATCAGTAAAACGGGAATTTTTTTTTTCTTCTTTTGGCTGATGCTGTATAAGCTTGTTTTGTTCCATAATATGCCTCTACTAATGCTATTGCTAATGCTAATAAAGGCGAGTGTGTTTTTGTTTCATTGTTCAATTAGATATGTAGATAAATATTCGCTTAATTGTAATTATTTTCATGTCATTTAAGTCAGTGTGAGTTTATTTTAAATTATTTAAGTGTTTAATTGCTTAATTATTGCTTTGGTTTAAATTGACTGCATGATACCTGGTGTGAATGAGAATGATGGATGAATGGATCAAAAAATATATAAAAAATTTATAAAATGTAAAAACTCTAAAATGTTGTATTTGAAATGTAGGGGAAAAAACTAGAAAACATTTAACCCCAGGGGCTCACATCTGGTGAGTATGGGCTTGGCACACCCAGGATCCTGAGCTGGATATCATCATTCTTCTCTTTCTTGGTGATTTCCTTTTACCTCTCTCTCTCTCTCTCTCTCTCTCTCTCTCTCTCTCTCTCTCTCTCTCTCTTAGGGTAACTCGGTGTAGCATAGATATTCACAGGTATGGCTGGTGTAGCATAGATATTCACAGGCTTCCTTGCACCATATAACTACTACTACTACTACTACTAATAATAATAATAATAAATTGTAAGAAAAAGTATAAAATACAAAAAAAAATTATATATCTCATGTGTACTCTGTACTCATGAAATACAGTGTTTTATTTCATGTGAAACACGACTTTTACGAAAATCGAAATCGTTTGAATTTTTAAAATCGAACAGCTAAACCCGAAGTTATGAACGATGCAATGTTTTATGCTCACGCCAGCTACTTACTCTACCGAATGAACGTTAGTGACTGAGTTAGAGTCATTGAAGAAGTGACGTTATTTGCGTCATTTCCCTCTCGCATTTTCGTTAACAGTCGGTTTTACTTCAGTCCGAAAAATTTAGTAGGTGCCACCAAAGATGTTTTCACACAAAAAAAAAAAAAAAAAATACAAAACAAAAATGATGTGTGAGTGAATGATATTAATTGCATGTTCTATTCCAATCTCTCCACCGGCGTGACGGATGGCCATGGGAACCTTATGAACCCCAAGGTCATTCATGCTGACACAATGCTGTTCGTTTTCCTAGCTGAATTGGTGTGGGATGCTGATACTGACCACTTGAGCTAGCCCAGGTCAGTATGGGACTACAGTATCTGATGCAGACTGAATACCATAGGGATCTCTTTCCCTATGTTCTTTCATTCCTACCACCTGGAGTGGTTGTGTCTCGTCCCCATCCCTTCCCCACCCCAGTTTCGCTTGGTGGTTGACTCCACCACGCTTTTCCCCTTCCCTCCCTGGACCAGGATGGGCTTCCTGTTCCAGGGAACCCTTTACTGTCCGTCACCCTTTTCCAATCAAGAGAGCTCCTTTGTTACAACCCCCTCTTTTTCTCTTTCTTCTTTTATTACACTTCTGTCTATCTCCACTATTTCCTCTCCAATAAAATTTTATTTATTTTATTTTTTATTATTTTTCTTTTTCTGGGCTCTCTCTGGAAGCCTAAGCTACCCCAGGGGGATTCGCCCTTCCAGAGCTATTCTCTCCTATGATCCTGGCCCGTAGGAGAGAATAGCTACCAACCACCAGTTTCCGTCTCCGAAGCGGTGACGGACACAAACCCTGGCCATATACAGAGTATTGTATTCTACACACAGTAGCTGTTGTTTTTTGGTTTTCAGGAGCATTAGCAACTAAGGTCATATTGATCCGGGGATATGCGGTGGTCATTCCCTGACCTTTCCCCATCCTCCGTATTTGGTGGTCACGGGCTCGAACCCCGGTCTAATCAAGAAGCGTGTGCTACGCACTGCCGCTCCTGCCACCTGGCTACGAAGGGGCCACACACAGTAACAATGCAGAGTTTGGGGGAAACCCCAGTGCTGACAGACAAGAACACTATGTCACTATGCTCCATTTTTAACGAATGATTTAGCGTACTCCACTCCAGGACACAACCTGACACAACCTGCAGCACCACTACGGCTACGTGGTTGCACTGGAGAGTGTGTCCGAATCGGAAGTGTCTTATAAAGACAGAAATCTCTTTTTTTACATGGACTCTTAACGACAAATGTGATTTGATACGATTGCCGGACACTTTCCGATATTGATTTTTTTTTTTTTTAAATGTGCTGGATTTTAAAGAATTTCGGATTATAAAAGGCAGGATTTTCAAGAGTTTATTGTATTTGTTTCTGGTTTTACTCTCCCAATGAGTCTACAAATATCGACTATCTTAAATGAACGAATTTTATAAATGTATACAGTATTTTTGAATAATAAACAATAAAACGCGGAATGCAAAATTCACTCAGGATAGAGTTAGCAGGATGCGTTATATTTGAATTTAGTGCGCCAAATTCGGAATTAATTTCAAAATGGAAGTAAATAATAAGCAGAAATATATGCGAAGTTTGAAATTTCACGTGAATAACAGTTTCTTAAACTATAAAATGGACGAAACAAATCATTTCATGTTTATATTTTATGGTTTTATGTTTTTATATTTTATGTTTATATTTTTTCAGTTTTCCGCAGAATTAACATTTATACATATTTTGTTTATCTGAAAAATAAATCGTGTAAAAATGCTTCATTTTTTTAAAAGTATAATTTTTCTTATCAAAAATATTACATAAGTAATATTTTAATAAGAAAAAAATAAATAAGTAATGAAATCCATTAAGAAAAGATGAAATATCAGTATACTCCAAGCAGAACTCCAAAAATCCAAAAAAGTTTTGCAAAAATTGAAAGGAAAATTGTCATCTGTCAGATAATAAGATTTATGCTAATTAACCTTTTGGATATTTAATGATGGGGCTGATCTCGTTCCAGAGACGGATTTGCCACTAAGCGCGTATCAAAGGAGATGGATATGGTGCCGTCAGAGTGTGCATTAAACATGGATGTTCGTTTACATATTTTTAAGGTCATAAGCATCTCTATAAAAGTGGAATTTAAGATTTAAGATTCAGAAGATTTAAGGTCAAAAACATCTCTTTAATAGAGATGCTTCTCACCTCAAAAAAATTCTATATAAATTTTTATAATAATAAGGTAACCAATTTAGAAGAAAATCTTCATATCGCTCTATTATATACATGGGTTTTTCATTACATACTAAATACCACTGATAAACAACACAGATACAATTTGACCTGCCATGACCAGGAGGTCACGGGTTTGAGAAAAGTTAAGGGACTACATATAAATGATAGTAAAACTTAACAACAGAGTATCTAATAATTTAAATAAATATACATAAATACAATTTGGTGTACACAGAAATTCTGAGAGGAGTAAGACGAATAGGTATAGAAATATATTTTAGAACAAATATTTACAAATACAAGTAGGCTGAGCATGACAGGTTCCACTCTCAGCCACAGATGGCAGGTGCGACATCATTTGGATACAGATTTCAGGGGCCACACAAAGGCTGAACCACTTCGGTTGCAAAAGCCTGTAATTTCGATCTATCGAAAATACCTGGAAGTGTATCCACACCATTTTAGGGCTTATTATGGGAAAAACCTGAACTGGTAAAAATCCGTCGCAGATCTTCCTGGTATTCTTTATTCTTCTGAACAAAAGGAATGACTCTGAGGATGCTGGTTGAGCGTGCCATTGATATATATTCCAGAAATCGGGGGAGTTGATTCCACCGACCAGCATTTTAACAGTAGTTGAAGCTCTCCTCATGTAGAGAAGTTGAGGCAGGTGTTGGATTTGAAGTTGAGCGGCCATGCGTAGTCATTTAGTGAGAAAGGCGTCTTTTTGGGATATGCTTCAATAAATTGTATTCATTGGTGAAGATGGTTTTCAGAAGAGGTGCAGAGACTCAGATTTCGGCAGCATACAGAACAGTAGACCCTGCAATGGTTTTTTAAATATCTTATTGTGGTTTTAAAATTGCCACATGAAGGAAATATTGAGAGCTATCCAGCGCAGTTCACTTACCTTGGAGAGTACAGATTCAATGTGACTCTTAAACCTAAGCTTTGGGTCAGGTTATGTTACTCATAAAACCCTCCAGTGAGGGTTCTATGAGTGTGGGTGATTGCTTCAGAGAGAAAACCATAATTGTAGATTTTTCAGTGTTCCGTTTTAGACCTAAATTCTGAAGATAGATGGAGAGAGCTATGAACTTGTTGCTGATGACAGTTGTAATTACTCCTGTGTCAGTTGATTGTGGTATATCCATTAGGAGCTTTATACCATCAGCATAAGTAGTTACCTCGTCCAATGTACACACAAACAGAATAAGGAGAGCAGTAAACAGTAGACCGCATAACACGCCACCTTGAAGCACGCCGACATGGATAGATCGGGTGTAGAAGACGTTGCGATGAGAGAAGTACATTGTTCTATTAAGTAGAAGAGATTGCAGAATAGTAATGATGTTACCTTTATCCGAAGAAATGGTTTAACAGATTTAAAAGGGCTGAATATTTGGGTTATTAAATGCAACCTCGAGGTCAGCATAAACAACTGCCATTTCTTCTGGTGGAGAGTGTTAATTTCTGGTGGAGAGTGCCATTTCTTCTGGTGGAGAGTGTTGTTTTGGTGGTTTCGGGAGAAGATGATGTGTTTTATCTGGTAAGAAAACTTTTTCCCAGCAGCTTCAGTAGCGTGAAGTGGAATATCAGTCTATAATAATAATAATAAGATTCTTTATTACCATAAATTGTATACAATAGTGATTCCTTACACAGAAAGCCAGAGGAATCTTACAATACGTTGTTTATACAAGTGATTTTTTTTTTAGAAAAAAAAATATAAAAAACAAACATATTAATCAAAATGTAATAATGAAATAGTAATTAAAACGAAAAAGGACTACAAGTTGAGCAGAACATGAAATAACATCGGCTAACTAAGACCGGCGCTTACATAACTGTCCTTTACAAACGGAAAGATAGGACAAGATGCCATCGCGATATGCCTTCAATAGACTATAGGTCGATGTTGAGCGAGTTGAGTGTCCAGCGCCACATTTGGGAAGTGTCTCTTCTGTAACATCTGGAGTCTTGAGCACAAATAGGGGGTACTAATTCTTCAGCTGACTTGGTGTTTGAGTTTTTGGTAGTGGAACAAGCGCGTATTTGCTTCAGCTAGCAGGAAACACTCTTTGAAAGAGGATGGAATTAATCAAGAAGAACAAAGGATCAAGAATATATGGACTGGGGCACTTTACGCTGAAAATCCGTAATTTTTGCCTGTAGTACACATGATGGCCAGAGGGAGTTAAAAGGAAAAAGCAATTTCTTTCGATCGATATGGATCGAAAACAGCTCATCAATTGGAGTAGTAGTGGAGTCTAGTTTGTTAGGTAGCAAGTTGATGATAGGGTTGTGTAGTGTTTCCCTGAAACCTATCGACAAATCTGATCCATTCATTTGGATTGAAGATGGGAATCTGTATCAGAATTAAGGGCAGAATATGGCAATTTGCCTTTGGCTAAGCTCACGTTAGTATATTTTTTAATAGCTTGACTCATAAATCTGGTAAACAATGCTCTGTATTCTGTCATATGCTGTGCCAGACTGCTTCCACTCTTTGTGAAGGGACTGCTTGTATTTTAAGCTGTAATTTAGCTAAGGGGACCACCAAGCATTAGTTCTAACAGATATAGAGACCTGTTTTGAAGATGAAAGCATCGTAATAGGGTTAAAACAGATTGTTATAGATATTCTCTTAGATGTGATAAGCTAGACGCTACCTGGCAGACTGACTCAAGTGGACCGAATTTCGAAGTCCAACCGTCAGCGACAACCAAATCTCCTACTTTCACATTTACGATGGTGTGACTGGCGGTCACCTCCAGTACGCTAGGTGATATATTTAAGGACTTACACATAGGGGTTATACTCATTTAATATGCACATGGATATAACCCCTATGTACAAGTCATGAAAATCAGCAACTAGTGTACTGGAGGTGACCACCCAGGTGTGAACCAACATAACAGGTTCGAAGTGTGGCATCCATGCCACTCAAGGAATTCCGCTCTTCTGTGTTCCAAGACAATACTAAGTGGTAGATGACTCTCATCGACCGGCGAATTACTACCACTTTGCTTATTGAAGGTTTTAAGTGGTGAAACCCATGCTTAGCGTCTAGAGAAAAGCTTCAACAGTTCACCCCATCTCTTCCTATCCTACAGTATGATTCAAGTTATGATGGGCATCATGACGAGATCCAATCTTCTTTACATATCGAGGGTACAACTATAAAAGGTGGTTGCAGGCGGGCCGCTAATTTGCCCACCGAACCTATTAGTACCTCTCTCTCTCTCTCTCTCTCTCTCTCTCTCTAGAAGGCATCCAGATCAGCTAGTATATAATCTTGCTCTCTATACTCTGACAGATAGTGACAGGAGGGAGTCCGAATAGTGTTTATGCGGAGCGGGGGCATTTTCACGGCCATATTATATCAAGGAGCCGGGCATATTCTTACTATGTGTACTCCATATATAAGACTGGGACTGGGGACTCAAGAAAAGAGCTCTCAGACTCTTCTACAAGGCAGTATTCCTACCTGTCATCACATACAGCGCTCCTATATGGTACACAAGAGCCAGTACTGTAGTCAACCGAAGAAAACTTGAAACCATACACCGCTCAATCCTGCTCACCGTCTTTCGGGGATGCTGCACTGTCAGTGCGCACGGTCTCCAGGTCTTGGTGGGAGCCCTGCTCCTGGACCTGGAGGTCGTATGGTGCGCCATGCTCTACCACCTGACAAAAGATAAATATATCACCTTTCTAAACTTCACCACCGATCTGACTAACAACTGCTCTGTGGAGAAGCGACGACTTGCTACCTTTCTTCTACACACCTGGCAACAACGATGGACATCCACAGATAAAGCGGCCGTAACTAAAAAGTTCAATTCCGGACATCCAAACAACCTGGAGTCGCTTCCAGACATCCAAACATCCTTCCGGACATCCAGACTACCTGAAGTCGCCAACCTGGTTCTCCCTAGATCTCCTGACAACCTATCTGCTGACTGGACACGGCGCCATCAGAGGAAAACTTATCACCCTGGGCCTCACCGACAACCCGTTCTGTTCCTGCGGCCAATTTGAATAATGGAAGTAGCTAATGTACCAGTGACCATTATATGAAGACCTCAGTGCATTCTGAAATCAAAAATTCAATTCATCCCGAGACTCCGGGAACAATATCTCCTAGAATCAAAGGATACCTATGTTGCATTTTCCAAATTCGCCCAAGACCTCTTTGGAAGGCGTAGGACTCTCCCACCACCACAGAACCTACCTGATTTAGTCCTACCAATTTTCCTATATGGCACCTGTTCCAGGATCTGTGACACCTCAGAACTAGAGCTATGCCTTTCAGCTCCGCTGCCAATGCCGCTTGGTGGTCTGAATAGAGTGCTCTTACCCGATTCACTTTAACTCCCTATCCCTCGGCAGGGGGGAGACAGTTCCCTGTTCCTCCCCCACACGTCACCCCTTCTTTTCCCTCTGGTGGGGCATGGGTATGCCCCACTAACTTCTGGGATTGTCTTCTCTATTGGTCCCATACTTCTGTCTTCTCTATTGGCCCCATACTTCTGTTCTTCCCCCCCAGTCTTCAGTCTCTCCTCCCTCTCTATCTTTACTACTTGTCAAACACATGTAAAAATTTACCGAGCCCAATACCCAAAGTTTTAATCTTTATATTCCTTTTGGACAAATCCAATCCTAGTGGGTTTTTCTTCTTTTAGGTCTTAGCCACTGAAATCTTAGGAAACTAAGTGGCAGGATCTGCCAGAGTAAATATCTAATACTGGTGTACCTGACCTGCTTCCCAGGGGCATAGTGTGGAAAACAGTGGGCCCCATGAGGGGCCCAACGGCTAAAAGGTCAGATGAACAATGGTACATAACACAACACTCTACAATATCCATACACTTTTAAATCTCTGGCCTCTACAGTGTTCTGTATCACACGACAATGTATGCTACGCGGAGATGGGGGGGGGAACCCTTGGTGCCATTAGATCCTAAACATATACACTATACATCATATGCGCAGACTCTCTTTGCAAGAAGAAGGGCACAAATTGCAGCAGGAAATGGACTGGGAAGAAACTGATAGTCACCCCCTATTTCCGAAAAAGCTCTATGCTAAATACCAACCCCAAGAAACAGATCCTAATTGGAACTGCCTCAGGCAGCACAAGACAAGGAGTAGAATAGAATCCAGAAAAATGTAGTCGCTGTACTTTGGTTTCCAAACTCGGACTGGACTCAACTCAAACCTGATGACACCTAGTTATTAGAAGTGCTTTCGGACAACTCCGGCAGTCCACCTGCTGGTGCTACCTGACCATATGGCGATCTATCCATGCGCTAGCATGGGCTTTTTCTCTCCCCCCCCTGGCTTTCGCCTCATGGAGATACCTCCATTGAATCCCGGGGACGCCGCGCATTTTTTTTAATACATAGAACGTTGAACGTGCGCGTTTTTTTTAATACATAGAACCTTGCCGCTTAAATCTTCGAAAATTAGGCGGCAGGACCTGCCAGAGTACCATTGCGATCCCTCTATTGCCTGATCTGCCTCCACGTGGTTAAGGATGGGCAACGAGAGGTCACACCAGGGGCCCAATGGTCAGAGGAACAACATAACATCACACTTCACAACACTTTTTGAAACCTCTGGCCTTTAGCGAGTACTGTGACAACACAGAGTACACAACGCAGAGATGGGGAAACTGCTGGGGACGTTAAACAATGAACACTTTTTCCTTTATCCTATTTACATCATGTCCTTCCCTTGGTCTCAGGCTTAGATATCAAGGTTTTCCCCCGAAAAAACTGGGGGTTTTCGTGCAGTAAAGCAGGCAAATCGACCAGACAGTACACGCAATTTACAGACACAATACACATGGGTAATTAAAAGTAACAGTCCAGGTGACCTGAAAATAATAGTTTAATTTAATTTTTCCCCCTTAGAGTGGCATTGATTTTTCGGAGGGCGCCACCGGTGGTTTCCTACAACTGCACCATTTGTTTGTACTCATTTGAAGTAAACGGAACTCTGAAAATGCCAGAAGTGTGCGTAGCGTGTTGTTTTATGTTAGAGTAGTGTTCTGTTGTTCTGTAGTGTTCTGTTCTAGGGGCCCCTAGTGGGACCTAGCCCGCTACCTCCAAATGGGAGGTTGTCAAGCAGACCCTGGGTCGCCTGAGCTTCCCTACAGAAACAAAAAAAAAGGGAAGAAAGCGAGGGGGAAAATTAAAGAGTTGAATTTAAAGTGGGAAGTAGGAAGAAGACGTCTTCCAAATAAGGGAGGTAAGGAGGGAGCGAAGGTTGGAAACTTCTGGCCTGGGGAACCAACTCACCCAAGGCCAGGAAAAGAATAAAGGTTGCAGGATTAGAGTTACCCTGCAGAGGGGCGCTATGGCATTTCACGCCCAAAGATGTCAGTAGCACCTGACTCACCTTCTAGTATAAACTCATCCCACACGCGAAGGTTTCAGTAGCACATGACCCACTTTCTAGTATACAGGTGCAAAGTCATCCCACATCCGAAGGTGTCAGTACCACCTGACCTACTTTCTAGTATACAGGTGCAAAGTCATCCCACACCCAGTGTAGCAGGATTTGTAGTTAATCCGATATGATACAGTGCAAACCCCTTCTGGGGTTTTGCAGTGTATCATACCCCAGAAGAGGTACTAGTTTATCGTTCCCCGAAGGGGTTTGCAGTGCGTTTCCCTCTGTGCTATTGTTAATCTGTCGTCTGGGAGATTCTTCTCTGATTCGTACGTCTCAGTTAGAATGTGGGTTGAGCAAACCCACTAAGAGCATGGTAGTAAAATTCATCTTGCAGAAATGGAGTTTCTGATGTAAGTTTCCCTGTGTTTTTGTGATCAGTCTTTCCCTGTAATCCTCATAGTGAGCAGAGTAGTACATTATATGCTCCCAGCTTTCGGGTTTGTCCAAAGTGTACAAAGTGAGTTTTGTTCGATGCCCAGATCTGTTGATTTTTTTCCTGAAGGGTCCATGTCCAGTAAGTAAGAATATTAATTGGAGGACTAATAAAAATCAGGGAGGAGATTGGGAAAGTTTTGGAGACAGAGAGCAGAAACAATTTGGTAATAGCTCCTTTGCTACTGTTATTCATGAGTCCTTCCAAAGTTCGGGGAGCTTGTCTGTAATACGTTTTCTCTCTCTCTCTCTCTCTCTCTCTCTCTCTCTCTCTCTCTCTCTCTCGTTTGGGATCATTGGCCAGATCAAGATGGATGTCCAAGATCTCACAGGGAATGCTTTTCTTTACTCTTTGAAAGAGTCCTCTCTTGATCAGCTCACGTTACAGGGGTAGATATCCAGCCAGGACTTGAATGGCAGATATAATAACAATGCGACAGGCCCTAGTAACTGTGAGGAACATAACTAAACCAATCAAATTTTTGGTTTAACAATCAAACACACGAGTACGGCTTTTAGATTTTCTCATCAATTATAACCTTTGTGTCCTGAACAGACAGCAACTATCTTTTATCTTCTCCAGTCACTCAGGTGAGTCAAACATTGATGTTACTCTTACAAAGTCAAATTTCTCTGATTCCATTTCTAGTTGCACAGTGCACACTTCTTGGACAACAAGCGATCATCGTGCTATATCATTTTATGTCTGAGCGTATTTCAAGTACTGCGCAACCTTTACAGCCTGAGTTGATCCGCTTATTTTAATAAAATATTGACTGGACAGCATTTGACTTTTCTATTAATTCTGATTTTCTGAGTCAAAATCCTCTCCCAATATCCGTGAGTGCTACTGAACTTACTAATAGATTTCAAAATGCAATCTTAAGAGCTTCTTGCAAACATCTGAAAAAATGTATTAATACTATAACTTGTTCTTGGTGGTCTTCTGAACTTTCAACAATTAGAAAATAGGAGCATCATGCAAGGCATGATGCTCCTGTTTTCAGGCATATCAGAAAAATCGAGACTTATCTCAGATGGAGGTTGGGAGATACTATGAAGAATACACGCTTCTTAAGAATCACTTTGTAAAGGAAATAGTAACCCAGAAGAGAAACACATGTATCGAATTTGTTCGCAGTTCTAATAATACTTACTCTTGGAGTCTTTTGTGTAAAATTTCTAGAAATAAGGTGTTTATGCCAGAAATTTTTGGAACTGTGGTAGTGAATTTAAAAGAAACTTTTTGGATTGAGAAAGTAACTGCAATACTGAATATTCTTTTTCCTGATGATGATGATTCCATACTGAACCTTGTTTAATATTTGTATTATAAATTTAATGCATGATTCTGATACTTATACATTTCCCTTTACTGAAACTGAGTTACTCTCAATTACACAGAATATCTATGACAAAAAATGTCCTGGGCCAGATAAAATTGAGAATATATTTATCATTCGTATGGTCAAACTCAAGCCGGTTATCATTCTTCAGGTTCTGAATCAATGTCTTCAAAAAGGCACTTTTCCCCAGTGTTGGAAGAATGCTTTGGTAAAACTCCTTCCAAAACCAAATAAACCTGTATGAGATCCTAGATTACTTAGACCCATAGCCATATTATCAAATTTTAGAATGTCGTTGGAAATAATGATGTCTAAAAACATCGACGAGAAGAATTTTGGATCTCCATATTAGTATGGATTTAGTCATGATCGATTAGCTGAAGATGCTTCGGTTGATGGCGCCTCCGTAGCCAGGTGGGAAGGAGCAGCAATGCGTAGCACACGCTTCTTGATTAGACCGGGGTGCAAGCCCGTCACCACTAAATACGGAGGATGCGGAAAGGTCAGCAAATGACCACCGCATATCCCCGGAGCAATATGGCTTTAGTTGCTAATGCTCCTAAAAACCAAACAACAACAACAACAGCTTCGGTTGATTTCGTCTGTACCATTGAAAAGACTACTATTTTATCTTAGCTATTTTTATCGACTCCGAGGGCGCTTTCGATTCCTTATGGTGAGAAAGCGCTCTGGAACGGCTTCATCTGGCAGATTTTCCGGTTCAGCTATATAGTTTTTTTTAGAAGTAACTTTACTAATCGTTTAATAATGGTGAAATCTAAATTTAGTCTTGTGCAAAGAAAAGTTTACGGTGGATGCCCTCAGGGTATAATAGGCCAACAGTAATGGAATATTCATGATTGGATTTCAAAAGAGTTTGAAAACATCAGAATAATTGCGTGTTCTGACGATCTTACAATTTTGGTGTCAGGTCTTTCTCGGGCTACGTTAGAAACAAGAGTAAATGAAGTTTACCTGATCTTACTCATTGCACTGAAATTAACAAACTAAAGATTGGCCATTTACTAAGACTAAAATGATGATTTTGAGGGCTAAATTAGATCGAAATAGACCATCTACAATTAAGATAAATGGCGTTCGACTTCTGTTAGTAACTGATTCCTTGTTTTGGTAATCGACAATAAGCTTAATTTTCTTAAGCTTACTGTCGAACTTAGAAACTAAATTCCTTTATAACAAACTTAGCTGGAAAAGTCAAGCGTTTTTCTGCAGCCATTATAATGGTTTCTTGTACAAATTGGGGGCTTTCTAGGAGAAAATTGAAGTTGTACTACAATGCAGTTTTCCTTCCTATGTTTACTTATGTATCAGGTGCACAGTTCCACATGGTGAGTAAACTTAAGTACAAAACAAATTGGGATCAGTTCAAAGGACAATGCACTTGTGTATGTCAAGGGCGTGCAGGACTGTTTCAACTGTGGACATTACTAGTGATCCTAGAGTGATGCCCCTGGACTTTTTTGTTGCATATAGGTGTGGGGGTGGGTTGCTGTCGTTTGCTGAAGGGATATCAACAGATTTCTTAGAATACATTTGAACTTTCAGGCAGAGATAAAAAGGGAACATGCTGGAACCAGTGCAGCAATATTAGCCAAACCAGATGGGATACAACTGCTCTGGGTCTGGTGACGAGATCATTCTTTTCGAAGTGACTTTTCTTTAAAATAAGAATCCAACACATAGATTTTCTTTAGACATATATACATCTTATATTATAATGGGTAATGGCTCGTTGAACCATAAACTCTATCCGTTAGTCTATTTGAAACTGATGCACGTAGTTCAATTCCACTACATAGATCAGTTTCTATTCAGCTGGATGATTTTATCTTTCATCTGTTTCAGCTGGACTCATCTACTGTACTACTGTCCGCATTATAATGATTTCAGAAAGACCGTGAAATCTTCTGTTGAAAATCTTATACCTAGTAACGAACCATATTTTATTAAGGATGAGGTATCTTTCCAAGCTCTACAACTTCGTTCTCTGAATGTCTTCCAGAGTAAACGAACTATTACGGATAGTATGAATGACAGAGTGCTAAGAACTTGACCTTATGGAAGGTACTGTGATAATTCTATGCTAACTTTTTGGTAAATCTGATTAACGGGGATAGTTTCACGGTACCGTTAAAGATTTTTTTTTTTTAAGATTATTTCGCTTGAGCTTTTGGCACGAACTGTGTTCAGCCCAAAATTCTGCCCATCTCTACTGCTACTAGATATTAGACCTTGGCCAATACGATATCCTATTGGAGACGAGTACACAGAATTTGTTGTCCAGATTATTGCTGATTCCGGGTACTCGAATGGCCAATACGATACGAACAATACACCACAAACAATATTCACACAAATAACATTTTACTCACATGTCTGACCATTTTTACAGACTCTTGTATCATTACAAAGAAACGAGGCGGAGTTGAACTAACGTTCCAGGTGCCGGCGTACATAAATGCATACCTTACTCTACAACAATATCTGCCTACCAAAGCTCGCAACAATCGTAAAGCAGTTCTCAATCAGTCCAAACTAGATTTTGAACAGGCTAAGTGTAGCAAACTTACTCCTTGTTCAAACGGTAGTCGAGCATTCTGGTCTCTTGCCTAAGCTACTGGCCGCAACTTTTCCCCATCTCTACCTCCTACTCTGATAAACCCTGATGATTCTATTGCCACCTTAGCTAAAGATAAATTTAACCTACTAGCATCCTACTTTTCTCTTGATCCTTGTATTGATGATCTTGGTAAACCACCTACTACCATTCCTTGATAATCAGAAAAGAAATTTAATAAATTATAATAAAATAAATGGAGAAATACGTAAAAGCCATTTTTCAAATTTCTTTTTCTAAGTTAAAAATGATTGGTATTTTAAGGCTATTTAGATCTCCTCGAATGTGGAAAATAAAAAGATGAAAGTGAATAAAATAAAAGTAATTATAATTAATTCACTTACAGCTCGGATGAAATCTTTTGACTCACAACCAACGTGCAGGCTTGGTTTCGTTTCTGAGAATAAAAAATGAAAGGTTGAACGTATAATGCTCATAAATTATGATACCAGACAGTAAAGTTTCTACCCATGGAAAAATCCCAGGAACCCGCGATGGTTTTGGTTCATAGCTGATATGACTTTTACCATATGTCAATAAGCTGCATTGCAGTGCTCTGGTGGTGGTGGTGTGTCTTAGATACTTTATTTCCCTGGAAATGGGGGTTTCATTATTTTCATAAAAAAATTAAGGCGAATATTTTTATACTGTTTGACATTTCGAGTTCAAGGGAAAATCACATTTAATGAAAGGACAGGCTTTACCTCCACATAGCCGTTTAACCCTTCTATCGTGTTCGGGTCAATATGACCCGGTCGCCTTATTTTAATGCCCATAATTCCTATAACTATTTAAATATCTTGTTGCCACCCTATGACTTTTACTAATTTACCCTAATAATGGTGTAATTAGATTGACAAAAAAATTTTACAGTTAGTTTTTTTTTATAAATGTAATTGTTACACTTATTGTGCTTCGGTCAATATGACCCGACAATCAGTTTTGTTAGAATTTAAGGAACGAGAAGAGAATTATTATCATAAATGATCGTATTTTATTGGTTTTGTTTTAATTTCATAGAAATAACTTACTTTACCACGTTTCTTGAAAAATTTTCAATATGTGAGCTATGTGCGCGCGGAGAACGACAAGTTGATGCCTGTTGATGCTGGTAGGGGCTTGTTGTTGCCTTCTCGCATATATCTGCCAGTGTGTCTACCATATATCTACCAAGAAACTTCTGTATCAGTTTCTTGGTAAACATCAAGTTTGGTGCTACTGTAAGAGACAACAGTAAGAAGAAATTGTTGAAGATGTGTACTAAGAGATCGTTGATGGACAGTGAAATTGAGAATCTTTTGTATGCTTCTGATGGTAATGATAGTAATTCTGAAGTAGAGGACCATTTGTCTGAAGCAGAGGTGCATAGTGAATCAGATGATGAAGAAGTGGAACCTACGATTTCAGACAAAGCTGTTGTGGCTAATTACGTAACCTCAAAATATGGCAATATAGTGTGGAACTGCAACACACCTAATCAACAAGGAAGATTTTCGTCAAAAAATATTATAAAGTTGAATCCTGGACCAACAAGGTATATAATATATGATATAAAATCCTCCTACTGTTTATTTTTTATGCCAAAAATTGTAAGCTTAATTTTGAAGATGTCAAATTAGAAGGAAAATTATGGTGACCAGTTGCAAGAAGTAACAGTAGTTGAATCAGAAGCATATTTCAGCCTACTGCTTTTAGCTGGAGGCTATAAATCTCATGGGGAGGCAACCTCCAGCCTATGGGATGGAAATGTAGGCCGCCCTATATTCAGGGCAACGATGTCCCTACAACGATTCCATGTAATTTTGCGAATAATTCGCTTTTACGATAAAGGAACTCGATCACAACGGCACCAGGCTGATAAATTAGCTGCCATATGGGACTTGTGGGATGAATGGGTTGCAATTCTACTTACGGTCTACAATGCTAACGAAAATGTAACAGTAGATGAGCAACTGGTACCTTTTAGAGGCCGTTGCTCATTTAGGCAGTATATAGCCAACAAGCCAGCCAAATACGGAATCGAGATCTGGATTTTATGCGATTCTGTAAACGCTTATGCATATAACATGCAAATATCCCTTGGAAAAAAAGAAGGCGAAACTCCAGAATAAAGGCCAAGGTAAAAGAGTTGTGCTAGACCTTACTTATGGTCTAAAAGGGCAAAACGTAACGTGTGGTAATTTTTTTACATCTTAGGAACTGGGAAAGATGCTATTGAAAAGAAATATTACCATACTTGGAATTATTCGAAAAAACAAGCCTGAACTGCCAACCGAATTGGTCTGCAACAGGAAAGAGTCCTTTCTTCAAAGTTCTACTTCAGCAATAACACAACGATAATTTCTTATATTCCGAAACGGAATAAAATTGTGACACTCATGAGCACCTTCCACCGCCATTCCGGTGTGTGTGATAAAGATCATAAAAAGCCGTTTATGATTTTAGATTACAATAAAACCAAAGGTGCTGTAGATACTTTAGACAAGTTGGTTATAATATACGCATGCAGTCAACAAATAAAAAGATGGCCAATGTCTACCTTTTATAATATCATGGACGTTTCTGCTTACAACGCCTATGTTCTGTGGTGCGAAGTAAATCAAACCTGGAATGCTGTCAAACTTATAAAACGTCAACTATTTCTTGAAGAACTGGGTAATTTCTTGATCGGTCCCTTACTACAAGAAAGAAAACACCTTCCTCGAAGTATTGCTGCTGCTGAAATGGTTAGAAGAGCACAACCATCAACCAGCACTGCCAAAGCAAGGGAACAGCCAACCACAAATAAGCGTAAAAGACGTAATTTTTGTCCGTCTTCAAAGGATAACAAAACCAATATACTATGTTGTAATTGCTCAAAATACGTATGTAAAGCTCATGTATATTACTACTGCCAAGACTGTAAAAAACTTATTGTAAGATATAACTACTATGTTTTTCAGATGTACGTAAGTTGTTTATCCATTACTGCCGTTCATAAACAAACTTTTTGTCAATAAATGCTACATATATTCTTATTTCTTTTATTATTTAGTAAACACCTTACTGCCATATTAATTTAACACCATTAAACGACACCCATAGACGCTCGGGTCATACTGACCCGAACAGAATAAGTGTAACCAAAATGCGAACACAATAGGAGGGTTAAATCTAAGTTTTACTGTACATTAGGACATGAGGTGTAAAACTGCCGCCTAAAAATCCAAATGGTAAGACTAGGGACCGTTTACAGTTCTTGTTTCGTATGAAAGATTTTCTGTTCATACTTCTGGAAGATAATGGGTCCCAGAATAGTTAAACACCACACAGTTGTCACATAATTGTTCAAAATGTATCAGGAAAAGACATTTTTCGAAGCAACAGAAATCACTGTACTTCACGTCACATTTTACATTTTCATCATGAAAATGTAAAAAACTGAATACAAAAACTATTGTTCGCCCACCGTCCTTTCTGTATTTTGACTATAGTGATGCCTTAAGCTTTTTCCCCCCTGTGTTCCTGACCAAGATGGAATCGACAACTTGCTAATTTTCATTCCGAATAAACATGTTTAAATATCGCTGAATGGTCACTTTTTCGAAGTTGAAATGAACTTTTATGAGGTTTAACTCTAAACGGTAAGTTTCAGACAAATCGTGTTTAAAATCCCATTTATAGCTCAGTCAGTCAAGCACAGTATACGCTGGGCTTGACTGATTTAGACTGCATAAAACTCCTAGACATAGACACCATCATCATTAGTGCTCTCCCAAGGGCAAGTTCAGGCAGACCTCAAAAAATGCTTGTTGCATTTCTCAAAACTCCCATGTTTTCTTTAATTATAAATATGGATTATACTTCGGTTACAATGCATCTTTTTATACATTTCTGTTATAATTTTCTCCAGTGCTGGTTATTGTTGTTCTTGGATTTTTAGAAGCATCAGCGACTAAGATCATATTGTTCCATGTATACTGTCTGTAAATTGCGTCTGTTCTAAGGTCAATTTTCTATTTGCTGGATGAAAAACCCGAGTTTCCGGGAGAAAAAACCATGCTACCTTCGCCTGAGACCGAATAACTGTGCCTTGTTATGAAAAATGCCCATACCAATTCCTCCCGTCATCGACCAATGCTGGTTATAAACTGATTTTGTTACCATACAGCTGGCTGGCCTAAAGCATAATTTAAAGTTTTGTTGTGATGTCACTTTTTTCCCTAATCAGTTTGCTTGTTCTTCTCATGCAGATTTTCTACTAAGAATAGAACAGTTTATATATAAATAATTATATTAAATTATCAGGGAAAGAAGGGAGTTGTGTTCATATTGCACAATAACTAAATATCGTTGCTTCTCCCTATTAATAGTGACATTACATTTTCACTTCCTGCCAGTGAAAATACAAAAAACAAACTTCCCTCTTGTATTGTTTTACTTTCACATTGAATTTGAGAATTTCCAATCGTGTTATACCTAATTAGACAGTAAAGAGTTTGGTGGCCAGTCGTGTTGTGATTTTGTCACCAAATCCAGAGCCCAATCCAACAGTTTTATAACTTAATAGGTAGTAAAGTGGATTTGGTGTCCACTCGAGATACGTCCTAACTGTTAAATAGCAAAAAAGTCAATTGCAAAGTTGTAGAACCTCGAAGTTGCAAGAGTAGTGACTGCAAGATCTGCAGTCCTACTCTTGCAACTGGACTACTGTGACAGACGGCTCTCATTTTGTCTCATCCTAACCGCTTTTATTCATGCTGTTTGTTTGTCTTTGTTTGTTGCAATAAATGTTACTTTGTGTATTATGGCAAAAGTACTGTGTGTGTGAGATACGGTAAGCTAATGATGGGCTATGTTTAATCACTTTTGATTGCTGAATTCCATGCACTTAGAGGACAATTACGTGTCCTTTACTATTAACGTTACCAAATTCAGACCATAATGTAAATCTCTGACAATGCTTTCCGCGAAGGGCACTTTTTTACTCAACGTCACTCAACGTCACTCACATATACAATAAAGATTATTTATTTAGGTTTATTTCAATTTACGTTTTTCTGTGTCACAGGCTAACATCACTAACATTTAAGCATTCCACTGTGGATAATATAGGGTACTGCCCTTCAAACTTCCCTAATTGTCTTTCCATATTACGGTACGTGGGTCCTCTTGTGTGTATGTCACGGTGAATGTCACTTGCAAGAGTAGCTGCAGGTTTCTAGTGAACTGTTATTGGTGCCATTGATTTTTTGAGCTGTCGTGCTATAGTTATAGAGCTAGTACTTCTGATTTCAAGAGACACCACCAGGAGGCTAGAATATACACCAGTCACCTCTATAGCTGAAGTATTATGAGTTTTTAGTATTGCGTTCCACGCGCCCGGTAGGAACTTTATGTACTGTCCCACATTCACTGATAACACTTTGCAGACAAACTTGCTATTGATGTTTTAATGGTATATAAAGTTGTTTTAAAAGCAATTCTTTTTCAGAAAAACAAGATGGTACACAAAATTACGTTTGATCACATGTAGTCAGATCAGAAAGTGCTGAAAATGATGCAAACGGGCCTTTCCACAACATCCCAAAGCATAAGGGAACCATAATACCCAAGAGCTTGCACGTACGCTGAGACACCACTTTTCTTACCAACATCGCAATGAATGGCATCCAACCAATTTTCGCCATAGGACGTCTATTCACATATAATGTGGTTTTTGCTTTTGGAATCAAAATCTAATTTATTGTGAACCACAAGAAAACTTCCAAATTCTGTGTTTGAAAAAAAAATCTACTGAAATTTACGTGTTACAGAAACTGTATAGCGAACTCAGTGAATCTTAGGTGCTAGTGTGGAGGTATCCTAGACATAGCCAAGAAACTTCAGAGAGAAAAGAATAGAGTAGATTATTACAACATTACGTAATGCTACCATCAACATACATTTTCACGATATGTGCAAATCAGCTGTGGACAGGGTGGCAGAGACTATGAATATTTCTTATAACAGATGCCAGAGTTCCTTAAGAAAGATCTCAAATATGTAATGCCATATACACCTAGTACATTACCTCGAGTGCGATTAATATGATGACATCCATCAGGTAAATCATTGTCGATGACTTGTTATGCACTATACATGCTCACCGAACCGTGCATTACTATCAGTTTTTCCAAAGAAGTTAGCAAAGAAACGAGCTGAAGGAGAAATATTTACTATTGTACACTAAATAACAATATACATAAACTAGTTTTTCTTCAAGGCAAATAGTAGCCATGGGACTCACATATAGTTTAATTACATGGCCTCGGATGCTCAAGATCTTCAACATCGAGATTCTAAGTTTCTTAATATCAGAATATCTCCATAAGGCAAAAATCTAGTCTGTGTGTCATAAAATATTTTAAACATCACTATAAGAAAGTGAGAGAATATATATATTTATATTATTATTAGCATCTTTTTATTTCCACATCGGAGGCCACCCCGGAACAGCCTATACACACTGAGTGAAGAGAAATCATGGGATACCTACCCCTAGTAACGGGTAGGCCCACCTTTCATCCGGATTAGGGCAGTCACACGGCGAAGCATTGAGTCCATCAGTTCATGAAAGCGTTCCACAGATATTTCCATCCGTCCTTGCTGCACCGCTGTCCATAATTCCGTCGCATTCTTGGGTGGAGTATTCAAATAGCGCAAGGAACCTTGTGGTGGGTAGGCGGCTCCCATAACCTATTGCGGCTAATGATCACCTGATGGTCCTGGTGAAGACACTTCTGGCACCTCTCTCGTTGAAGTCGGCGGTGATTTGTGCCACTGCGCTCTTCGGTTGGCTGAAACAATGTGAGACAGACGTTGACTGTCACTTTCATTCACCACATTTCTCCGCCCACAGCGCTGTCCACGATGAGATGTTATTCCGGAAATGGCGTTATCCCAATACGCTCCTGATAGTGTCGAACGGGGATAGTGCAATCTCTGTATCATCGCATAGGTCACCGAAATAGAGTGACCTATGCGTCGGGCAACCACTATCATTCCTCTTTCAAAGTTGGTTAACTCACGAAGTATATCCTTACTGACATCGAATTACAGTCTACGTGAATGCCGTGATGCAGTGTACCTATATAGCTGCCAAGTAGTGGGTTCGTCCAATAGCGAGAAGGATGACAGCGTCGCGTTGCCCAGGTATCCCATGAATCCTGTCTTTTCAGTGTATATTTTATCACATTCTATATATACAGAAACTGTATTTCTATATATACAGAAACTGCATAGTGTATAGGTGGGGTGTTTCAAAAGTGATGGTCAATAATTTAAAGGTGAACTATATAGACTACAATATGCAAAAAAAGCCTAGAAAACATGGGTCCTTAAGTAAATCGTTTTCGACATATTGTACATTTATAGCTGGAATCCACTGACAAGGTGAACTATTCAGAGTTGGGATCCATCATTAACTTGTTTGTTTAGGTTAGGTTATGCTCATTCTCTCCGTTTCCCCTTTCTCAATGCTCTGAGACGTAGCAGGCATACTACACTGGTGTGCAAAACTAAGACCAGTCAGGTTTGCACCTATAGCATCTCATTGGAGCGGCTTGGTTATGGATAAAGCATACCAAAGGAACCTCGTGAGGTATAGAAATGATGAAGGAAAGAACACCGACACAACAACGGAAACAAAACGGTACATGCATCTGTATCATGGCATATGGCTGCCATGATACAGATGCATCACTACCAAAGATGGAACAAAGGGAAGAGGTGGTCCTCAGTAGGAGATAAGGGCACCCCGAATGTCAATGCAGACTTTGCACCTCCTATCCATACTTAGAACAATGTTGTTAAGTTCTTCCGGTAACATCGTCCATTCCTCTGTCAGCGCCATCTTCAGCTGGTGACTATTTTCTGGTGGGTGGGGACGAGCCGCTAAGCGTCTTCCCAGAGCGTCCCATATGTGTTCGATGTGATTTAGATCGACGGAACGGGCAGGAAGATCCATACAAACAATGTCCTCACTTTCCAAAACCATATCAACAGCTGCAGTGCGATAAAGTGTGGCGTTATCATCCATAAACACGAACTCAGGGCCAATGGCACCTCGGAACAGACGCACATGAGGAAGGATTACCTCAATACAGTAGCGTGCACCGGTTACATTACCGCCTTCCAGTATCTGGAGTTGTGTACGTCGATAAAAGATGTTTGCAGGGTGATACCGTGTGCCAACCTTTCGCCAGATTAGCTGACGTCCAGAATCGCTTCTGAGACTGAATCTACTTTCATCAGTAAAGAGTACCTTATCCCATTGCGCTGCTGTCCAGTCCTTGTGTTCGATACACCACTGTAAATGGTGTCTCCGATGGGTGGGCGTTAACGGGACACAGCGTACTGAGCGTCGGGCAAACAGTCCGCCTTTGTGGAGTCGCCTGGCCGCAGTAAACCGCGATATCCTGTGTCCTGTGCAGCTAATTCAATGGATCCCACTGTCTTGTGTCGGTCCCTCTTGAACTATAGGAATATATAGGGGTCATCACTGTGAGTTGTTTTTCGTGGATGACCACCACTGGTCCTTCGAACAGCTCTACTTGTCCTAAAGGCCGACCTCGCACGTGAAACCATGTTATGGGCGATACCGAACTCTGCAGACACACTCCTCGTACTTTGACCTTCCTCAAATTTCCCAATTATTCGATCCCGGGTAAAGTCATCCAGATGTTGTCTACTGGCCAATTTCGTGGTCTATGACACCAATCGAACGTCTTTAACAATCGTGCTCATCATTCCGGAATTTGCACATAACTGCTGAACTGCTGCTTTTATCTGTTTATGTGAGCCCTCTCATCACGATTCAAGTTTTTGCATGTGCACCAGCTTTCTACTAAACGGCCACAGTTATTCAAATTGACCCAGGCTGTTTCGTTTGATTTTGTGGTTAGCATTAGCATTAGCATTACTAGAGGCATATGATGCAAGAAAGCAAGCTTATGCAGCATCAGCCAAAATAAAAAAATAAAAAAAAACTTCCACTTCACCCCTCCGTTCGTTGGAAATACCTGTCCAGCTGAGCCTTAAATTTATTTAGGTTATCAACTTCCACAACAAGGGATGGAAGTCTGTTCCACCAACCAACTACCCGCTGGCTAAAGGCAAATTTCCGCACATCTATCCTACATCTGTCTTTCCTCGATTTGAATTTATGCCCTCTCAGGTGATTATTCTGAGCAAGAGGAAGAATCCCATTAGCATTGAGCATGCTCAAACCATTCAAGGCTTAATACACCCCTATGAGATCACCTCACCGGTGCCTAGTCTCCAGACGCTGTAATTTGCAAAATTTAAGCCTTTCTTCGTAAGAGCAACCCTTTCTTCCATTCACTAATCTTGTTGCCCTTCTCTGTACTCGTTCCAGCAGCTCTACATCCTTCTCGAAATGAGGCCTCCAGATCTGAATACAGTACTCAAGGTGTTGCCTGACCACTGCCTTATAAAGGAGATAATCACCTCCTTATCCCTGCTAGAAAAATTCCTGTATATCATTGACAAGACAAGATGAGCTACTCTTGCAGCCCGTTTGCACTGCTCAGAGAACTTCATATCTGCCTGCACAATTACCCCCAGGTCTTTTTTTATTCTCTACCACTGTCAGTGTAGTACCACAGAGTTGATACGTTGCCCTGGGGTTACTGTTTCCCATATGTAGTACTTTACATTTGTCAATGTTAAACTTCATTTGCCACCTCTCAGCCCATCTGCTCAACCTTTCCAGATCCTGTTGCAGCAGCATAGCGTCAGTAGTATCCTTAACAACCCTGCCAACCTTTGTATCGTCTGCAAACTTGGATATTAAGCTTGATATACCATCATCAATATTATTATAAATACAGAAAACAATAATGGACACAATACTGAACCATGAGGCACTCCACTAATAACATTAGTCCACGATGAGCAGTGTCCATTGATTACCATTCTGTCTTCTTCCCCTCAACCACCCCTTTATCCATAGCAGCAATTTGCCTCCAATGCCACACTGCTCCAATTTGTCCAGCAGTCTTCCATGTGCAACAGTATTAAAAGGCTTTCTAAGATCAAAAGCAGAATTGAACAAGCCAGGCAGGCATTCACCAAATGGAGAACCCTCCTCACCGACAGAAGCTTGAACATCATGCTCAAATTACGCACATTGAAATGCTACATCTGGCCAATACTGCTCTACAGTGTAGAAACCTGGACTCTAACATCAGCCACTACAAAAAAGCTCCAGGCCTTCGAAATGTGGCTCTACCGAAGAATGCTGAAAATTCCGTGGACAGCCAAGATAACCAACGCACAGGTCCTGCAGGACATGCACACGGAACGGGACCTGCTCAAAACCATCATCAGCAGGAAATGCAAATACCTAGGTCACATCGCTAGGAACCAACAAAAATATCACCTACTACCACTCATCCTGGAGGGAAAGATCGAAGGCAAGAAACGCCCAGGCAGACCGAAAATGGCATGGCTAGATAACATCAACACCTGATGACAACAGCACAAATTCTACACGCAGCGCTAGACAGAGAACAATATCAAAACGAAGTCGCAAACGCCATTCGGCAGCATTAAAGAAGAAGAAGAAGAAGATCCAAATATATAATATCAAAGTTATTCCCTGCATCCAGTTCTTTTGTGACTGCATCATAGTATCCAATCAAATTGGTCAGGCAAGACTTTCCCTTAACAAAACCATGCTGTGTCCGAGCTATAACTGAAGTCTTGTCTAGATGATACTGCAGTGCTTCTTTAACCAGTGCCTCCATTAATTTTCTTGGAACAGAAGTTAAACTCACAAGTCTATAATTACTTGTGTCGGCCTTTGATCCTCCTTTGTGAATTGGTGTCACATTTGCACATCTCCAGTCCAAAGAAGCTCTCATAATTATGGCTAAGCGTTTGCTTACTTCCTTTGCTGCCTCCTTTAATATAACTGGATAGATCCCATCCACCCCGGGTGCCTTTCTTGTGTTTATCTTCAACAGTTTCTCCTCCACTTTACTCCCAGTTATTTCAAGATTCTGTAGCTTACTGCTAGAGTTGAATACACCTCTGGCATTCCCCTTGCGGAATAACTCCTCATGTGTGAATGTCGATGCAAAATATTCATTTAGTTTGTTAGCTACCTAAGCAGGATCATCAACAGTTGACCCATCGATATCAAGTGGACCAATCTGATTCATCCCCTTCCTTCTAGAGTTGACATAAGTAAAGAACTCTTTGCTGTTTTTCTTTGCATCCTTTCTGTCATAATCTGCCTTTGCCTGCCTAACCTCCATTGTGATTTGGTTATAGACCAGCTTATATCTATCACAGGCTTCTGTGTCACACATGTTAATTTATATGTATCCAATGCATTTTTCTTCTCTGCCATGTGTCTCATTAGTTCATCTGACATCCATTTAGGCCTAAACCTTGAACAATATTTCTTAGTTGGTATGTAAAGCCTAGTAGCTTCTAAAATAAATAGTTTGGTTGTAACCTTTAGAAAGAGTGTTGGTCTTTCAAGTTTTGCACACCAGTGTAGTACTTGTCAAAGGACAGTCAACATGGAAAAGGTTACAGCAAGGAAGAGTAGCGGACATGCACTTCATGTATTTTAAAGCCAACGGCAGTGCACTCGAGGCTGCACGTTTGTACCAATAAGCATTTCCCCGCCGAAGGCAGCCCAACAGGTGCACATTCATCAAGGTACATCAACGCCATAGAGAACATGGGCGCTTCGTACATGGAGTACGAGCAGGTAGGCCCAGAAGCATAAAACCTGATGTTGAAGAAAGGGTGTTAGAAAGAATAAAAAAAAAAATCCAGGCATTTCTACAAGGAGGGTTGCTCTGCAACAGCGTGTACTGAGTCATAGCAGTGTGCAGTGAATTTTACATCGCTAATTACTGTATCCCTACCATATCCAGCGTTTACAAGGTCTCAGTAACATAGACTACCATCCCAGAGTGCTCCCATTAGTCAGTGGCGGATCTTAACAGAAAATGTTTGTTATTTGGTTTTTAGGAGCATTAGCAACTAAGGCCATATTTGCTCCTGGAATATGCGGTGGTCATTCCCTGACCTTTCCGCATACTCCGTATTTGGTGGTGTGGGGCTCGAATCAGAAAATGTGATATATATATATATATATATATATATATAGGGGCCGCTAGGGGGATGATTGTGTCCGGCTGTCTGTATGATATGCTCCGTAAACTTTTCTTGTTTTGTGTGTTTTTTATTTAGAGTATTAAGTTCCTATTAGTGCCACCACATAAGGATAGGCCCTTGGATTGCCAGGTGCAAGTACTGTATTATTTGAACGGACAACAGATAAGTATTAAATGAATTTCTGCATGTTCATTCTGCTACTCCATACAAGCGCTTTCAGCCATTATCTTGTAGTTCAACTTATACATGTGTCCAACAGACACTTGACCTTGACCAGGCATTAGAGTATTGCCTAGCCGCTCTGTTCTTCCCTCCCTACTTAGACCCCTGCTCCCTGTGGATTTCACTGCAGGGCAACTAAGGCGACCGGCCTGTCACAGTGCCAATTGCTTGCTAAACCACAACTGTGGTGATATTAAATTATCTAGTAACACTACAGCAACTGAATTCAATATGACAAATACTACCTCCTGTCAAAATTCTAGCGTCTGCACCATCTGTGGCACCAGCTCTGACCCCATTGTCCAATGTACTGAGTGCAAACAATTAATATGCAATGACTGTACACATTCTGACCTGAAAAAATTAAATAAAAGTCGGCAGAAATCATTCTGTTGTGATAGATGTCGACTCAGAAATTCTCAGAAAAGCCCTATAACTGTTGCAACGCCAAACAGCACGGAACCTGAGTCACTTTCCTTCTCTTCCGCTAACAAAGTTGAAATGCCGTACTCTAGTACATTTGAGACAAATATCATGCCAATAACTAGAAATACCGACTCTGAATCGTACATGGATGAAGCCTCTAATCCTTCTTTGTTGTCTTTGGGGTCGCATCAAATCTCAGATGCATCAACTCAAACACATATATCCGTGCTGTCAGAAGATCTCAGCGCTAACTCCTTCCTTACGGAAACTCTGAATCCAACCTTTGGTATTCTGCAATCAACTGAATTCCAGGAACTACTCTTTAACACTATGCAGAAAATCCTCATTCAAACTCATCTAATCAGCGCACCTCATACTGCAAACTCTGAAATTCTCCTGGATTCTAATACACTCAATGAAGGAAACAGCGAGCTATCCACGGAGATCTGTGGTATAAAAACAATATTAACTAATCAACAGGCTGAAATTTCTGACATTAACGCCCAAATTAAAAATCTGACATCAATTATGTCTTGCCACTTAAGGGAAGCTAGGAAGAATTCTGAACCTAGTCTCGAAACCAATGGGCTCAAAGTGAATACGAATTCTTCATTAACTGACGATGCCCTCAGTATTGAGACCAGATCTTCACCTTCCACCGGCCTCAATACTTCTACTGCTGCAAATATTAATTTGCCCAAGCCTGCTAACATTCATGACTTAAGTCATTCAACTGAGCAATTTATTGCCAAACAGACTCTGTTAGATGATTCTTCTGATGTAAATAGAACCACTCCTCCCACCTACTCTCCTCTGCGGAACAGTTCTGTCTGTACCTCTATTTCACAAGCTCAGAGTCACCAAGCGCAATCCTCTTCAACATCAGTTAAGGCTACATATGCAAAAATAACTGCTGCCACATCTAATGAGGTCTGCAAACCTGTCTGTAGATCTGCCGCCACAGCGAGTAAACCTGTTTCTAATTGCCAGTCTCAAATATCACACCAAAGATCAAAACAGAACAAACCGTCAGAAAATATTAAAGCATCTATATCTCAAGATACTTTCTCCAAGCTTCCAGCCATAACTCATCAAACACAGAATGTAACTACTGCAGAAAAATCTCAGTTACTCAAACACAAGTATAATATCACAATTATTCCCACAAAAGACCGAATTTTTCTTTCTAGACTTGGACCCGCCACTAAATCTGAAGATCTTATCAACCTAATTAAAGAAGAATATGATTTCGGAGTAGATGTCCGTTCTCTGAAGACACGATGTCCCGCCTACTCATCTTTTATAATAACATGCCTTCCATCACAAACAGAAAAAGTGCTGAATCTAAGATCCCTTTTATCAGGGGCTCTAGTAAAACGCTTCACGGACCATCAAGGGAGTCCAAAATCTCCTCTTCACCGGCATAGCAATCAGATACCACGCTATCTACACATACTACGTTCTCCTCTCGTCATAGAATCCCCAGATCCCTACTGTTCAGTGTTTACCTTCAGAATTGCAGGAGTATAATTAGCAACCTAAACCACTTCAGAGCAATCCAAGGCTCACATATTTACGACATTTACCTGCTCACTGAAACCTGGCTCTCCATTGGAGATTATAGATGGACAATATACAATCCATAGAAAGGACAGAGGATCTCGTGGAGGCGGAGTAGCTATTATACACTCTAACCATATACTCTGTGAAACTGCATCAAATTTCACAAATATTGAATCAGTATACTGCCTTCTTCATCTTGGCAAGTTAAAAGTTTTAATAGTATTGCTTTATTTTCCACCTCCCTTAACTAATATAGACCTCCAGTACTTAGAAAGCTCGCTGGAATCAATCTTCCCACTAATTCAATCTGCCGACATAGCAATGGTTTTGGGTGACTTTAACTGTCAAATGGCCAATTTAGAATCTTCTTCTCCATCACTGCAGACTAGGGCTCTCTTTAATATGCTTCACAGCTATGGTCTGGAACAAATTTGCAACTTTCCAACCAGAGAAAATGCCTACCTCGACCTAATATTTTTCTCTACTCATATAGATGTTCACACCGACAACCCCATATTTCACTCGGATCATTCACCAATTACTTTTGACATCACAGTGACTTCTCATAACTTCAAATGCAGCTCCCGTACTCCTCGTTTCAATTTCAGAAAGGCTGACTGGCCTCTGCTCAACCTAGCTCTAAGAAATGTAGACAAGCAGCTCGCTGACGCTATGGATGACATCGATGTGCTCACCAACAACCTGATTAACTGTGTCCATTCAGTTATATCTGACATTGTTCCTCAATCCCATCTTACCGCACGCTCTACCTACCCGCACTGGTATAACAGTGAACTAATACGTAAAATTAAATCCAAAGAATTCTACAGAAACAAGTATAAGCAAACAGGTGACAGTCAATACTATGAAATATTCAGCCAACTCCGCAAAGAAGTGAAAACTCTCATATTAAACTCCTACAACATGTATACAGAGTCAGTTCAGGATAGTCTGCTTACTCACAGAGATATCAAACCATTCTGGAATTTCATGAAGCATAAGAACATTACCAGTAGAAAGTTACAACTCCGTAACGCAGATGGAATTCTCTTATCTGACGAATTCAGTATTGCTCAAGAGTTTGCCAAACACTTTTCCAGAATTCAAATAAATGATACATTGAGACCTGCCTCATTTCCTGACTTCACACCTGTTAAAGATGATATCCTCATTAATCTCTTTATCACTGATGAAGATTTAAATTCGGCATTAAAAAGCATGAGAAATGACTATACTAGAGGCCCAGATGACATTCCAGGCTTATTTTGGAAAAGGACTGTCACTACATTGAAACCCCTCATACTGCGGATCTTCAACCTGTCTCTCAGGCTGGGGAAGTATCCTAAGCACTTTAAGCAGGTCAGTATAGTTCCTATTTTCAAAAAAGGTGATAAAAATGACGTATGCGATTACAGACCCATAACCTTGCAAAACAGCCTGGCTAAACTCTTCGACACAGCAGTGCACAAACATCTCTTCGAATTCTTCAAGCCTTTTAATGATCAGAATCAACATGGTTTCTGCAGTGGCAAGTCAGTAGTCACAAATTTACTTCCTTTCTGGCAATACACCTCGGAAGCTCTTGATAACCACCTACAAGTTGATGCAGTCTACACAGACATATCCAAGGCATTTGATAAAGTCCCGCACGAACAACTTCTGGAAAAACTTAAGCTATATGGTATCCGTGACCCTTTGCTCTCATGGCTACGCAGCTATATTACGCATCGTTCCTTGAGCGTTATCATAGATCAAGTGAACTCAGACTGTTTTATACCACTAAGCGGAGTACCACAAGGCTCTCCCTTAGGTCCTCTTCTCTTCATTGTTTTCGTAAATGATCTTCCTTCTTTCATGTACACCTCCAATGTTCAAGTTGCTCTCTATGCAGATGATCTTAAGATCTACTCAGCAGTGAAGGAGACTACCGATTCTCAACAGCTTCAATGTGCTCTCAATAAATTCTCTCTGTGGCTATCTCTGAATGGCTTGTCTGCTAACCCCTCGAAGTGCAAAGTAATCTCTTTCTCATCTTGCAGATCTCCACAACTAATGAATACGGAGTACACTGTTAACTCTGTGATCATCGAAAGGTGTGACCAAGTTAACGACTTGGGGATTCTCTTTTCCAGCAGTGCTAAATTCGATGCCCATGTCCTTAAAATCACCAGCAAAGCATTCAAAACACTGGGATTCATCAAACGGAACACATACAAGTTCAAAAGCTACAGATATGCGGTTATCCTCTATAAAACTATTGTTCTGCCAATCCTTGAATTCAGTTCACCCATCTGGAATCCTCACACAAAGACTTTAACTAACAAAATTGAAGCAGTCCAAAAAAACTTTGTCCGTTACCTTACGTACCGCAATCCTCTATTCTATCACTCAGTGTATTATGAATCGCTGTGTGATTACTTTCATCTGAGGCCTCTGTGCACTAGAAGAGTTACTGCTGACATCACCCTTCTAGCCAAAGTACTCACTGGAATTTACAAGCATCTGATATCCTGAGTAAAATAAACTTCAATGCTCCTTGTAGACAAGTCAGGAACCTTACACCGTTTCGCCTTGACTCTGCCAACACGGACTTAATGAAGTTCAGTCCACTGAACAGAATCAGCAAATCAGCAAATGACTCTCGCATTGACTTCTTTGACAACTCCCAATCACTGATGAACTCCATCCACAAGTTTGCCTCTTCACTTAAACTGCAAAGTGACTAGCTCACATATAATTATTGTAGCTTTTTATTTGTTATATTATTTTTCTATTCTCTAACGGATTAATTATTACTTGTTTTACCGGTAACTTAACTTAATACAATCCTCTTTTGTACATATGCTTTTATTGTTTGAATCTATATCAATGTTTATCGTCCTGTTGGATTTCATATTATTGTTATTATGTTTATTGATCTGATCTCAGATACACTGTTAATGGTTACCTGTTGTGTATCTTGTTATTAATAAAATAAAATAAAATAAAAATAAAATATGCATTTTTAATATATATTTTGATTACTTTTTATCTCTTTATTTAATTTTGGATTATATATATAACAAAATATATAACAACAAAAATCTATGTGATTACAAGCGAACGGTGTGACAAGAAAATAAGGTTATAACATCAGCACATAGGAATTGTATAGAATCTATACTATAGATTCAATCTATAGGTTCAATGTATACTATAGATTAAATATATATTGAATTACACACTCTGTGACGACACTGAAATTGCAGCACCCAGAAAGAGTGATCGGAAGTGCAAGAAAATCAGTAGGCGAATTTCATCAATACAAATGATGAAAAATACAGGACCAACTGGGCGGAAGTTTCTGTTGATATATCAACGAATGTAGCGACCATGGAGTTCAAGGCAACGCATGTGTCACGCAGTTAACAGGCTTCTGTTTGGCAGGACACAATGTCCCAAGTGTGATTTTAATTAAGGCTCAGGAGAGCAGCACCTTTTCTACTAGCGACAAGTTCAGACATGAAATAAAAACCAAACTGGCATCTATGAGAAAAATAAGAGCAAACGGAGTTCTTATTGAGACGGCTACGTTTCAGGATCTGGAGAAGATTAGAAACTGTTCTAGACTGCGGTCTTAAGTCGGAGATGCCTAGGAAATTAAGCCCTACTGTCGTAATACATGACATGCACAAAGACTAAAAGACAGATGATATAGTGGACGATATCTTTCACAAGAACTTGAAAGATCACGGTTTCACACCTCAGGAAGTCAAAGAACAAATAAAGCTACGTTTTTCTACGATGCCTAAACCAAATAAGTCAAGTGTGAATTGGATACTTGAGGTCTCAAGAAATATTTGCAAGAGTCCTTTATCTGTTTGCATGGTATATCTCTGTTGGACCTCACATACAGTGAAAGATTACACCATCGTTCCCAGTTGTTTTAAATGCCTGAGATACGGACACTCTGCAAGAGTGTCCGTATCCCAGGCCTACTACTCAGGAGCGGAAAACCTGTAGGCATTGTGGACTTATGGGTCATAATTTTGGTGACTGCCCAAATAAAGATAAATCATCAGAGTGTCCAAAATTGTAAGAAGAGGAAAAGAAATTGTGCGCATTCATTTAGGGATTCGAAATGTCCTGAGTATTTAAAAGCCGTTGACATGATTAGGTCAAAGACCTCTTATGGAGAGGACACCATAAACAGGTACAGCTTCAAGCTCAAATTACCCCAAACTTAAATCCATACAACTGAATTTCCAGCGTTCAATTTTAATTATAAATGATCTAACCACTATTGCTCAAGAGCATTCCGTACAGGTACTTGCTCTTCAAGAACCTTATTCATATAAAGGTTTTGTTAAGAGTCTACCTATTCCTTATCCGATTATACAGTCCAAACCTATCACGGTAGGGACTGGCGGAAATGCTCGACGATGTATCTGGGCTTCAATCGTAATTACAGATCCAACCGTGATGGTTACAAAGATTCCTACTCTGTGTTCCACGCATGCTATGTGTGTTTGCTTTGAGGGTTGGTTTGGCCAGATTTATCTGGTCTCGCTTTATTGCCAGTGTTCATAGTACCAGCATTCCATTCAACCTTTCGTCGATCATCTGGATACAACATTACGATCCCCTACGGATAAACAGGTCATCGTTTTGATGGATGCGAATGCAGAGTCCGCCTTGTGGAATAGCCCACAGACAAATCAAAAAGGAGAGTTGCTTGAGGACCTTATTCTTTCGCAACGTTTAAGAAAGAAATTTTAATACTTCTGGACTTCCTCCGACTTATGTAACTCATTAAGGACATTCTTACATCGATGTTTCTTGTTACCTCGTCCATTGCCTCTAAGATCAGTGACTGGAAATTGCACACAAGCTGGTCCACTAGCGACCATAATGTAATCATTTTCTGTTTGGGTGCTAGAACCAGATCGGATACAACTGATAACCCTAGGTATCATACACAATCGGCCAAATGACAAATTTTGAGAGTTCCCTCAAGCAGTCTCTTTCGTTGGACCAGCTGAAAGTTATGGAAACTCTTTCTGTTGACGACCAGGTTAATTTCATTCAGGAAAATATAATACCGGCGTGTGACAAATCGATTAGTTTTAGGAAGAGGAAATCTTATCATGTGCCCTAGTGGTCACCAGTTTTATCGAACCTAAAATCGCTAACTAGGCGAACACGACGTGAAGTTTAGAGAGCAAAAAGGGATAGAACCCGTTCATCCCTGGAAATACTGGTGTTATAAAACAGATATAAGCAAGCTCGACGGGAATATCACTAAGAGTCACTACTTACAATAGCACTACTTTTGAATATAGACAAAAAAGGGCAGAATTAAATAAGTAATAATTAAAATTTGATATAAACAAACTAGTATAGTTTATATTACAAATCCATCCATCTATTTTTGAATCTGTAGATATAGATAGGTATAAAATATTTGTTTCTCTGCATAACACTAAAAATTATGCAGTATTCAGTAATTAGGAATTTTCTCCAGCCCACCAAATATTCCAAAATTCATAAGTGGCCCGCTTCTCAAAACGTTTGGGGACCCTTGCTAGAAGATTCCGCTGTTGTAGACTCGAGGCCAAAAGCTCTGCCTTATTCCTCGGCAGTTCGAAATTCCTGATTAAGCCTGAGGTCATTAAGCTCACTTTCTGTGGTCTTATGTGGTTCAGAAGGACAGAGATTTGGACAAAATGATGGATCTCTTGACGTAGACGGCTGCTGTACTTCTTTGTGTATATCAAGTTCATCATTGTCTTCATCTTCATCATAATGTACAGAAAAAGAGTCGAGTGGTTCAGGAATAGGTAGTACTTCACCGTGAGGCATGGGACGAATTGCAGTGGTACATTTGGCTTCATCACTCTCCACTTTTTCTTCATTGTCACCCCTTTTTCTAATAGGAGGCACTATTCAGAAGCAACAGTCTGTGAAGTGATTTGTTTTTTGGCTCCCTCCATATCATGGGCACTGTGAAAGGCATAAAACGTCTCTTTCGATTCACCCACGCGTTGAGCTTTGATAAACAGGTAGTGCAGCATATGTGTGGAGTCCGGTTCTTGTACTGGTAGCTTATTTTACATCCAAAGTACAAGAAGTAGGCATTTTTATGGCTCGGTTTAACGGACGCTTTCTTGAAGCTAACGTGATTTCTCCACGTACCTAACAGAAGTCATCCTGACTATTCACACAATTACGGTGCATATTAATCTTACACGACGCAAATACTGCGCAAAAAGTAGGAATTTCACAGAGAACAACCGTTCTCTGTGAGAAAAATCACCCAGTACCTAGTCGCATTCGAGGATTACTGAACAGAGTACGCATTTTAGACAACTTATAACGTGATGCAGAGCGAGGCAACAGTTTCCGATAAGAGCGTGTTGCTGCTGAAACTGCGGTGTTGCCATGTGTTTTGCCGAGAGCCGTAGTTGATAATGTAGAGTAACTCACTAATATGAGACCACAACTGTAATTCAACCAATCGACACATTTTGATGTTAATTTCGTGTTCAGCATAAAATTAGCCAACGTTAGGAATTTTCGTTTTCGCGACATTTTAAAATGAAACCTCCCCGTGGTGTAGACGGACACTGGGCAGACTTTCCAGGTGATCGCCTGCCTGGTGACAAAACGGCCAGGAACAACTAAACAACGCACACACACACTTCACGAACATAATATTACACACATTTCTGGCCTTTTACAGTGCTTTCTGTAATCATCACAGTGTACAAAGGCGGAATGAAATGACGTTCAGGTGCCGTCCTACATAAGATACTATACATGCCTACATACATGTCTACATGCTTTGGTTGATGTTCTGCAGGGATACCCTGGGTCCAGTCATCCATATGCCGGGCACTCTGACGTCTAGCACCTCTATTATAAAGCTGTTTTCCTGCCAGCGATTACATATGTTGCTGGAATATGGTATCGCAAGGCCACCACTGCAGTGAACCCGAAAAAAACTGGAGACTACGCAGCGACACACACACACTTCACGAACATAATATTACACACATTTCTGGCCTTTTACAGTGCTTTCTGTAATCATCACAGTGTACAAAGGCGGAATGAAATGACGTTCAGGTGCCGTCCTACATAAGATACTATACATGCCTACATACATGTCTACATGCTTTGGTTGATGTTCTGCAGGGATACCCTGGGTCCAGTCATCCATATGCCGGGCACTCTGACGTCTAGCACCTCTATTATAAAGCTGTTTTCCTGCCAGCGATTACATATGTTGCTGGAATATGGTATCGCAAGGCCACCACTGCAGTGAACCCGAAAAAAACTGGAGACTACGCAGCGACACATACTCATAACCATCTCGAGAGCATGTAACACTGTAAGTACCCACGCACTCCGGACCCTAACGGGATCCCTCCCTCTGGACCTGGAGATGGTTAAGCATGGGAAACTCTATCAACTGACCAAAGGCAGAACGGCAACATGTCTCGACTAAAGTACCACAGACCTGTCAAATGATCCCAAAGTAGAAAGAACCGTCTCTCCGCTTACCTTCAACAAACATGGCACGCCCGCTGGGAGACCTCCAGCAAAAATGCAATAACTAGAAGATTTCTACCCAACATACAGCTGGTATATCCGGATTATCCGCCATTGCTCTCACCAGGACTCTACACTACCTACCTGCTGACGGGACACGGGGTCATTAGAGACAAACTACAAGGATTTGGACTGAGTGATACGCTGTTTTGCCTCTGTGGTGAACATGAAACGTGGGAGCACCTAATGTATAGTTGCCCACTATATGAGGACCTCTGTTGCAGGTTCATCACTGGGAACACATCTTAACGTCCGTAATTAAGAAGACCTCGCCATAACTGAAGTCGACACATACAAGGCAATCGCGCAGCTCGCCCAGAACCTCTTCACAAGAAGAAGGACGCTCCCACAGCCTCAGCCACTGCAGTAAACAACCATGCCGTGCAGACCAGCAGAAAGTCTACACAATTACGGAAACCAACCCAGATGAACTGGACATGACCAGCAAAAAAAAAAAAAAAAAAATCACACTGTGACATCTCGATTAGACAACCTCATTCAGCACAGGCATTGGACAACCTGATCAAGACAACAAAACCCCCATGCAAGGACTCAGAGAAATGACTGCAGGACATTGCTGCCACTTAACCATATGGCGATCTGGGCTGGAAAACTTGACCAGCCTGCTTTCACACTTATTCCTTGGCAGGGGGGAGACGGTTCGCCGTCTTCCCTATCTCCTGCCACCACTCTTTCCCTCTGGTGGAGCAAGAGCATGCCCCACTGACAAAAAGGGCCATTTATCCTATCGGCCCCTTCTCTTTCTACCCCCTAGCCTTTAGTCTCCCTACCCTTCTCTCGACTATACATCGTGAAAGCCACGCACATCCAAATTTAAATTAACACCAAAATTATTGACCGACCCTTTAGGCCTCTAGAACTTGTCATCTTACCGTACTACCCCCCACGGTCATTTTAATACAACGGCGACTATCATTTTTTTTAGGACCCAGCCGCTGAAATCCCAGGAAATTAGGAGGTGAGACCTGCCTGAGTACAATAAATTACAAGGTACACCTGGCCAGCCTCCTCGTTGGCACAGTACTGACAACGTCGGGTCCCATCAGGGGCCCGACGGCCAATAGACCAGAAGGACAATGGGCACAACATACTACACAACACATGATCCGCACACTTTTAAATCTCTAGCCTTGACAGAGTACTGTCCCTCGATACAGCGAACAATCGCATCGCGGAGATGGGAGAAATCCCTGGTGCCGTTTGACCCTCAACACACTTTTTACTTGTACCTAAACATCACTGCTGAGCAGGTACACCCTTTCATGGCAACGGTCTTCCCTTCTGGTGGTGCCGTCTTTCAGCAGGATAATAAGCCATGCCACACCGCCTGGATTGCTCGAGGCTGGTTCGCGGAACATGAGAAAGACATCCAGGTATTGCCCTGGCCTCCAAATTCCTCAGACATCAATCCCATCGAGAGTCTGTGGTGTTGGAACAGCAACTCCGATCTGCGGCGTCTCGACCACAACCCAAAGAGGATGATAAATCCACGACAAGTGGATTTATCATCCTCTTTGGGTGCGAAGTCCTGGTTTTCTCCAACAATGTATACATCTTTTCTGATGACTGGTAATGGTTCGATTAGGGATAAACTATTTCAACAAGGACTAGAAACTAACCCATTATATTCTTGTGAACTGAAAGAAACTTGGGAACATGTATTGTTTCAGTGCGAATCTGACAATGCCGAGCGTGTAATTATTTTCTCTCGTGTTCCTGGATTGGCGCAGGACAATGTTGTTGTCCTTATTCAATCTCCAGAAAAAATTGCTGTTTTTCAAGGGTATTCTACTTCAGTGTTTGAAAAAAGGCTTCTTCTAAGATCAAGAGTAGTCCAGTCTGGAACTGAGATGAATGTTGTGTGATATAGTAAAAACTGTTCCTGTGCAAATTGAAGCTGTATGAAGCGTTATGCTGTATACCTCAGTGATTTGAATGAAAATGAAAAACGAACTCCGTAGGTTACTAATAATTCTCAGAATAGCTGAGATTTATTCGGATACTCAACCACTAGTGATTAGGTTTTTTTATTGCTGAAACAATCCCGTACCCAGGATTGGGCATCCTGGGTACGGGATTGTTTTATTCTGGCATCCGTCGGCATTGCACTACTTCCGGCGGGTGCGGAATTTAGTGCACTCCTGCACTGTACAGTGATAGCAGACCCAGGTCCGGCTCCTCGTGCCTAGGAAGGACACCGGGTAGCAACTGCCCAGGTGTTAGCTGCTCCCTGGTAGCAAAGTGGCCTGACACAAACAGCACAACAACAGAATACACGCTGAGACTTACAAGCTTTTCTTTTTATATACTTTTTCCAGGCCCGCTGTGTAGAACTCTACACCATCACAGGCTTTCAAGGTGGAGATGGGCAATTGCCAAGGGACCACCCTATTACAGAATACACACACACACACACCTCGTATAGTTCTCACCTGATAATGTAAAAGTTTTTATTGAAACTGTCTCCAATCTCAAACATTTTCGACAGTTTTATGTGGATGTTTTCAGCAGAAGAAGGCAGTTACTCACAACTTCCACGACTAGTTCCAAGGGTACATCATTATGGATGCTTTCTTCTCGCAATCCTCCTTGCTTTTCAGGATTATCCTTAGTAGTACTGAAATTCACGAAGCATTCAGTGACTTATTTCTTTCTTTCTTTCTTTTTTTTTTTTGGTGTGGATCCTTTTTTGGGGCAATTAAATAAATACAGGCTAATCACCTCTTACAGCTAAAAAAAAAAAAAACTAAATTGGCAAGCAGTTGGGCAGAAAAATTTTGATGGTAATCGACGAGTTTCTGATTCAGAAGCTAATTTTTAAAGTGATTTGATGCTACCCAACTGTAGATATAATTATTAGTTAATCATAAAACTATTTTCAAGGGCATAAAAATGATATGCCTTTATAAATCCCTGGTGCCTCCCAAAAACGTTTTAAACACGAGTGATAATCAACTTTCAAAGAGGAAGAAGTACTCATTCGTTTTCCAAATCGGCACCATTAAAAATGAATGCCAAAAAATAAGCTATTAGCGCTCGCCACACGTAAGATATCATAGATAGGTCTGCAAATCAGAAAGCGAGGAAAGGAGAGTTTTAATTATAAGTTGTTTATATTTTTGCCTTTAACATTTTAAAGAAAGGAAATCTCCCTGTGCTATAATTCGCTTAGTGCGTTAGTAAATTAACTAACATTCAAGCGTGGATGTTTCAGCGACGTGAGCTAATAATAGCTCAGGATGCTTACTGCCTGCTGACAACCAACGAAAAACCATTTATGTATGGAACAGATAATGACGCAATGATTTTGCACTCTGAACCAGGTATCTTAGTTTAGAGGTGCAGCATCACGTTAGCGTCTCTTTCGCTTTCTAGCTTATTACCACGAAGGTCGAAATTGAAATTAAAAGCTACTACGATAGGAAAAGAAACAAAATATCTGTATCAATGACAGAGTCTGTACATGAACCAGAATGAATGTTCTGAAATTCGACAAAATGAACGTTTACTTTTTGATCTTAATCTGCGAGGAACAGGATAACATCATCCTTTGTAGCACTGAATACGAAAAACCGTCCCGATTTATTTGTTCTCAACAAAAACATATCCCTATCAAGGACAAACATTTAGTCGCGTTGATCTTCGTATAGATCAGAATAATTTGATCTATGTGCAGGGTCAACTGTATGTTTGTTTGCCTCGATTACAGAGCACCAAAATTCAAACTACAAATGCCAAAGATCTCGTGGAGGCCAACGTTTCGCGATATTGGTTAAAACGAAGTTTTTAGCGATGTCTCCACAGGAAAGACATGCTAACATATACGTTTTAACTTTATCAGTTTATCTTTTAATTATTATTCGATTAATTCCAGTCATTCATCAAGATTAAAAATACATACATTACTCTGACTGTTTCGCAAGTAAAATGGGCAGTAGCGCAGTCCTGTCCACCTCTAATAAAAATATTTTTTATTGGGGTACAAGCATTTTCAAATGTTAAGCGTTAATGAATAATTGGTTTATATTCGGATCCTTTAGGTTTAAAGTAAGGAACCTAACCTATGTAAGTACTTTTGCTTTGGGGCCTCCTATTTCCAGTTTGCGCCCGGGACCCTGCAAAAATTTTGCTGTACTATTTAGCCCCAGCAGCATTACTGCAGGGGAATGATATTGGTGAGAATGATAATCTTTATCAACTTGAAGATCTTCATGAGATTCAGAAAGAAGAGGGATAATCCTTGGCTTGTATCGGGAATTACTGTGCAATTTAATCCTTATAATAATTTTTAAAAAATTATTTATTTTATAATACTTTGTGAACTAGCAAAAAATGTTGTGTCAGAGCCCAAATTCGTGATGATACGCTACGTAACTGAGAGCATCTTTACTGTGTCTCTAATTTTGGTTTCAACATTGTTTTTTTCACGAAACTGCTTGATCAAAGGACAACAGAAAAATCGTTTGGTTCGGCTCTCATTACAGAGTGTTTGTTTTGAATGGAGTTTTCAGCACAGCATCCTGTATTCTGCTGCAAAGAGAGATTTCAATGGCCGTTGTGCCTCGATTTCTGCACTAGAGAAGCAGTGATGTGAATCATAGAATGAATATATTTCCTGATGATTTTACGATCCTGCACATGTATAAGATGTTTGTTCATCATCCACCACATTCTAATTGATAGTTACATTGTTTCAATGTGATAGTGGAACCTGTGTTCGCTGACAAAAGTTTTTTTCCAAGTCCGTATACGTGTCAACAACTGGAATTTGTTTTTCTCAGTTCATTAGATTAATCCGCGATGGTATCTACTTCAAGGAGAAATTTATGTGTGCTGCTTTTTATGGGTTTAACTCGGGGCCAAACTAGTTTAGGTATTCAGCAAGGTGGTCCAATCTACGGTATGTTAAAAAAAGAGCAATTCTTTATTCAAATCATTTTATAAAGATCATTATAAATGACAGTTTCTTTATGAATTTCTGTTTTGTTAAAAATCTCTGGACATTTGGTTTGATAATAAAACATATTGTTCAGCCAGCTAAACAAGCTAAACTTTCAGTGCTCCTTTATCGGTTTCAGGACCCCTTATCGGTTATCTGTGACCGTCTTGAACTTGACCGCCGATTTTTACAAGCATCTGTGCTCCAAAAAGATCCATCATTTTGAGAATGATGTACTCAACTTTTCCAAATGCTCAATATACAAAATGTATAGTACAGCTGATTGTTGTTGTTGGGGTTTAGGAGCATCGGCGACTAAGGCCACATTGCTCTGTGTATATTGTCTGTAAATTGCGTGTTTGGAGGTCGATTTTCTGTTTGCTCCACGAAAAACCCGAGTTTCCAGGAGGAAAAACCATGGTACCCTCGCCTGAGACCGACTAACGTTGTGAAAAAGACCCACCAAAATTCCTCCATGATTGACGGGATTCGAACTCAGGTCTTTTCCACCCAGTGTGGAGAGAACGGTGATCCTACCAACTATGCTACCCACGAGGGCAGGTACAGCTGATGCTCGAGTGATATTCATGCTGCATTTATGGGATTCGAATCAGTTCGAACAGAATGCCCTTTAATAACCTTGGCGATGTTCTGTATTGTCTCTAAGTTTTCGTAAGCTCTATTGCATTTTTCACAGAAAAATAAAACAAATAAATTTTCTACCGGGCAGCCACACATGGAGAAGTTTTCGAAGCGGAGTATACAAAAACATTACTACATTTATTGGTCATGTGGGGTAGAACCAAAGTCAAATTAAACGCGTGTACTACGAATGCGTGCAGTCCTTTTCGCCTGGGCACAGCTAACTACGAAAAGCAACATCGCTTACTTGCAAAGATTTTATCAAAGTCTCATCCTTTTTCTCAAGTGACGCTACGGCATCTAGTAAGTTTGAAAAGTGAGCATTACTTAAATAACAAAGCTTGTGAACCGAGACTACTTGATTGGGCGGATATCACATGTTGTCTATAAGCAGCTAGTTGTATGTTAAGCACCAAAGCAACTCAGCTATGAGGCTTCAGTATATTATGTCTGTAACTGCGTTTATTCTTCGGTCGGTTTGCTGTTTGCAGGACAAAAAATCCGAGTTTCCGTGGGAGGGGAAAACGCAACCGACTAACTCAGCCACAATCTGAAAAATAAATAAATAAATAAGACCCTAAAAATTCCTCGCGTACTTGACTGGATCCCAACACAACTTTTACCATGTCGGACAATGATTATAATACGAGGAAGGACTTCGAATTGTGGGTTGCAGAACTTGGAAACAAGGCACCTTAGAGGTGACTTGATTGAAGTGTTTAAGACTCTGAGAGGCATAAGCAATATGAATGAGGATGAAATATTCACGGTCATGAATGATTCTAGAACAATGGGCCATAATTTCAAGTTACAGAGGGAGATGTTTAGGCTGGATTGCAGGAAGTTTTATTTTAGCCAGAGAGTTATAAATTACTGGAATAAGTTGCCTACATGGGTGGTAGAGGCTGACAGTTTGGGGAAATTCAAAAGTCAATTACCTACAGGAGGAGGGAAACACTTAGGTTTTCCATTTCCTTTACTCTTATTTATTAATCATTATTATTATTTTATTATTATTATTATTATTATTATTATTTTATTATTATTATTATTTTATTTTATTATTTTTTTTTGGCTAGTGCAGCATAAGCCATAGGTTTCCTTGCACCATGTGGCCATTGCTAATACTAATAACAAGAACAAATGTTTCACATTCACTAACAAACACCTTTTTTTATTGAATTTGAAGCATTTGTTAAGATTGTTAGTAGTAGGACATTCATTTTCCTTGCAGTAAAGTAGCTTTGCCACCTTTTAGGAACGACTACCCTACTAGCAACGATATTGAGGGCATGATTCCCCGCCCACCTCCACCCAAAAATTTTGTTTTTCTGTTCTGAATATCTGCATGCAAACCCGCTAAAATACTCGCAATTTACAAACTTCATACCAACGCCTCATGACCTCAGTTGTAACGGCGATTACCGCGAACTCTGCCTCTATAGTCTAGACTATCAAGGCACACGCATTTTGATCTTTGACATAAAACAGTACAGGATATCATCGTTAGGACTACTATACATTTTAAAATACATTATTTTAAAATAAATAATCGCGCATTCTTAACGTTTAGTTCACAAAACTGTGCTGAAGCACAGCCTTTGCTGGCCGAACAGAGTTGTATCCGGAGCTGAGTGATAATCTTCCTCATTGGAGAAGAGAGCACCCTTGTGCGTCATAGAAGAAAGAATGTTTTCGTGTTAGCTTTTCGATAACATTCGCCAGTAAAATGTCTCGAGTTTTGAAGTCTCCATCCTTCTAAGAGTAGCAACGTGATCCACGCGACTTGTTTGATAGGAAGAATATGCCTGGACGTCTGAGATGGAGAACATTGTAATTCCAGGTCGATTCTCTGCTGTTGTATCGAAGTGAGCAGCAAACAGACGAGCGAAGGCAGTCAGACCAGCTCAGTCTTTAGCTGTCCAAGGCGGAGAGTCAGTCGGTGATCTGTCAGCCAAACTAGGGCACTCTGGTAGGAAGCTATTAGTGCACTTTATAAAAGGGACTTTAGAGAGTATTGCACTTGAGCGGAAAAGTGTAGGGTTTTTAAGTCCTGTATTAAATTGTAAAGTGCCCGGTGTACAAGTGGCCAAACAAGAGCTCGTTGCCGCTGGCAATCTGTCTCGTGTTTGCTTCCCCCCGCCTCTACTAGCGAGCTGGGACTGGGCACATTTGTCACCGCGTAACACGATTACCGTCGGCCTGGTTATGAACCGGACGGCGGTGGACATCTTCTAAAAATGGAAAGGAAATTTCACAGATGAAAAGTTCTCTACCATCGACATCAGGGGGAGGATATATCGGCTGATTGCGCAGAGAGGAGAAGGAAAAAAAAAAAAAAGCAATGTTGTGAGGTGGGGGGGGGACACTGCTTACGGAGAAAGATGTTAACTCGCATTTTTCTCTGACACTTCGTACATCACCAATGCCGAAAGTGTTCAAGATTTCGCCACTTCGTTGAGATTGGTTGGCACTGTAGCTTAATATGTATTTCCTTCGTGTCCATTAAGTACGTAATATTTTTCGTACATGAACTTCCATTTCCAATTGAGATTGATCCTTCCCTAACAGTTCGTGCATCACCGATATTTGAGGTCAGCTTTTATCATTAAAGATGGTAAAACATTAGAAAATAAAGAGATATAATACGTCCCCCTGCCTTGTCATGAAAATCGTCTCCAAATAAACAAATAAATTTTCCGTTATATTTCGGGGGAGGCACATAGAATCAGAGGACTTCTTTTAATATCCTGCTCGCAAGACTACTGATGTTTCATCTTTGTCTTGCTCTAAGTAGTATACATTTCTTAAAATTATGCTCTTTAGGTATGCCAGCAAAACTAAGAGGTTCCAGTCTTTCTTCCCTATCAAACATTGTATTTTGGAACAGTAAACCAAATGAGAGTGTATGGAGATAAGAAACTGAACTGTAATCTAATTGCAATCCTTAAAAAGTAACGTTCTTGAATTCAACACACACACATTCAGCAACCCGAATAAAACATTCACTAACAACTTACAATTCGTAATTCGATAAAAACTGTTGTTCCATCTTCCTCTTCTATAGTGATAAAGTTTGGTATTTCATAAGTTAATCGTCGTTTTCCGCTTATTAAACACTATTTTAAATGAATTCCTTCATTACGCAGTGACCGCGCATCAATAAACAGAATCCTAGAAATTTTGTTAAGCTTTGAATTATGCCAAGTCTTCAAAACTGCAGAAAACGCAATAATACATTCAATCTGTGTAAGCTGCTATGCAGCGGATAAAGGTTCCAAGGAACTGCGGGACTGCGCGCGAGCCTAATATCGGTGGACGGTGGAAGAGAGGGGAGCAATCCAGACAGAAAATTCTGGGACATTGGAAAATCAGTTCTAGCAGTGAATAGGGAAGTTTGTTCAACTTTTTTTAATCAAAAATTCAGCTTCTGAAGAGCCGACTTAGCATTAAAAGCCAAGTATTTTGAATCTTCAGATCAAAAATAGCTCGTTTTGATAAACACGAGTGTCCATCAAGTCAATGTCTTTCTAGCAACAGTGAATACACTTGAGAATTCCTAGTCCAAATGAACCGTAACAATAAATTCCATCTCTCTCTTTTGTTTTCTTTGCTGAACTAAATCGCGAACTATTCTAATTGGATTTCATAGGGTCTCCTCTACACGACATATAAATCGAACTAAGGGCATGACATAAACCCTTGGTCTAATTCTAAGCTGGGCAAGGATCTTCCGAGTCCGACTCAGGACTCCATCTTTTAGGACGAGTACATAATATACATAACGTTCTGGTTCCACAGGAGTTTAGTCCTACTGGGTGGGAGATAGCAAGGGAAACTGGAAAATCCTCTTTAATAAAGACAGATGGAACTAAAAGGTAGGTCTGCCAGGTGTGAAATTTCATAATACGACTAACCAACTGTTAATTTTTAAGGGTACGAAAGATGAATCGTGATCCATGTGGATGACTTAAAACATAAACTAACTGATGATTTAGTCAAGAAATATAGGGCCATGCTGGAAAAATGTTGCGAGAAGGGACAAACTGTTCATGTGTCTGCAATTCTGCACAGACATGATAGAAGGGAATTCGATAAACGTCTTTGACCGTCTAGACTGGAGAGACAGTGCAGTAAATCTTTTTCCAGTGCAGCCTGTCCTAGTTAATAGAAGGACTTTGTTTTTATGAACATGGAATTCATTGAACAGATGAGGTGCAAGGGGATTTTGCTAATGTCATTGAAAACGTCTTAAGGGTTCAGCGAAACTGATAATTTATGGAGGTGGGGTTAAGGAGTCATTGGAATGATGCAAGTTAGTAACATGAGCGAAAATTACACTTGAACCCCTCTTTGTGACCTCAAATTGATATTTGAACAAAAAAGAAACATTAAAATTGGTGCAAAAATCACTAGTAGTTACATTCCACTGGGAAAAACGTCTTTAAGTAGCTATAAGTTTAGCTACTTATAGCTACTTTTTTTTCTTTTGATTAAGTCGACTAATACTGATATAATAGGAGTAAAAGGGAATATTGCCATCCAGAGATATGGGATGAAGAATATCATTATGGCGAGTAAAGGAGATATAGGGAGGGTCGAAGGACAGCAGGTCATGCTTCCTGTTAAAATGTCGCTGAAAGTAATGTGTGTACCCAGGGTCAGTCCGTCTGTGTGTTTCCTTTACCACAAGATTACTTGCTGTAAAGGAAAGATAGCAGTCAGGTATGTTACAGACAAACGATTCTGAGGAGTATGGCAAAAATCTCTTTAGGTACTTGGATGGGCAGTGAAATGTGATCGTTGACTCAAAATACCATAGAGAAACAGAGCAACAGATTTTAAAACAATCTGGATGATTTCTACTTATGTTAGAGAGAATACATCAGATTCTAACATTGTCGACTTGTTTTTCACCAAGGATTCAAACTAACTACATCCAGAATTTGTCAGTGCAGGAACGAATATCTCATTAATGACGCCACAAAACGTCATAAACGCCACGAAAAGGTGAGGACTTCAAATTGAAGTTCTCAATCAACATTTTTCAATCAACCACGAAGGGCCTGTGTGTGTGTGTGTGTGTGTGTGTGTGTGTGTGTGTGTGTGTGTGTGTGTGTGTGTGTGTGTGTGTGTGTGTGTGTGTGTGTGTGTGTGTGCGTTTTGCACCAAAGAAATTAAGACTATGAGGTGACAGTATATTGCGTCTGTAAACTGGAGGTATTCTATGGTCGATTTTCCTGTTTTCTGAACGAAGAATCTCAGTTGTTTCCGGAAGGGGAAAACCTTGCAACCATTGCCCGAGACCAACTAATTCAGCCAGTTATGAAATCCACCCATAAAAATTCCCAACGTCATTGTAGGGATTCAATGGCATTTTCCACTGGGTGTGGGAAGAACGGACTCCCTGTTAACTGGAGATACAACTATACTGTATCGTAAATGAATTCATTATGAGAAAAATTCAAGGAATATCTCGTTCATTAATAAAAGTTAGTTAATAATCTGAACTGGGACTGTTCTTACAGCAGCACATTGCGGAGGTGTGTCTTTATCGCCACGTTTCTGAAGAGTTTGAAAAATTCATCGGGGGGGATATTATTTTTTGTTGTTCATATTGAGTTTTATGGCATATCTATTACGAAGGATCTAATGAACCCACTTCAAGGTGTAAGTTTAGAATATTTACTCTTAAATCCATTTTTCCTACTTGCTCATATAGTACTATAGAAAGTGTAGGAAATATTGCCGAAGTTGCTATATTCGAATGCTTTAAATGGCAACATAAAAGTTAATTTCATATACGAATCTAAAAATATTATTATTGTTGTTGTTTAGCGGTTTTAAATTCTTACTGGCTATAATTACTCTGGATATATTTCACCCATTGTAACTTTGCTGTCACATCAGTTAATGCAGCTGCTAATTAATACAAATTTGAATGGCCATTTAAAAGTGGTTAACGAGATCTCTTAATTTAAGGAATGTAACCAGGCCATTAAAACTTGATCTGTCTCCAACAGTCGAAGATATTGGATCCTTTTCAATGGTCAGTTGGACACACCCTACGTGAGGAGGGATGTCAAATAGGAATTTTATTTTATTTTATTATTTATTTATTTATTATTTTAATTAATTAATTAAATAAATTAATTTAACTGGTGCAGCAAAAGCCAATGGCTTCCTTGCACCATATGGCTAGTACTATGAGAGAGGCACTCTATGATTAGATGCTTAAGTGTAACTTGAAAACAGCGTGGAGAACATTACAGAGAATAATATTTCATCGGACGATACGAATGCGTTAGGTCAGTGTGTAACATATGTAACTTCGTGAGGACGAATTCATGCCATGATTTATAATGTTTAAATTCATGTTCCTTTTCGTATGATTTGTTGTTTGTTTTGGCATTTCAAGTTACTTTTCAACTTTTCTAATAACAGAGATGAAGTTGTCATACGGAACTTTGCCTACTGAAGAAACTGTATTTGACAGGGCAATTTTTAAAACAGTAGCTGTGTACGATAAGCCTTTGAACTGTATGAATAGTGGTATTCTAGCCCCACAACAAGTTTTTAGCATTTCATGTACAAATATTTACTGTTTCCAGTTCTTATGGAATTGTGAAATCTGGACGACTTTGATCAATGCTCTCAATAAGACAGAGCAACCAGAGAGGATCTCAAGATCGTGTCTCAATAAGACAGCAACCTTTACCAGAGAGGATCTCAAGATTGTGCGAATGATAACTGGTCTCGCTATCAATAAAAATGCCAACTTTCTTTATTCTGAAATGGAATCCTTAAAATTTTCGCTTTATTCTTTAAAGAAGATGTGTTTCCATCCATACCCTCTGGCAGTTTCACCCCAAGGTATTCAGAAGTAAATAACATGTAACTAAATTGCGCAAACTGCACATACAACGACACAAGGAGGTGAATCTTTAGTATGCGCCTCTTGTAAGATGACCTGCAATGGCAGTGATTCAAAAACTGTTTTACTCACATCCCTCCACCCCCCCAAGAAAAAATTAAGCCAATTATATGTTCCTCTTTCCTAAAACATGAAAGCTAAATGGACTAAAATGCTGAATACCTTGTGCCCTTTTCTCTGGGAAAATCTTCAGAATTATCTCACTGTATAGTTAGCGCAGAATTGCCTATATTAAAAATTTACGCCTTCTTGTGCTGTTACATGTGCGGTTTGGTTACATATTATTTACTTAATATTGGCCTTTTGAATTGTCATGTTTTTGTCACGAATAAATTTTTGTACTGAAAACAAATGAATGAAAAAGCACTGCTTTACAGTAAAAGATTCTACAGTAAAAGATTATGGTGCATTAATTTCTTTTTAAAGTTTTAAATGTTCATCTTGTGGATAATGGAAACGAATGAAATTTTCTAACAGAGGTCTTTACAACACTAAATAAATATCAACATGAGAAAGGGAAAATGTATTTTCGCTGAGCTTTCGCGTTTTGTTCCTAGTAGAAGGAGGTTCCAATCAAACCAAAGGAAAGAATAATTTTCTTGCCTTCTGCCACTAAGTGCCGGGTTAAATCAGTCTGACATCCCAAGAAAACTAAGAGAGGGTAGTTCCTTGCTTCTCTTGGGTATATTTAATCACAGGTATATATTTTACTCATTTACGATACTAAAATAACAATAAGTAATTTATATTAAGAGGAGGAGGGGTGGACATATGAATACAGGTTCATATCCTTAGATGAAACACATAATCATACTTGGTGTATATTTTACTGTAAAAGAGAATGAGTACATAAAGCAGAAGAAACAAGAAATGTTTGCTATATTTGATTTAAATTTTCCATCACGAGGCACTTGTTAATGCTCCTTCAAAATATCTTATAATTGTAGGTAGTTCGAAGAGTAAATATAAATACTTTAATAAACGTTAAACTTCAAAACAGAATTGCTGGAGTATATTCAAGAAGCTTTACGTCTTTGGAATCCTGAAGGATTCCAATTAAAAATACGGATATCTCTAATATCATTTTAAAACAAGTTAAACGGCATTTCATAAACAGTCTTTCGTGGCCGCCCTCCCATCCCTTTTCAATTTGTTTCATCTAAACAAGGAGAAAAGTTCCAAAAGTGTTTTTCCTCCTAACTGACCACATTGATGCTATGCAAGTCTATTCAAATCTACTGGAGTTTTTCCTTTTTCTAGTTGTGTCATGCTAGATTTCGATACAGTCACCACTCCTAACTGAAAATATTTACTTACTCTTCAGAGGAACTTTATCGGACATTAATCCAAAAATTCGCAACAATCTGCATCAATATTCATGGGGTTGCTAATCTTGGGGAACAGATTAGCAACCTCAAATAACTTATACATTTGACTAGGGTTGAATTAAAATCAGTAGAGGAAGAAAGCTATTTGGGTGTTATGATACGTCAGTTATCCGAACAGTGTAGTTAGGCAGTACGAAAGGCCCATTATGCACTATCGATGATTTATCGAACATTTCCTTGTAAAATAGGGAGGTCATAATCCCACTGTATAAGACAATTGTAAGACTGCACTTGGAATACAGTGTTAAAGTATGGCGGCACCTAAAAAAGGTATTGAACTCCTTAAGGTCCAAAAACTGGCGCTGCCTAGGATTCTCCAACGCTTGATTGGGTTTGACTGGGAGGGTCTCTATTCTGAGCCGTTGGAGGATGCCGTTATGCTCTTGTCGGAACAACTGAAGTTAATTGCACTACATGGTGCAGCCAGAATCACCAGGATTGTTAACAGGTCGAATCGGGGTTTCAATAAGGAAACTAAGATGGCTTTCATCAAGAAGCAGAAGGCCTACCGGAAATGGCAGAAAACTCAACTTCCCTCAGACCGTTCCATCTTTAAGAAAGAAAGAGCTTGCTTCTTGAAAAAGAAAAGGCAGGTCCTTAACGAAGCGGTTCTCAATAGGTTGAAGAGTGGTAGAAGGATCCTTTCACATCATCATCATCTAGCCATTGACAAAAAGCTTGTCCAGGAATGGGCACAGTTCAACATACTGCAGGCAGATTTTCCTGACTCTGATTCCTCTCTCTCTCAGGAGGACTGGTTACCTAGGGCACACCTGTCTGAAATAGAAATAACTAGAGAGACCCTAATCGATGTCATCAATAAGCTACCCAACAAAGCCACTGTAGGTCCAGACGGTTTCCCACTCTTTATTATCAAAATTTGCAGCCCATATATAATCGACCTTCTCCTTCACCTTTTCCGACAAATTCTGCAATCTGGAATAGTTCCTTCAATTTGGAAAACCTACCATGTTAAGCCCATTCCAAAGATCAAGAAACTCAAATCTCCTAAAGATCTGCGACCAATATCCATCAGTTGTTCTTTACTCAAAATTTTTGAAAAAGTAATTCAGCCAACAATTGCCCAGCATTGCTTTGCACACAGGCCCGAGTACCTGCATACCGTTCTACAAAGGAGATCGACAACTACCAATCTTCTTGATACCCTCTTCAGAATTCAGCGCACCCTCAACAACAAATCACAGATTGATATCATATTCCTCGACATAAAATCGGCTTATGACAGAATACACCTCCCAGCTCTTTTTACCATTCTGAAACACTACTTCGGCCTGGCAGATACTTTACTTCAAATTTTGAAGTCTATTTTACTTCCTAGACATCTGTCTGTGACCCACAATGACTTTCAAGTAACTATTGACGTCTCAAGAGGCATTCCACAAGGAAGTGTACTGTCAGCTATCCTGTTTGCAGCAGTTTTGGAACCTTTCCTTGCTCAGAATCCGAACTTTGTCTCTTATGCCGACGATCTGAAGTTCTACGTGAGCTCAGATCATAGTCATCAGATTCAACATATCAACGAACAAGCTTCTAGGCAGATATTAAGCTTGGAAAGTTATCTTGCCACAATTGGGCTGCATCTGAGCCCTTCCAAATCAGCGCAACTGACGATAACCAAGAAGAAAGTCAAAAATGATATCCAAATCTTTGTTAGTGGGGAACCGGTGCAAAAGGTGACCTCTCATACTGATCTTGGCCTCACCTGGGATGTTGGACTCACTTTTCAGCCTCACTTTGCCAGAATGAGGCAGAAGACGTACGCTGCTCTTTGGGCAGTGCGTCAAGAGCTCGTTGGTGTGCATCAGCCAGCGCTACTTGTTCGGCACATCCTGAGGTGTATTTCGCCGATTCCTCTCTATGCTTCAGAAATTTGGTCATCTGCCCCTGCCTCATACCTTCAGAAGTATCTCAGTTTAGAGTACTGGTTGCTTAGATGGATGAACAGGGTGGTAGGCCACCCCCTAACTATCTCCAGATCTATCCTACAAGCAAATCTAGGCACCACTCCCTGGAGACATATCATCATGACAAAAAATGTCTTCACGCTCGCACGGCTTCTAACGAGGGCGAATTGATGCTCCATCGGTATCCACATTAATCTCTGGCCCGAGTGAGGGCCAAGGGGGGAGCACCCCGCTCCTGTGTCCCTCTACGTCTTATGCTGTCAAATATTGATTCCCTGAGGAACATGTTTCCAGCGAATTGTCTTCGGATCTTCAATAAATTTAGGATCCACCCTGATAGGTTCTGTGAAGACAAGCCCTACAGGGAAGGAAATCCTCAAGAACTGCTACCAGATTATGAAATTATAATAATCACCTGCTCCTGGATATGACAGACTGTTTGTTTTTTTTTTTTTTTTTTTTTATTACTGTATATCTTGTATATTATTGTATATTTAATCCTCTAAATATCTCGGGTCGAGCACGCATGTACTCTTGTTTATTGTACATTGTGTTCCTCGCACCTTAATGTGTAAATATTCACACCCTTCTGGCACAGAGCCGTCCCAGGGTGACCCAAGGTTTCTTGGGAAATAAAATAAATAAAAAGGAAGGCTACATGAGGAATTCGAATACGTGAGCTACAGAGCTTTCCAGCTAACTGGAAAGCTCTGTAGCTCACGTATTGGCCTTAGGGCTGATCTAAATGAGTTGCATAAGGATCTGGGAAGAGAAAGTAAAATTAATGATGATAAAATATTCACTATTGTAAATGACAGAACTAAGGATCATAAATTCAAATTACTGGGGGGAGAAGAGATTTAGATGGATTGCAGGAAGGTTTCTTTTAGCAAGTTGTTAATTATTGGGATAAGTTGCCTCCATGAGTGGTTGAAGTTGACAGCTTGGGGAAATTCAAAGGTCAGTTGCCATAGGTACTTACATGAAGAGGGGGTTAAATAGGTAATTTATTTTATTTTATTTATTTAATTTTTATCTTGGTTCAACAAAATTTTCGGGCTTCCTTGCACCATATGGTTAATACTAAAAACAACGGTTTGTGTTGATTGGAAAAATAATGTAATATTAACTGTAGACCTGTCTCAAGGGAAGGAGAAATATAACTTGCCAAAATAACAACACGGCCAACTTTTTGAATCCAATTGAATGAAGCTGATAATTGCGAGTTGTAGTCATTATTATATGTTTGAGTATTATATTGCAGAAGACAGGTTATTCACTAAAATGCAACCCAAACCACAAATTTATACCAATAACCATTTCCCAGGTGTGAGGATGGATGAAAAATCATTTGGCGTTAGTGAACCCCGAGGCTGTTGCCAAGTTTTAAATGCGGTCTCCATAAGAGTATGGTGGTTTCGTTAATTTCTCTCGCTTGGAAAAGTCTGTGTCCAATTCACGCTTATGACTGAAGCAATTTCTAAGGTCCTCTTCAACAGAGGTTGTAGTTCGCCGATCTCAGGCGGAGAGAGTAAGAGTTTTCTACGTTAGTTATTCCGGGTTTTCAAGTCGACAAACCATGCATTCCCACCCATTGACATAACGCATAATGGCGCAATATGGTCTACGTCGCTGCTGCGCCCAAAATCCTACATCAACAATATCAATAAATGTCAAATTATACATGGGGAATGTACTTCGTGGTCTCGGATATTATGCACTCTTTAAAGAAAGTAAAAGTTCAGTAATGACGAGTGTGAGAGTAGCAACGTTGCCATTACACGAAGAGTAAAGGCTTCGTGTAAGTGGTGTTTCTTTTAGCAAAATAAAATTTCAGTTTTATTTTTGCTTTTAAAACTTTTTCACTCTTTGTTGGTCTCCCGAAGTATATGCTTTTCGTGTCAGTGATTATCAAAATATTCTTTACAGTACGTTTTTACAATATACGTTTGGTTTCGACCAAACTGTATATTGTACAATACGTTTTGTATATACAGTTTTAGTTGCTTGATAATGTAGACCTGATTAATATGCTTATATAGAAATTATAAAACCGCCTGACTTTAAACATTTAATTATAAAAATAGGCTCTGGTTTTTATTCAGTATCTGGATTCAAATATTTTAAATTTCGCGGTGAAACGCTTTGACTGCAAGTTCACGTAAATTAAGACAATTTCATTTAAATTTGGAAGCAAAATGAACAGAATGTAAAGAAACCAATAGAAAGAAATGAATTATTAAATTAACTTACCTGCAAGAGTTTTCCTCTTGTTTCCTGACATCAAGCAAGTGATTCTTTGATAACTCGACTACAACGGTTTAGATCTGCAAACATAACACAAGATGACTGTTGTCTCTAAGATAGCAGTTAACTGATGTTGATAACTATTTGTTGAACTTTCACAACCGATCACTCCGTCCACTGAAAGGAAACAGGTAGGAAACCATAAAACCCGAGGTACTGCGAAAAAAATATATACTTGATGTAATATGATCAAATATTTTGTGGAAGAGTTGAGTTTATATAAAAAGTTTTAATAAGAGATATGCGTGATCACGTCCTATTTCTTATTAATATGTGATATACGCATAACACTCATACCATTTAATTGGACGTTTAATAAAGTGCATGATCACTTCTAACAGCGGACAACTCTCATCAAGGGTTCTAATGCTATCTACAATAATAATGGATTGTGCAACAAATCAAATCTTTGTAGAGGCGTGCTCTACAAGAACAGATTTTAGTGCATGGGGGAATACGTCCACCTGTCAGATGAGGCGGGTATATTCCTGAGGTCCGGAGATTTATTGAACCATACCATAAGAAGATATCGCCACTCTGAAGGAATTCGTCGACAAGCTAAGCTCGACGTGGAAGAGAATATTATCTATTAAAATGAATTCAGAGCACGTGTTAAGGGGTCATATTATTTACCTTTGAATGGCCAATGAACGCTCCCAAATATGTGAGTATCAGTGAGATCGTCCATCAGTTTTAAGATGAATGAATCTCGATTCATCTGTAAAGAGAACGTGGGCACCATCTTTCTTTATTCCACATATTTCCCAAATAGATAGCTCTCCTCTGTGGAAGACAAGAAAGGATCAGAATCATAGGCTGCATCGCGCAGAATCTCCTTTCTTGAGCCTTATGCATGCAACTTCAGAAAAATGTCATTCTGTGACAAGAAAATTCCTGATAATCGTTCTGCTGCAAAACGTTTGGCAAAAGAAAGATAAGAAAAAAAAGGGGACAGTTGCAGAGTATCGTAAGACACTGATTTACATCAGTATTCATCAGTATGTAAAAAAACTACTGATGGGATAAGACAGGGTGAAACGTGAAAGAATTCTCGCTGTTGTTGTAAAGAGTTCTCTCTGTTGAGTGGGCATCAATAACTTAGGCCACATTGCATCGCATATACTCGTAATATGTTTGTAAATTGCGTGCCTCCTGTGGTCTATTTGCTGTTTTTCTGGAAGAAAAAACCGAGTTTTGGAGAAAAAAAATCCATGATACTCTCGTCTGAGACTGACTAGCACTAAATCGCGTTGTGAAAAAGACCAATAAAAATTCCTCACATCATTGACTGAATTCGAACTCAAGTTTTTTCCAACGGAGAGGGCGGCGATTCTACCAGCTGTGCTACCGCGAGAGCAAGAATTCTCGTATTCGAATTTTTACTCTTAAAAGACCGTTGAAACCACGGAGAAACAGTGAAAAGGGTTTCAGACTAATGAAAAACAAGTGATACAGATATCTTGGAGAGCAGTCCATCAGAAAAGCTGCTGAGGCTAAGGGAAAAGTAGGGCTCCAGAACGGACGGTATGCCTCCTGTTACATTAAAAAGGCTGCATGTGATGTGCACAACCCTGGGTGAGTATGGTAATTAGATCGTCATTAGACCCCAGGACTGGAGAAGCGCTAAAGTCTCTCCAATCTTCATAGGAGGTGCGAAAGAAGTGATAGCCACATACCAATTAGTTTGCCTTTAGTAGTGGGTAAGATCGTGGAGTGCTATGGTTAAGGATGCAATACAGGACCATCTCGATAGGAATGGTGTCCTTAAAGATCACAGAGCAGGGTTCTAATCTAGTTAATTATTATTACAAAGTCATAAGAAATGGTGCGGACTGTAAAGTTTGGCAAACTAGGCATTTTAGAGCTGGAGGAGGGAACTCGTTGAGGTATACAAAGCCCTTAAAGGGTAGGGTTCAGTAAAATGTGGAATAATTTTTGGAATAAGTTAGTGGAATAAATTACACCTACCCGACACTGTGATTGATGGAGAGATTTGGTGAAATTCAAAACTCTCCGTTTACTTTCTCTCTCTCTCTCTCTCTCTCTCTCTCTCTCTCTCTCTCTCTCTCTCTCTTTCTCTCTCTCTCTCTGTGTGTCTGCATGGCCTCTCTCTCTCTCTCTCTCTCTCTCTCTTCTCTCTCTCTCTCTGTTTGTCTGCATGCCTCTCTCTCTCTCTCTCTCTCTCTCTTTCTCTCTCTTTCTCTGTGTGTCTGCATGCCTCTCTCTCTCTCTCTCTCTCTCTCTCTCTCTCTCTCTCTTCTCTCTCTCTCTCTCTCTCTCTCTCTCTCTGCTCTCTGTGTCTGCATGCCTCTCTCTCTCTCTCTCTTCTCTCTCCTCTCTCTCTCTCTGTGTCTGCATGCCTCTCTCTCTCTCTCTCTCTCTCTCTCTCTCTCTGTGTCTGCATGCCTCTCTCTCTCTCTCTCTCACTCTCTCTCTCTCTCTCTCTTCTCTCTCTCTCTCTCTCCTCTCTCTCTCTCTCTCTCTCTCTGTGTCTGCATGCCTCTCTCTCTCTCTCTCTCTCTCTCTCTCTCTCCTCTTCTCTGTGTCTGCATGCCTCTCTCTCTCTCTCTCTCTCTCTAACCTTCAGGGCAAATTGTTCAGATCAGCATCCATCTAGTGGAAAAAAATTATATAAAATCAGGTAAAACACCTGATTTTATAAAATGTCCATAAGATAGGGATTTTCTGTTAAACAGAGGAATAAAATCTCTGTGCTAGTTGAGAGAATTTATTTGGCAGAGCACTCATCATTTTCAGATTAGAAATAATTCAGTCATTATTTAGCAGTGGCAGACAGTTTAATTTCCAAATGATTTGGTGTTCGGTCTAGGGAAATTGAAACATGAAAGTCAAAGCATTTGTCCTCAATATATATATATATAATTTAATGGCACAAGAACGTTTCACTGATATCTGTATAATATGTTTGCTTTTAAAAATGCATGTGTTCACTGGCCGATTTGCACTTTGTGAGAAATAAAAAACCCGGAACCTTACTTCCTACAGCTTCGACTGAAGAAATCTTTAGAAATTCCTCTAGTCATCGAAAGGCTCGAACCCAGCCCTCTCCAAAGCAGTGTAAAATGGCAATGTATTGTGCCGAATTAGCTGCCTTGGAGGACATGAAAACTAAGGCACCTGGTTTCAAGAGAATGTGAGAATATGATTTTTCAAGAGAATGTGAGAATATGATTTTTCAAGAGAATGTGAGAATATGATTTTTCAAGAGATTGTGACTTATGGACTTTGTGCCAAAAATTCTAAAAGTGACTCCTGTGGAATACCTTTTGATTGAATTATATTGGCGAATCACGGCTATGCGAACACATTATTCTTCGTCTCAGCAGCTGACGACTGATTCGAAAGAAGAATGGGGGGAAAATATCAACGGCTTCCTATCATAAATTAGCATCAGATTTCGGAGGAAAATTTTTTGCAGTCAATTTATGATTGCATGGCTTTTCTGAAGTTTCTTGTCATTAACTTAATCTAATAATAATAATGTACTTTTATAGAGAACACTCAATAAGTTTAAAACTAGTCTACTCAACATCTTTTCCAAGGAAATGTCACAGGGCGCTGAGTCAAAATAAATGGAATGGATTAATGGTTAAAATGAGTGTTCAAATGTTCATATTTCGAGAAAACAGAGGATATATTTAGACTTTATTTTCTTTAGTCTATATTTATCCGAAATGCGAAATCAGTAAAAAACCACAGTCAAAATTTCGGTAAGATATATTTAGAAGAAAAAATATAAATGAAATGTTTCAATTTCGCATTGACATACTGCCTTGCACAACAAGTACACAGCCCATTAAACTTTGAATCTTAGTAACATGAAGAGCTGGATAAGAGCCTAGTATTTTTATTTATTTAAAGTTATATAGTCATATTAAATTTAAAATGGCGTCCCAAATTAAAGCCTCATTCTTATTAAAATTCCACTGAGTGTTTACAAGTATATCTAGAAGATACATGTCTTACCGTTGCAAGTCGCAGGGTTCTCTGTCTTTTTTTAAAGAAACTTGTGACCACGTGTTTTTAACGAAGCATGCAACCTTGTTTGCTTGACTGTACCTCGATAGTGCAGTACAAAGTCAATCAATCATCATTTGTCCTTCTGTGGGCTGCAAGAAGCTTCTTCCCGCTGGACACTGGTTAGGATTTGGAAGTTAATGCGTTTTTAATGCGTTCCGTCTTCTGTTCTCTATTCTGGAGAGGATGACAGCGAAGAAAACTGGACTGTCCAGCGAACGTCCTCTAGCTACTGATATTTTGAGACAGTCAACGTGACTCTAAGAACATCACAAATTAAGTACCTGAGTAGTTTTAACAGAGCAAAAAATAGAGAGATTACTCCCCTAAAAAGTGCAGAAACCTCCCCTAAAATCTAAAAGAGAAAAGATAGTTAGCGAGGAAGAAATTTTTCTAAGAAGAAGAACAGCTGAACGCCTAGCTTATGAATGTCAGTTCAAAAGATAATAATTACATTAAAAATAATGATGCTAACTAGAATTAATTCAATCCAACTCGGAGAACTTGATGCATTCCCCCCTTGCACTTACATGGCCGACTTTTTCGGCAACTCATATCACGAGGCCAATATAAAGTGTCAAAGAAAAATAAATTCTTTGAATTATTGTACTTATTAAAATCCGAGGCTGAAAAAGTATACATATAAAGAAAATTAATTATCGAACCAATCAGAACTGAAGTGTACAAGTAATTGAGAATACGGCATTATCAATTATAACTTTCTCCTCCCATCTTTAATGATTGGGCAGAACATTAATGCCTATAAACTGGACAACTAGCTTAGAGGACACAGAGTTCATTATGTTTGGATAATGATTGATATAGCTTGATATAATAAGAAAATAGAGAAAAAAACACATATAGAAAGAAAAATTTAATTATAATAAATAAAATAAAATGTACAATAAAAGCTTTTAAAGTAATGCTAGTTAACTTTTTAATGCGATAAGGGATGTACGATGCCAGGTCGCAAAAAACTCGCATCAACCAGTACAACCACCATCATACTGCTTAATGGAGGCTTGAAACAGCCAAAACCACGTTTGGCCTTCAGAGCAAAAATTCGGTATCTGTGGGAAAAACACGCCCCACCAACAGATATATAGCGAGAAGTCGTTGCTGTTTACGTCCCCGATGTCACATTAGTGCAATATCTTAATAACTTGCATGCCCAGTTTGCAAATGGTTGGAAGGGCATAGTGGGAAATAGCAGTAGGGGGGTGCTTATCCATACCATCCGAACGTGTCAAAGACTTCGATAAAAAGGTGAAGACAAGCAAACTGAAAGGCAAATGTGTTGCAGCTGGAACGATTTAGCTTTCGCATGGAACCATGGACTACTAGAAAGCGTGTAGCAGATGAGTGCCGCATTGACCGACGACTACTAGAAAGCACACATGGAGGAATCCCTTACGAATCTGTAATTAGACGAGGAAGCAAGTGAGCAATGTTTCGGTTACATCATTATTGGGAAGGAAACATGGGTGTCTTGCTACTATCTGGATGATACGTTGGAACCTATGGAATGAAATTGTCCCCATTTTCCTCCCCGCAGCATAAATATGAAGACAACGCCAAATGCAGGAAAGACGATAGCAACTATCCTTTAGGGCCTTCAGGACCTCATTTGGATGTATTTCACTCCAATTATTATTATTATTAAAACTTTTTCTCCTTTATATGGTTCTTTCCGTCCCGTTACGGATACTGGTACCGAGTGCGTAGGGGTGGTGTGTCCGGTTGCTATTATTACTGTTGATTAAGGAACTCTTTTACTATCCTACAGATGTTCAGGATCGCGGCTTTCTGGAATTCCATGTAACTGTTCTCTGGGAGGAGGTATTGCTGACAGGTCCTTAGGGAGGCTCTTTGGAACCATGCCGGTGGTTGACAGGGTTCACATAACTTTGGCTTCCTCTCTTAAGATCTTCCTGATCTTTTCCTCGCATACTTTCAGGACGTTGCTGGTGTTGGGCGCCGCTTTGTCGATCAGGTTGGTAACCATTTCCTTCTTGTCGATAAGGGTTATGTTGTGCGGGATCATCTTGTCCGTTATTATGAAATGGCCGTAGTACAGTTCGTGAGTAGAGGTCTCTAATATGGCCTGAGGTTCGTACTGCCATATTTTATATAGTAAATATTCTTTGATCAGCTGGTATTTTTGCAATAGCTTCTGATGTTTTATCCAGGTCGCCTGGTCGAGTCTGTGAGTGTACTCCATCTGGGTGATCCTCGTGAGTAGCATAGTTGGTAGAATCGTCGTCTTCCTTACACCAGGTGGAAAAGACCTGAGTTCGAGTCACGTCGATGAGGAATTTTTATTGGCCTTTTTCACAACTTCACTGAGTTAGTCAGTTTCAGACGAGGATAGCATGGTATATCTCAAAGAAATTAGGGTTTTTCGTCTACTGAACAGAAATCTGACAAAAGAACACACGCAATTTATAGACAATATATACGGAGAAATATTGCCTTATTTGCTGATGCTCCTAAAACCCTTTTAAAATCACAACAACGACAACAACAGCCGTCTGGGTAATCACCTTGCATCCTGCGGTGATGTGCTGGATTGTTTTTGAGGCCAGGTGGCATCGACGACATGTGTCACCTGTTATTACGAGGTCCTTGGCGATATATTTCTTGCAGTTCCTGGTGTTGAATCTTTCAGTAGAACAGTGATATCGTCACCACTGTACACAGTGGTGACGAGGTATCACAGTGGTAACTTAAGTGGTATCGTCACCGTCCTCACCACACCAGGTGGAAAAGACGACTTTTTAACTCCGTGGCTGAGTTAGTCGGTCTCAGGCATCGATAGCAAGGCTTTCCCTCCAGAAACTGGGGTTTTTTTGTCTAGCAAAACAGGAAAATCGACCAGAGAACACACGCAATTTATAGACACAATACACAAGGGTAGTTGAATTAACATTCTGCGTGACCCTAATAAATTATTTATTTTTCTTCTTTTGTTCAATGTAGTCCCTCCTTCTTTACGGGCCAGTTACGGGGGGGGGGGGGTCAGTCTCGCGATGGTCGACTTCGGATGCTGTTGGCGGCTTTTGGTCATGATTATCCTGGTCGATCTGATAATCTCCTCCAGCTCGGTGTTGGTCCAACCTATGATCCCGAAGGTGTAGGATAGTACTGGGACTGCGTAAGTGTTTATGGCTTTGACCAAATTCCCACCATTCAGCTTTGATTTTAGCAGGCTTCTCTGTCTCTTATGGCATTTTTCAGTGAGACGGGTCTTGATCTTCTTGTGTTCTAACTGATGGGCCCGCATTATCCCCAGATATTTGTATGTCTCTCCCACTGTCAAGATTTCAACAGAACAGAATACAATAAGACAACCAAAGATTGCTGTTATAACTTCTAATAATAATAACTTTTATCTAGCGAAGAAATGAAGCAAGGGTTACTGAAAACAGTAAGACCAATGTTGAAAGACATTAAAGTTAAAAGTGTAAGAGCAGTGAAAGATAAGAGGGTTATTATAGAGACAGACTGAGACCGAAATCTTGAGAAAATTAAAGGATGTCTTCAATTTAAAGATCTTAGCATGATTTTGGAGAAACCTAAGAGATTGAAATCTAAGCTGCTAGTCTTTGATGTTAGTCAAAAGGTTGCTAAAGAGCAAATGATTGAATAAATATGGCAACGGAACTTGAATGAATATGCAATTACTAAAAGATCAGGCATTGAAAAATGTTTCTGCTTTATCTATTAATGAAGTTAAAGGAAAATTTACAACTAATTGGATTTTACAGATGTCTGGACAATACGTCCAGACATCTGTGAAATGTCTGTTTCTCTACTATTATTTAACAATAGCCACAGGCTACTGTAAAATAGTGGTAGCCTGTTTATTATCTGGGACTTCTGCCGGGTGCGAGACATTGTAACAGTAACCAGTAACAGTAAGTGCATGGCCTATGAACATATTGCAAAATATTGTAGGAACGAAACCTGTGGACATTGTAGTGCACAGGGTCACTCATTTAAGGAGTGTTCCAAAAAATTGGAGCCTTCTTCTAAGTGTATCAATTGTTGGCGCAAGAAAAGCTCCGCTGAGCAAAGTGCAGTAAATAAACAATTCAACAATTCAAAGTGCAGAAAGTGTAAATAAACAAAATAAGAAAAGGATTGATTATGAGTAAAGTCATAAATACGTTTGTATTAAAGGTTTTACAAATAAATGTTCAGCGGGCAAAAGATGTCGCATCTCAGCTATGTAAGGTGGGGGATGAAGGATCCTATGACATTATTCTTGTGCAGAAACCCTATACTTATGGAAAGTGAGGGTATCCGGGCACATACAGAATCATACAAAGTGGAGACACGCCTCTTGCTGCTATAATAGTTATTAATCCTTGGTTAATGGTTACCATGATTACAACCTTGTGTTTTGATTGCGGGGCATGTTGTGAAATAATGACACCTACTGGTTCTGTGCACCTAATGTCCCTTTACTGAAAGTATAGTGATATTATTGACCCATATATACAACATTTGGAAAAGGTGGAGGATGTCCTGCGGGGTAAGCCTGTGATTGTTTCGGCGGATGCGAATGCTGGCTCCACACTCTGGGGAGCTGGGAATACCGATGAAAGAGGACAGGAGATTGAGGATTTCCTTTGCTCCGTGGGGTGGAGGTCATAAACGATCCGCGGCAGCTTCCTAGTATTTTAGGTAATATTCATAACTGGAAGGTTCATGGTGCATTAACTACAAGTGACCACAGGGGTATTTCTTTTGATTATTGTGGGGCTGGGGTGCCTCGTGCATGGCTGGAGACCAGTAGATATAATATTAGATACAGGAATTGGGACAGATTTTATAACTATATTCAGGGTCAAATCAGTGAAGTTGTGGACTGGGCTCTATGTGGCGCTGCCCAAAAGATAGAAATCCTAACTAACATTTTAAAGTCAGCTAATGAGAAATTGATGAGTAGAAAGCGTTTTAAATCTGTTCCGTGGTGGAATTCATATTTAGACGAATTAAAACGTAGGGTGAATAGGCTACTTCTACTTTAATCATGCAATTAAAGCAAAGCTATAGAATTAAGAAGAATGAATACTCATCAAAGATCAAACAATATAAACACCTCGCATGGCAATCGTTTGCTGAACAGGTTGGAAATTCAGACCCCTGGGGCCCGATTTACAAGATTATCACTGAGAAGTTAGTATTATATAATACTGTTTATTCTGTACTGGATGGGAACCAGGAGGATACAGTGACCTGGGATCAGTCGGTCCGACAGGTCTTGTCAGAAATGTTTTAAAAGATAATAAAGAAGCCAAACTCTTATAGACACCCTTATATCGAGCATGGTTAACCACTTATCAAGCCTGTTTAGATGTTGGAGAGGATCATTCGCCGTACTGGAGTCATGTGACTATATTTTCGAGTAACTAGTATCGACATCTTAATGTGATCTTTTCCGTAATCCCTATGCAACTCCTATAAATGTCCCCTATATCCGTTCGAAGTTTCTCGCTGTCTCCTAATTTCATCTTTATTCTATGATACACTACCATACGAAATTTTGTTCCGCTTCGTTGCAAGATGCATGAAATTTCTACGTGTTCGGATAATTTTGTCGAGCAGTGTAGAATTGAAGGAGTGTGGCCCACCACGCACTAAATACTCTCTCCATTAGTCCAGAATTCCCCCTAAGAATAGAGGCAAACAGGTATCTCGAAAGTTCGAATCACTTTACGGTGGCGTTAGTTAGATAAATTTATTATCTATTATAATTACTTAGACCTTACGAACATAATGGTATAGCGTGATACATACAACTTACACTTAGGTATATTTATTTATTTATTAAATCAGTTTATTGACCCTATAAGTATAGTCTGTACCTCTTACACGGCCATTCAGCCAGGAGGGCGATCCGTAATACAATTAATTATTTACATTCCATATAAAAAAACAAGTTTACATTATATATGATAAATATAAATCAGTTTTAACAATCGGTCAACTTACATAAATAACAGCCATAAATATGAAATATTTACAAATTTCAGTAGCCGATTAACAGTAAACAAAATTACAAATTTAGGTATAGCTTTTTCAGTGAGAGCAGATGTCATAGCACTCCATCTGGGTGATCCACGTGAAAGTTTCCTGTAATTTCTCTGTTCTGTATCGTTTTGAGTCACAGAACTTGCCCAGATCAATCGGTAGTCTGTTGATCAGCTGGATAGTGTTTCCGGGGAACATAGCACTTAGGCGACCTAGATTGTCTAGCCCTGTTTGAAGAGGAAGCCGTGGGTCCATGTGACAGCGTCCTGCTGTCCTTGGAGTCCTAACGATGTTGTCCATTCTGGGGGCTGATTATGAGTTTAGTGAGCGTTAGAACATTTTGGGCAACAATCTGATGTTTCCAAGGCATCACGTCTAAATTCGAGTAGAGCACCGATCTAGCTATGGTATACTGTCTCCCTGTTATTATGTTAAGCCATTTAAGGATCCAGTACTCTGACCCGAGAAATTCGATGAAGTGGGTTTTGGGCGGCGAGGACCAGATGATGGAGGAATATAATGGAATAGGATAAAGGCAGCGTTAGACATATCGGATGATTAGCTGAGGATTATGTATTCCTATGAGCTCTTGGCGTAGCAGCCACATTGCTGCATAGGTCTTCGTTTTGGTGGCGCTTAGATGCTGCTGAAATGTGAGGCCCTCATCCCACGTTAAGCCTAAGTCCTTATGTGAGATGACTTTTGCTACAGGTTTCCCTGCGATACAGATTTGTATGTTGTTCCTTAACCTTTTGTTTGTAAAGGTCATTTGGGCTGATTTAGCCTGATTAAGTTCTAGACTGATTATATCTAGATAAATTTCTAGTTGTATTTTTTGATTGGCCAATTTATTGATGGTAGCTGCTTGATTAGGATTAGATGACGTTATATAGAATTTAATGTCGTCCGCGTAAGACAGAAAGTCCTGCTGTGATGCAAGGAAGGGTTCAAGGGCTACAGCGAATAGTAAGGGGGACAGGACCCCTCCCTGTGGTACTAAGTAGATCTAAGGTATTATCGCGTCTAGTTGAGGTATCTATAACTTGTACGAGCCTTACCGTATGAAGGATAGAATCAAGGTCACTTCTAGCATCTTGCTGTCTTGGCAGTGGCATATTAAGGTCTCCTGTGACAACTGTAAGGATTCCAGAATCAAGGTTACAGATAAATCATGTGTGGAGTTCCAACCTCGTGTCTTCAGTATGGTCTGGGTGTAGGTAGACTACACACACTTGCACTTTATTTGTCTCCTTGGCTAAATTTACACACAAGGCCTCAAAGTTATCCGTCAGCCTGTATTTTATTTTCCCAACCAAAAAGTCATCTTTATGGAATAAATATCAGTTTATTATATAAGAGAATATCAGTTTATTAGAGAAATTTATTCCGTTTACAATGGAAGAAACAATGTCAGCGCTATCAAAGATGAAATGCAATAAACCTGTGAAATAGATAAAATCTCCCCAGAGCTTCTCAAGAATCTTGAACCTAAAGGAACTAAATAGATGGCCCATTTTCTATCCCGCATTGTCACTCAGAAGATAATGCCTAAGATATGGCAAAGTGATAGCCGTGCCAAAACCAAGAGGATACCTCATTACCTTCTAGCTATCGCCCATTTCTCTATTGAGTTGCTGTTATAAAGAGTTATCTTACAAGGAATTACATCCCGCGTTGAAAATAGTCTTCGGGCCGAACACGCTGGATTTGAACTAAAAGAAGTAATTGCGACCAAGTCCTAACCTTTAAAACTTACATTGAGAATGGTTTCCAAATTAAAGAGAAGACGGGAGGATTCTTTTTAGATCTTACTGCTGCTTATATCTGGCATACGAGACGTTTATACAAACTGGCCCAAGCACTACTCGTTGGATAGGGGAAATCATCGAGCTCCAACTCATAAATCGACAATTCCAGATTAATCTGGGAGATAAATGCAGTAGATGGAAATTTCAAAAAGAATGGCTTGCCACAAGGGTCACTGTTAGCTCCAACCCTCTTTAATATCTTCATAAATGATCAAACAAGAACAACATCAAGAAAATTCATAAATGCAGATGACATATGTCTGGCATATAGAAGTCAGAGCTTTCAAACTATCGAACAACATCTTAACTCCGACCTGAAAGATATTACTGATTACTGTAACAGGTGGCGTTTGATACCAAGCATTCCCAAAACTGTCACATCCTGTTTTCATTTATACCATGCAGCAAGCGAGCAAGAATTGAACATCCAATTAGACAACCATTTTTTAAGACATGACAAGTATCAACAAGGTTCTATACATTTTATTTTTTATTCAGAGTAAAAGTGGTGTTTGTACTCTGGATCGTACTCTGATCTACAAATACCACTTGTTTAAAGTGAGAGAAGAAACTCCGGACAAGAAATAATTTATTGAGTATGCTTTCCGGATTAAGATGGGGAGCTAATGCCTATACTTTAAGAACTTCCGGCCTTGGACTTTGCTATTCCGTTGCAGAGTATTGCTATCCAGTTTGGCAAAATTCTGCTCACACAAACCTCGTTGACACTCAACTAAACCAAACAATAAGAAACATCACTGGCACAATGATGTTTCTCATAGTTTCGTTCTTCGCCCCTCCCCGTCTCCGAAGACAGGAAAAGACTGTTAAACAGCTGCGGCATATCCAAACCAGGACAGAGCTACCCCTGCACGATGGCATCTGGAATGCACCTCCACAAGGACTAAATAGCAGGCACCCGATCTTGAGTGATCGTTCACTATTTGAACAGGATATCCCAACTCATATTGCTCATGTTGCAGAGTGGACAAACCCGTAGCAGGTTTTGACCTTCCCAGAGATTTATGGAAGAAGATAAACCGCTTTAGAAGTGAGGCTTCAGGGGCTCTCCCCTCTCTGCTTGTGGAAGAGACTGCTTCTACAGGGATGAGATACTGTTTGTTTGTTTGTTTATTTGGTTTTTAGGAGCATTAGCAACTAAGGCCATATTGCTCCGGGGATATGCGGTGGTCATTCCCTGACCTTTCCGCATCCTCCGTATTTGGTGGTGACGGGCTCGAACCCCGGTCTAATCAAGAAGCGTGTGCTACGCACTGCTGCTCCTTCCCACCTGGCTACGGAGGCGCCCGGATGAGATACACTTAACAGAAAGTGCCAGAATATTTGCTTATGGTATCGAAGCAGTACTAGGTTAGTCAGAAAACTGCTAACTTGGGAGGGGGGGTTACACAGACTAATAGATTAACAATAGCCACAGGCAGAGGTGAAAGTTATTCTTGCACCGCTTCTATTGGAACGAGCAGCGGCCTGGCTGGAAAGCAAGGTGATGGGGATTTCAAGAACTGCTGGGAGCCATGGTGAAACAATAAATCCATTGGCTTTAGTAGGCTAATGTACAGTAAGGATAGGTGCATATACACGAATTTAGTTACTATGCTAGGAACATTGTAAATAAAATTGATGAATTTTGAAGTACTGGTCAAGACAAAAAATGCAGACATTTTGGGATATCAGAAATGTGGAGTTGCTCCACGTTTCTGATATCCCAAAATGTCTGCAGGGATGCAGAATTTGAAAATTGGGAGTATAATGTGTACAGAGAGGAGAGACAGGATAGAAGGGCAGAGGGGTTTGCTCTTAGTTAAAAAGCACATAAATTCTCAGTCAGTTCATCCAGTGGACATGGGTGGCCAGTGCAATGTTGAGTCAATTTGGCGTGACATAAGCACTGGGAAAGCAAAAGTGAGAGCAGAAGTTTGTATAGGCCTAATGAGTATAACGATTATGAGTACAACGAACAACTGTACTGAGAAATATAGTGGAGCGAGTAAATCAGGATATCTTATAATGGGGGATTTTAACTTTCCAGATATTGACTGGAACTTTTGGAGTGCTCATTTGCACACTAGCAAGACTTTTGTGATTTATTGGAAGAATATTTTTTTCTACAACAACAGCATGTTAGAGAAGCAACGTGAGTGAGAAATGCTCTTGATATGATTATCAAAAGGGATTATTCATGCATTAAGAAGCTGCAGATAAAATAACAACTAGGTGGCAGTGATTCGAGTGTACTGATGTGGGATTAACTTAAAGATGTAGCTAACATCAAAGTAAACTGAAGGGATTTGGCTTTCGTAAGGTTGACTACAGTGCTTTTCAATGGACTACATTTTTAAATTATATACAGTGTGACCAACTGATGATGTTACATCAGCAATTCTAAATGAGAATCATTCAAGGAATTAGTCATAGAAGCGACTAGGCTGTTCTACCAACTAAGAAATACACTTAAGATATAGGCCTAAGTGGATGTCACATGAAATGAGACTAGTGGGAAAGAAGAAAAATGCATGGGATGCATATAAATTATTAGACGACACAGAAGACTGTGGTAGATTTAAACTAGTCTGTAATGAAGTCACAGAGGAGGTTCGGCAAACGAAGGAATATTACGAGAAATCTTTGACAAAGGATGCAAAATAAAAAAAAATAATAATATTGATGGTACTGTCAGGTTGCTGAACAACTGAATGAGTATTTTCTATCTATATTCATCCATGAGAAATTCTTTAGTGAAAGCCACGCCAGACGGTTATCAAACTCAAAAGGAAACTAAATGATTTTTTGATAACTAAGAGGAAAAGGGAAGAGAAATTGTTATAGGAAAACTGAAAAATGCACATGAGATGTATAGTATTCATCCAGTTATGTTAAGGAAAGCAGCAAAGGAAGTAAGAAAACCCTTAACCATAATAATAAGAGCATTACTGGATTCAGGGGAAAGAAGAAAAATACATGGGATGCATATAAATTATTAGGCGATACAGAAAACTTTGGCAGATTTAAACTAATCTGTAATGAAGTCACAGAGGAGGCATATTACGAGAAATCTTTGACAAAGGATAAAAAATAAAAAACAACAGCAAAGACTTATTTATTTATGTATACACTAGAAGGAAAAGGATGAATCATATTGGTACACTTGATATTGATGGTGCTGCTAGTCCCCACGAACTGAAGATGTGCAAATGTATCCCCAATTCACAAAGGAGGATCAAAGGGTGACACGAGTAATTACACACCTGTTAGTTTGACTTCTGTTCCGGTGAAAATAATAGAGTCACCGGTTACAGAAGCATTGCAGGATGGATTAACTACACAAGGCTGCGGTTATAGCTCAGACACAGCATGGGCTTGTTAAGGGAAAGTCTTCTATGATAAACTGACTGGATACTACGATGTAATTATAAAGGAACTGTAGACAAAAAAATAATTTTGATATCATATACTTGGATTTCAGGAAAGCTTTTGATACTGTTGCACATGGAAGACTGCTGTACAAATTGCAGTAGTATGGCATTGAGGGCAAGTTGCTACAATGGATAAAAGGATGGTTGAGTGGGAGAAGATAGAGAATAGTATCAATGGACAGTGCTCTAGGTGTACTAATGTTATTAATGGAGGCCCGGTGTGTAGGGTTCGGTGTTGGGCCCATTATTGTTTTCTATATTTATCAATGATATTGATGAAGGTATATCAGGCTTAGTGTCCAAGTTTGCAGATGATACAAAGGTTGGCATGGTTGTTAATGACAGTAATGGCAGTGTGCTACTGCGACAAGATCTAAAAACGTTGGGCAGATTTGCTGAGAGGTGGCAACTGAAGTTTACATGTTGAACATTGACAAATGCAAAGTACAGCATATGGGGAGTAGTAACCCCAGGGTAATGTATCAACATTGTGGTACTACACTCACAGTAGTGGAAAATGAAAAAAATCTGGAGATAATTGTGCTGTTAGAGATGAAGTTCTCTAAGCAACGAAGACAGGCTGCCAGGACAGCTCATGGGGTTTAGTCAATAATATTCTGGAACACTAGCAGAGATAAGGAGGTGATTATCCCTGTATAAGGCAGTGGTCACGCCATACCTTGAGTACTGCATACAGATCTGTTGACCTCATTTTAGGAAAGATGTAGAGCTGCTGTAACGAGTACGGAGAAGGGCAACGAGATTGGTGAGGGAAACAAAGTGTTGCTCTTACGAAGACAGGCTTAACTTCTGCAAATTACGGCCTCTGGAGACTAGGCACCTTCAAGGTGATCTGATTGAGGTGTTTAGGCCTTTAATGGGTTGAGCAAGCTCAATGCTGAAGGAATTCTTCCTCTTGCTCAGATCACGCACCGGAGGGAACATAAAACTTCTATCTTTCGTTGTGGAAGTTGATAGCTTACATAAATTCAAGAAAGAACTGGACAGGCTTTTTGAACGAATGTATGGGTGAAATGGGAAGTTTTTTTTTTTTTTTTGGCTGATGCTGTATAAGCTTGCTTTCTTGCATCATATGCCCTATTAATGCTAATGCCAATACGTGTCGAAATGTGTGCGTCACCTGCTGAATCCAACCTCAATCATTTATTTACAATCTAAGAAGAATATTTGGAAGGGAACTCTCGCTTTTGAAATGAGTCAGCGGTGAACAGCACCTTCGTACAGCTCTTAGAGCAATGTAGTCAGCTGACATCTAAACAACACGGAGGATGTGATCCTACTTTACAGAAAGAAGATTGTTTTTTACAGTTAAGAAGGCAACGGGTATAATAATGACTAATTTTTTGGGGTTAAAGTTCTAGGCGTATTCCTCGCTTGTGTCCGGTCATCAGTTTGTCTATTAGCAAACCACAAACGAGTAGCGGCCGATGAAAGTTTTCTCTCTAAGCAGTTACTTCCCACACCCAAGAGATTATTATTATTATTTTTATTTTTTGGGAGTAACAGCGAATTAGTCAATTTTGCGCAGTATGTATTATGTCTGTAAATTGCGTGGTCGATTTTCCAGTTTGCTGGATGAAAAATCCGACTTTCCAGGAGAAAAAATTATGCTGTCCCTCGCCTGAGACCGACTAACTCAGCCACGTTGTAAAAAAGGTCCATTAAACTCCCTCATTCACGGGATTCGAACACAGGTCTTTGCCATCCGGTGTGGGGAGGACAACGACTATACCAACTATGCTACCCACGAGGTCCTCCAAGAGATGGTGAAATGAGTGATGAAAAATAGGAAATACAGAACGCCATGCTCCATTGGTTGCACACAAGTGACCCCTTCTGATCGCCAGTCATGGATCTTCTTGCATCTCCACACAGTCATGCCAGCTACTGTTCCTCGAGAAAACTAATGTCGTTTGTACTAATCGACCCAGTTATTCCAGAGACAAACAGGTCTAATATGTACAGTATATAAGAAATGAGCAACGATGCTGTTTTTTATAGTGTTACCGTATATTCCGGCGTATAAGGCGGCTTTTGATTTTTTCCCCTTCTAAATTCAATATAAGTCAATCTCCACCCCCCGTAGATATCTCCACCTTGCCATTGGTGGGGGGGCTTCAATGAACAACAGAGCTATATCGACGGAAACTTGCTACCGGTAGGGCACCCAAGCCGGGCAGACCTATAGCGAGGAGCCAGACTAAGAGAGGTACCTTAGCCCTTCAGGTTGGGGGGGGGGGGGGTTGAGCGATGGGATAGCTCCTCATTCATTGTAAAAACTTAGCAATGCTAAAAGACCTAACAAAGACAAAGCCGGACAGAAACCTCCGAGACAAATTGGGAAAGGAAAACGGATTTTGAATATTGGATGCAGGAATGTACCGGGTATAAATTCAAGCTAAGAGCAAGTTTTATCGGAATCGAATGAATTAGGAATGGATATGATTATTTTGTCGGAAACAAAGAAGAAAGGAAAGGGTGAGGAAACGATCGGCGAATATGTCCATCTGTGGAGTGGCGTGGATAGATATAGGAGAGCCAAGGCTGGAGTTTCCATACTTATACATAAAAGAAACAGAAATTTTAGGACAAAGTGGGTTCTTTTGAATGAACGAATTTTAACTGTGGAATTGAAGATATTTGGAAGAACAATCACAATTTTTGGAGTTTATGCGCCTACAATGACACTTCTACAGAGTGTAAAGCAGTGTTTTGGAAAGAAATGAGAGAAGTAATGGAAGAAGTACCAAGCTGCAGAGAAATTATTTATTATTATTATTATTATTATTATTATTATCTGTTTATTTCCATAAGGAAACCACCCCGGGACGGCAAAGTGCCAGAAAAGGAAAGAAATAATTATGAATCCAAAAATGAACAACTCGATCATAATAGGTTTAATATTGAATCTCTGAAGGAGGACAGTATTGCGGATCTCTACAGAAGAAGACTAAACCACGAATTAGTCTTCTGTAGTTATTTGTTTTTTTTAGGAGCATTAGCAACTAAGACCATATTGCTCAGGGATATGCGGTGGTCATTTCCTGACCTTTCCGCGTCCTCCGTATTTGGTGGGGACGGGCTCGAACCCAGGTCTAATCAAGATCCGTGTGCCATGCACTGCTGCTCCTTCCCACCTGGCTGCGGAGGCTCCTCAGTCTTCTGTAGAGAAATCTTTTTGATGGGAGACCTAAACTCTAGAGTTGAACAGGCTGAAGATAATAAAGTCGTAGGAAGATTTGTAGAAAATAAAAAGAACGAAAATGGAGAGAGATTAATTGAATTGTTTGAACAGCTGACACTGAAGATTGGTAATACTTTTTTTTCAACATCGAGAGATACATAAGTATACATGGATACAAGAAACAAGGAAACTGAAATCGATGATAGACTTCGTAATTTTTAGACAGCAAAATACAATCCAGGTTAAAGATGTTACAGTTCAAAGAGGAGCAAACTGTGGGCTGATCAATTTCTGGTAAGGGTCGTATTGGCGTTTACATGGATCTGCCAAAAAAGGAAAGTAAAGAAATAATTATGAATCCAAAAATGAACAAAAAGGTTCATTTCAATAAAAAGGTTTAATATTGAATCTCTAAAGGAGAACGGTATTGCGGATCTCTACAGAAGAAGATTAAACCACGAATTAGATGATAGCTATGGAAAGAATACAAATGACATTTAAGAGCATTTAAAAACAACAGCAACGAAGATCGCAGGAGAAGTATTGTGCAGAGTGGATAAAAAGACGCCAATTACCTGAATGAAACCAGAGTTAAAAGAATTAATAAAGGGGAAAAAGATACATACCTTAGATGGCTTATCTCTAAAAGTGATGAACGTAGGAGCATCTATAGGAAGAAAAATCAGGAAGTAAGGACTAAAATTGACAAAGAAAAAATGAGGCTTGAGATAGAACCTGTGCGGAAGTAAACAGCAAGATAGGATGTGAGAGATCTGCTGAAGCATGGAAGGCGCGCTGAAGAGCTTGCGATAGTGGCATAAACAAAAGGCTAATCTTCGTGTAATAAAATTAGAAGAATGGTATAGATATTATGAAGAACTACTGAGTGAAAACAGAAGAATTTAGCGATAACGAAGTTGAAACTTCCCGGACATGAGAAGAAGTAAGGACTGGCTTTGACGATGTACAAATAGAAGTAAAAAAGGGAAAATGGAAAGGCACCTGGACCCGGAGCTACTCAAATACGGAGGAGGGAAATCATCTTACTGCTCACAAGACTATTTAACAAAATATGTAAAGGAGAAGAAATACCATCAGAGATGACACTGGGATACATCACTTCTGTGTTTAAGAAATTGCTCAAATTACAGAGGAATCTAAGTTTTAAACCCAATTTCAAAGCTTTTTAGTGGGATACTGAAAACTAAACTAGAGAAAAAATAAGGATTTCGGAGAAGCAGTGTGGATTTACAGCTGGACAGTCCTGTATTGACCATTTATTCACAGTCAAGCAGGTTCTGGAAAAATGTCAATCTACTGGACAGGATACAGGATTAGTGTTTATTGACTTGGAAAAAGCTTATGTAGTGTCCCAAGAAAGATGCTGTGGATTGCCATGGGAAAAATATCAATACGACAACCACTGATCGATATAATTATAAAAATATACAAAAATAACACTTGCTACATTAAAATTGGGTCAGAAATATCAAGGAAATTAAAAAAAAAAAAATTCTGTACCAGGTACATAATGTATCCTGCCATATTTAACGCACATTTAACGTGTTTTACATTTAAGAGTCATCGGCAGGCGTTAAAAACGGTTTTAATTTACAGATATTGATAAAATTCACGGATAATAATATAAAGTATTTGTCTCTGATGACTAAAGTAGGATATATAATTTTTACATTGAAGAGTTCACGACTAAATACGCCATCTATGGTTGTTCCATTACGTTTAGTATTTAACGAAAGATCTGATCACATGTCCAAGTTGAAGAATGTTTTCATAAATGTGCAGAACTCTTTTCCAGCCTCAGAGTTTAATTGTAAATAAAAAAATTACGTTCAGTCTGATAACACCAGGTGACTTGAAACCAGATGCGTTTTCGAATTAACGCATTTTGAAACTTTTTTTTTTGTATCTTAAAACCTTAATATTCCTGTTTCTAAATTCCTTAGCTTTCAAACGATATGGTATACGTCCACATTACCCTGTTTATTACGTGAGAAAATTTCCTTGATCACACGTTCATATTTTCCACTATCCTAAAAAACTACTGCAATTTACAGAGGTTTGAAAGTTTTTCCTCTAGTATCACGATGAAGCTCCGTGCAAAATGTCATTAAATTTGATCCAGTAGAAGGTAAATTATTGTTATACAAGTATGGTGCCAACGATACAAGTTACAATAATTCGCTTCTGGCGGAAGCTGAATATGAAGTCACTTCCGTAACGCTTTTCGCATGACGGTTTTTCGTTAAAATTTTTTTGGAATAACGCCAGTAAAAACGTTTTTAACGTCAAAACATCAAAAGGTTTGCTACAGGTTTGCTGTTTATCCCCCACATTATTCAAGTTGTACCTGGAGGTGACTCTAGAGGCTCGGTCCCAAATATGCAGACCAATGGGATTATTTGTGGATCAAAACATCTACCTTTCAAATCTTTTGTTCGCAGATGATCAGGTACTGATTGCGCAGGATGCAGAGGATGCTGACTACATGTGCAGAAAGCTATTTGAACCATATAGAGAATGGAATTTGACAATAAATTTCAATAAGACGGAATACATGAATTCAACAGGGGACATATTGCGTGTAAATGGAGCACAGATAAAGAATATGAAGCAGTTTAAATATCTAAGAGCTACTGTGCAGATGGATGGTTCAACTGAAGATGAGATTACAAGAAGAATTAATGAGGAAAGAAAGGTCTTGGGAATGCTGAATCCAATATTATGGAGCAATAATATTCTCCTAGAAACCAAAATATACAATACAATATTCAGAGTATCTTACTATATAGATCTGAGATTTGGACTATAAAAGAAAGACAAAGAAAGAAATTGCTAGCTGTCGAGATGTTTTTGGAGAAGATCAGACCAAAGATCTAAATTAGAAAGAGTTAGGAATGAAGACAATAAGAAAAGCAATGGACGTTCAAAAAAACATCATCGACAAAATAGAACAAAAAAGATTAGAATGGTATGGACATGTTATAAGAATGGGGGAAGCCAGACTACCTAAAAAAGCAATAGAATGGACCCCCCCCAGAAGGTCTTTGATTACGTTACAAAATTGTTTCTCTTAAACAATGTCTTAATATTCAAACGGATTTGCTATTAACTAAACAATATCAAAAGTTTTTTTTTTAATAAACAGTATTTTTCTTTAAAAACGACGGCTATTTTCAGAAGAAGGATGCCGAAAACGAAGTTACTAGAAAGGGGTTTTTGTTCACCTTCACGAGGAATGTCGGATGGACAAAAGAGTCGCCTTTCAAATTTTAGATCATTTTTTAGTACACGAAAGGTCGACTTTATACGACGTAATACGCGGTCTATAATATTGCCAATATTATGTACGCAGCATATGCATTTAAGGTCTAAGTGTTATGGTCAGCCTGTAAAACGGCCGATGGCTTTATAGGCAATTTTTGGACTTTCGAAAAAGGTCGATTTAAGCCTGAATTATGGTATTTATTAATTGTTTCTGAACCCATCAGAAAAAATGGCATCAGAATACAATTCTACTAGAATTAAGTATTCTATTCTATTCCATAACTGGGGACGTGCCTTAGAAATGGAAGTTCAGAAATAATACTCACCCTAAGAAACAACCGGGCGTTAAATATGAATTGGGATAGCTGGTTACCTCATCTTTCCATCACCCTACAGAAATAAATAAATAAATAATCTTTATTTGTCTTATTAAATGAGTTACAGCAATGATATATTCACTCATATGCCTCATATGCCAAAAAATAGACACCTTTAGTCAATATCCAGTATGGTCATCTACTAGACATCGACTAAATATCTAGTAGGTGACCCTTTAGATATTTAGTCAATATATGTATGGTAGGGTCACCCACTAGATATTTATTGACTAAACTAGACACAGCCAGTACACGTGATGGTGCGGATTCCACTTGGCATCTGAGGCAGTCCAGCTCCAGATTTGGCCATTACTCTATCAAGATAATTTTTTTCAACTTTGCTATTGTCGGCAGAGAACTGTGAAGCCGAACTGCTCTTTCCTAGGTATCCTAGACTTTCCTAGTTGGATCCAGATCTGGAATTAGACGGCCATGGTAGATATTGGAAATCTTGAGAACGTCCCTCGAACCATTCAGATGCAGTTTTATGCAAGGTGAGTTGTCTTCGGTCTCTTCGACATACAATTTTTCATTGCAGGAGCATGTCACTTTTGTTCAGTGCATGATGAGAGAACGTTTTGTGGTTTCCTTGCTAAATTTTCTCAGCCACTATGCATCGATGGGTGGTATTAAAAATTTTACATTAGCACAGATTTCTACAACGTCCAAACGCGTCAATGTTGGCGAGTAGTTCGTAAGGCCCAGTGGATAGCACAGTTGGTAGAATTGCCGTCCTCCCCGCACCGGAAGGAAGAGACCTGAGTTCGAATCCCGTCAGTAAAGCCAGGAATTTTTATGGGTATTTTTCCCAACGTGGCTGAGTTAGCCAGTCTCAGGCGAGGGTGCATGGTTTTTTTGTCCAATTAACTCCGGATTTTTGTCCAGAAAACAGCAAGGTAAATCGACCACAGAACACACGCAAGTTACAGACATGATATATATGGCACAATATAGTCTGTCTTGCTGATGTGCTTACAACAATAAACAACCAATCAATCAATTTGCAAGCGTGATCGGGTAATCATGGCTTGAGAAAACCATGACGCAATGCATTTTCTATAGATAAAATCCGTTGCTAATCGTTGAAGGTCAACTGCGATCATGAGTTAGCCATGAATTGACTACAGTGCCTTGGCTGAAAGGAATCTCTCTACCATCCTCAGTGAATAAGCATCTCGTAAAGCGGAAGACGGGATGTACCAATTTATGTATCTGCAAGAAGAGAGGCGTAACTCTCTCCATCATCTTTACACTTATTACCATTTGGTTACCAACAATGGCTACCAACAACTATATATGGTAACCACAGCAGACGTAATTGTTCCGGTAGTTGCGAGGTTCCTAACTAATGGAAAGATGGCACTTATTGCTTGCCTACTTAAGTAGCCAAAATTCCATTGCATATATTTTCTTTGAGAAGGATGTGGCGATCGACGCCATTCAGTATGGTTGGATAGACCACTCTTGTTGGGTACCGTTGATCGTTGTGGTCTGTTTTACATAACTGAGATGTTATTTGGCTGAGTGCAAATATAGTTCATTCTTTTTAAGAATATATACATAAATATGAGCACATGAATATCTATAATTAAATAAACGTAAATGCGATCTAAATATCAAATATGATTCCAAAGTCTTGAGTTTGATCGACTGGGACAGGTGTATCATTTACTGTCAGTGATAAGAGTGTTAGCGAGTTAGTTCATGAATTAACTAACTGAAGTAACTACCATCGGGGTTAAAGGGAAAGGTTTTTGCTTTCGTAGAGGTGACCACGGTGATCTCAGACAGTTTTTAAATTCTATGCAGTGGGACCAACTAATGATGTTACCAACAGCAAATTCTAAACGAGAAGCATTCAAGGAAGTAATCGTGGGAACTACTAGGCTTTATATATCGTTTAAGAAATACTGTTCAAGGTTTAGGCCTAAATCGATGTCAGGTGAACTAATGAGACTCGAGGCAGAGAAGAAAAATGACCGAAGTGCATATAAGTTATCAGGCGACACGGAATCCGATGGTAGATATAAGCTAGTCTGTAATCAAGTCACAAAGGAGGTTAGGCAAGCGAAGGCAGATTATGAGAAATCTTTCGCAAAGGATGCTAAGAAAAATAGCAACAACTTATTTAGTTATATAAACTCTGGAAGCAAGGGGATGAATCAGATTGGTCCACCTGATATCGATGGTTCGAGTGTTGATGATCCTGCTCAGATAGCTGACTAATGAATGAGTATTCTGCATCTGCATTCACACATGAGAAGTTAATAAGGGAAGAGAATACAGAATTTATCAAATAGTAACAGGGTACTTAATGGTTTTGTAATAACTAAGAGCAAAGTGGAGGAGAACTTGTTGAAGTTAAACATAAGAAAGGCACCCGGGGTGGATGGGATCTATCCAGTTATATTAAAGGAGGAGGGAAAGGTAGTAAGCAAACCCTTAGCCATCATTATGAGAGCATCCTTGGCCTCAGGGGAGATCTCCACGGACTGGAGATATGCAAATGTATCGCCAATTCACAAAGAAGGATCTATGGGGGACACGAGTTACAGACCAGTTAGTTTAACTTGTGTTCCGGGAAAAATAATGGAGTCACTGGTTAAAGAAGCATCGCAGGATCATCTAGACAAGACTGCAGTAATAATTCAGCACAGCATGGGTTTGTTAAGGGGAAAGTCTTGTCTGGCAAATTGATTTGATACTATGATGTGGTTACAAAGGAACTAGATGCAAAAAAATTTTTTATATCATATACTTGAATTTCAGTAAAGCTTTTGACACTGTTGCGCATGGAAGACTACTGTACAAATTAGAGCAGTATGGTATTAAAGGCAAGTTGCTACAATGTTTAACAGGACGGCTGAGTTAGAGAAGACGGAGAGTGGTAATCAACGGACGCTGCTCTTGGTGGACTAATGCTATTAGTCGAGTTCCCCAGGCGCCTCCCTAGCCAGGTGGGAAGGAGCAGCAGTGCGTAGCACACGCTTCTTGATTAGACCAGGGTTCGAGCCCGTCACCACCAAATACAGAGGATGCGGAAAGGTCAGGGAATGACCACCGCATATCCCGGAGCAATATGGCCTTACTTGCTAATGCTCCTAAAAACCAAATAACAAATAACAACAGTTCCCCAGGGGTCGGTGTTGGGCCCACTGTTGTTTGGTACATTTATCAATGATATTGATGAAGGTATATCAGGTCCAAGTATGCAGATGATAGTTGGCAGGGCTGCTAATGACAGTAAAAACAGTGTGCTACTACAACGGGATCTAGAAAAGTTGGGCAGATTTTCTTGGTGGATTAATTTTATTAGTCGACACACCCCAGGGTTCGTTGTTGGGCCCACTATTGTTTGGTACATTTATGAATGATATTGATGACGGTATATCAGGCTTAATGTCCAAGTATGCAGATGATACAAAGATTGGCAGGGTTGCTAATGACAGTAAAGACAGTATGCTACTGCAACAGGATCTAGAAAAGTTCGGCAGATGGGCTGAGAAGAGGCAACTGAAGTTTAATACTGACAAATACAAAGTACTGCATAGGGGTAGAAGTAACCCCAGAGTAACGTACCAACTGTTTGGTACTACACTTAGGGTGGTAGAAAATGAAAAAAAACTGGGAGTAATTGTGCAGTCAGATGTGAAATTTTCGGAGCAGGTCATGGGTCATATTGTCAATGACATACAGAAATGTTGCTAGTAGCGAAATGGAGGTGATTATCCCTTTGTATAAGCAATGGTCAGGCCACGCCTTGAGTACTGCGTACAGGTCTGAAGGCCTCATTTTAAGAAGGACGTAGAGTTGCTTGAGCGAGTACAGAGAAGGGCAAGAAGATTGGTGAGGGGAAAGAAGGTGTGGGCTTACCAAAGAAAGGCTTAAGTTCTGCAAATTGTAGCGTCTGGAGACTATGCACATGCGAGCTGATCTGATGAGATGTATAAGGCCTTGAATGGGTTGAGCAGAGTCAATTCTAATGGGATTGCTCAGATTACGAATGTTCAGATTACGAAAACTCTTGCTCAGATTACGAATCTGAGGGGGGCATAAATTAAAATTGAGGAAAGACAGTTATAGAATAAATGTGCACAATTTTGACTTTAGCCAGCGAGTTGTTGACTGCTGGAACAAATTTTCATCTGTCGTTGTGGAAGTTGATAGCTTAAATAAATTCAAGGAGGAACTGGGCAAACGTTTAGAGCGAATGTATGTGTGAAACGGTTTTTTTTTTTTTTTGGCTGATTCTACATAAGTTGCTTTCTGACATCATATGCCTCTACTAATGCTAATGCTAATTAAATCACCGTCATCTCTCTCTTTTGCGGATTTAGGGCAAAGCCGATTTGGTCCAAGTTTATAGATAACTCAATACGCTTTTGATGTATCCGCTCACAGAGCACACTGTTATTCATCGACAGTTAGAGATTAGTAACTTAATAACGTCAGTGTAAATAAATACATCATTCCTACCGTTACAAAAAGGAAAATTATGGCAAAAAAGAGGAGTCCAAACATGACCCCCCCTTTGTAGCACGCTAGGCTGGATTTGTATTTGGAGAGTTCGACTCTGTTCGTAGACATATGGATCTACCAGTAAGGAGAGAGAGACTGTAGGAAATTAAACGTTTCATATTATTTTGAAGGAATACTGCAGTAGGTGCAGTATAGCATGCATATTCAGGAAATTGAAGGATACTATTCCATTAAAACATAAATATATGTGTATATCCGAAGTACCTTTATTAGAAGCTATTTTTTTTTTTTTTTTTTTGCTTTTTATTTTTTCTGTTTACTAACTCTAAATTTTATACCTCAAGATCTATAAGAGTAATTCGAGGGAAATTGAGGTGCCATTGCTTTCCTTATTCTCACTTCATTTTTCCTCAATTCAGCATAAGCCTTTTCTTTTCCACAGCTAAATATCAAATACCTCACTTCACATCCCACATGAAATTTATTGTTGGCTCTCACATTCTGTATTTTTTTTTTTTTTTGTTCTAACGCTATCTGTCGGCTAGCTGTTATTTTGCATGTTTCCTGTTAAATTTAAATATAGATTGCTGATAATTTTGATCATTTTGACCTATTAAACAGACAGATGACAAACAGAAACCTATCCTATTTACACTAGTCAACAAAAAATATTTTTGTTATACCTCCGCATTGAAAATATGTGATTCTGGAGGATATAAATGCAGTGATTCCGAAAATCACCATAAAAAATCTCTATCACGTCTACATTAAAAGTTGTACCAACCTTTAATGTTAAAGTAAATGTATGTACAATTCAAGTTTGTAATACAAGTGTAAAAAATTATTATACGTTCTCTATAACTCATTTAACTTCGAAAAAATATCATAAGCCATTGCGAAATAGTTATATTCCAATAATACATAATCAGCATATCTGTAATTGTCCTTAAACTGTGCGCTACTAAGGGATTTTCTTTTGTATTCCTGCTTACTCTCCCTGACAAGGAACCAACAGTAATCCCCATCATTACAGGATCCTAGCGACCCTGGTACCGCTTTTTCATCATGGAAATATTTTGATGAAACCGCTCCCCTTGTTGATCACTCACATTTCCCAGATTTTCGGGGGAAAATTCGAAATGGGAATGAAGAAAATGAATTTTCAATGACATTCTACAGCCCATGTTTTTGTAGCACCCGGTAAATTAGACACTAACGTTTCATAGTTTTCTTCTTTCCTATTACCCAAAAAAACCATGTACCTCCACCTTAAATGATCGCCAAGTTGCCAATTCAACCTCCTTTAACTGGGTTTCAAACACATCATCTTTCAGTAGTTTCCTAATTTAGGGTCCTACGAAAATTCCTTCCTTAAGTTTGGCATATGTTAAATTAGGAAACACACTTCTCAAGTATACAAATCCATTACCTTCTTTATCTAGTCCCTTCACGAAATTTTTCATCAATCCAAGTTTAATGTGCAGGGGTGGAAAAAGAACCTTGTTTGATTGCACTAAAGGAATATATTTTACATTACATTGTCCTGGTATAAACTCATCCCACCTGTCCCAATGTTGCACAACATAATGTTCTTCTGTTGCACGGCTGTCCCACAAACACAAAAACAATAATATTTTGTGAACCCCCATGCAAACCAACAAGCAAACCAATAACCTTAAGATCAGTACATATGTTCCAACCATAATCCTGGTATTTCACAGCATATAGAACCTTAGACATGCTTTCATAACTTTCTTTAATTCCAACTGATTGAAACACAGAAACTGATGGAAATTCATTGCCATTATGAAGCAAAATTGCTTTTAAACTTAATGCATCTGACTTATGCACGACACACCTAGTTCTTTCAGAAGTTCATAATGTCTTTGCAACACATACTGTCCTCCATATCAAAATATTTCGTAAACTTTTCATATCTTTTTCAATACACTGAAATCTTTGTTCTTTCTGCGAGTATATTCCACTGCTGTGTCCTAGAATCTAACAGTTCAGCTGGTTCTTTCGAAAAATTTAAGTGTCGAACCAGATGATTCAACTCATCTTGTTTGATTAAATGTATCTCACTACCTGAATTACTGGCTGATAGTCGACATCTTGTGAAGTGGTAGGAGGGATGTACCCTCCTATTCTCGAGGGGGTGTTTATGTTTGCAGGATAGATTTACAACCCTGAGAATATGTCACGATCGGTTGATACTTGGAAAACCTTGGCACAGCCTACAAAACTCACCAAAAACACTAAGTGTGCTCTCTTAAAATTGTAAATTGTTGCTTCGTAATTTGAATCTAAGAACCATAGGTAGAAGTCTGATTATGTTAATCACAAGAAAACCGAGACCACAATAGATTGCTAAAATTAAGCGAATTGACTTATATCTGTTAAAATAAATCAGTATGTCATATAATACTGGCTAGATTATGCGAAAATGGCATATTTTGGTAAAATAGATTATGCGAAAATGGCATATTTTGGTAAAACATCGCTTCCTCTATATTTAATAACTTGACGTGATGTGAAACTATCATGGTGATTTTCGAAATCTACGCATAAAAATTGGTTAAAAACAGCATTTAAATTCTTGGAGGTAAAAATTGTGTTGGCTAGTGTTATTGATGGGATATATTGAACGGTGCTAGACCTCGTCAACTTACCATTAAAGGTATCCTAATATCAATAATTTGCCTCATAATCATTATTTTATTTTAATCATAATTATTATTTTATATTATTTTATTGCTAACTATATCTTTATTTATAGCGTATAACGCAGTAAACCAACTCAATCTATCTTAGTCTTTATAGGTTCTTTTTACATAATTGGTCTCGCTTTGTAATCTTATATCTTTATGCTAAAGTCTTATCATACATGTGCTCTCATGGTCTGAATACTCACTTTGAACGCTTATATATACAGTGGCGGACAAAAAAAAAACTGCATCACTTGTGAATTTTGCAAATAATGTGTTTTTCGCTGCATTGTGGGTTGCAGAAATGTTCGAAATGTAGATATATATTTCTGTGAATGAAATCCAATAAAAAGACTCCACCTGATATATCTAATTACCATAAACATCTTCCCAAAGTGTAAAATGCGTAATTAATGGAAATATGAGAAATCATGCAAATGGCAATCATGACAACCAAAGATACGTTTTATTCCATTTACGTAATAATATTATGTGATATTATAATAACGTAATAGTATTATGTACTGTAAATCAGCAAAATAACTCCTCAATATTTTGTTGTTTCTCCTCGAGCTGCAATTACAGCCTTGCAACGATCTGGCATAGAGTTAATCAACTTCTGGATATACGGATGCCCAATATCGTGGTACCACACCTTTACAATGCTCTCCTGCAACTGAATCTTACTTATACCAGCAATTTTCAATAGGGTTCAAATCTGTACTGTTGCCGGGCCAGTCCAACACTATAATGCCAGCATTTCTGAGGTATGACTGCACCTTAAGGGCGAAAAACGAGGGAAAACATTGGTGTAAGTATGTTTTAAGCCTTGTGAGACAAGAAGACAAACTCCTCATGAAATCTAAACAGCATAAAACTTAACAATTTTGCTGTGTGGCAAGGTGCTGAGTTCTGTTGAAAAATGCAGTTTTGGACGTCTGTGAGGTGATCTCTAATAACGGGTTTCAGACACTTCTCCAAGAGAGCAGTGTAGGTTTCTGCATTCACCATTTCGTTAATAAACTTAATTCGCCCCACCCCTTTGCTTGTTATGCATCCCACACCATCTGACCGGCGGGTAACTTTACAGTCGGTGTTATGTAGTCAGGATGGCATGCCTCCGATTTTCGTCTTCTGACATATCGCTTCACATCCAAGCTATGAAGTTTGAATTTCGATTCCTCAAAAAAGATGACAGTGTCCCATTGCTCTTTTGTCCATGAAACGCGTTTTAGCCCAAAGTCGCTTCTTCCTCATTTTTTGGGTCAACAAAGGCTTCTTCTTGGGCCGATAAGCATGCAGACCACATTCAGAAAGCAGTCTTTGGACAGTTCGTACTCACTTGTCTCACTTGTGTCTACACCAGACGCCAGGCGCCTCCGTAGCCAGGTGGGCAGGAACAGCAGTGCGTAGCACACGCTTCTTGATTAGACCGGGGTTCGAGCCCGTGACCACCAAATACGGAGGATGCGGAAAGGTCAGGGAATGACCACCGCATGCCTCCGGAGCAATATGGCCTTAGTTGCTAATGCTCCTAAAAATCAAATAACATAACCAGAGGTCATCTCAAAGTCCAGTTTTAGATCAGGAGCACTAGCATGGCGATTACGAAGGCATAGCCGTTTCAAATATCGATCTTGGGAAGGCGTATTCACTCTCTTACGGCCTGATCCAGGTCTTCTCTTCACATCACTGATTTCACGCTTTATTTTCAGCACCCGGAATACTGGTGGCAGCCTATTTTATCAGCGGTAGCACGCGTTCTGGGACAGAGCAACAGCTACACTTTTTTTTCTTGGTGTCAACTGAACATATAGAGCCATGCTTACACCTCCGCAAAAACAGGATACTAATGAGCGTGTATAAACTTCCAACGCCGTATTTATAGAAACGGCTGACGCAATACCTTGCAATTACTGTCTGATGCGATATCTAACCTTTGCTTTGTGACAGGGGATAGTCAGGGATATTCATGTATTGTTGAGAGCGACCCCAGGGTTTCCCCCATAAGCCGCTATTGTACTTCTTATGTTGAAGCTTACGCCAAAACCAGCCATTTGTATGCAGTGCTTTGTGACAAATAAAATGACTGTAATCAAACAATATCTTATACGTTTCACTACAAATGTTACTTTCCACTCCTTTTTTGTATCTTTATATTTATATATATACCAGGTGGTTATAAAATAAGTTTCCCTATTCAGGAGACCCTGAATAGGGAAACTTATTTGAACCGTTTTGACTAGTGTCAAAACGGTTAGAGCTAACGCTGTGAAAATCGTGGGTATGTCATTTAGGGTATGGGGAAGTGAATTGTAGAAGAAAAATATTTAGTTCAAATTTCCGCCACCAAGGAAGAAAATACACTGTAAACATGAGAGGGAATACTTAACTTAGGATTAGATCTTACTATCGGAACTTAGAAATCTACAGATATTGTTCTATCTGCTTTCCTTCACTTGAGATGACATTCTGAAAACGGAGGACTGCGTGCGACAGTTTCGCGTAGCATCTCATTGGGGATGTTGGCTACATGCTGTTTAATGCTTGCTTTCAAATCGAAAAGCGTTTGTATGCCGCCACGGTAAACTCTGTCTTTCAGATATCCCCATAGCCAGAAATCACAGGGATTGAGATCTGTTATCGGGCTGGCCAGAACTGCGGAAAGTCTCTAGAAATTATGCGATCATTTCCGAATGTTGAACGCAGCAATTATTTCACTTGTCGACTAACGTGGGGAGGGGCACCACCTTGCATGAAATCTACAGTCTCCAAGCAGTGCCTTTCTTGCAGAGCGGGAATAATGTGATCTCTTAGAAGAGCGCAGTACCGTGCATTAGTTACCGTACACCTTACGGGGGGGGGGAGCCATAAGGTGCAGACTTTCAAAGAGAAATGGCCCGATTATAAACTCTGCTGTGAATCTACACCATACTGTAAGTGTAAACTCTGTAGCTGTCTTTCTTGCACAGCAGATGGACGAGAATATTCGGCAGTTTTCTGCATTTATAGCCCCATGAAGAGTGAAATGTGCCTCATCAGACCACAAGATCATTCGAGTCCATGTATCGTCAAGTTCTATACGAGCCAGAAATCGCAGAGCAAAGTCTAGTCGTTGTTGCTGATCACAAGACTTTAGTTCTTGCACTACGTGAACCTTGTACAGGAACCAGCGTAAAATTATTCGAAGCACTTTACGTACAGTAGACCCAGGAAGGTTCAAGTCTCTTGCCACACATCTGGCACTACTGACTGGTAGTGTTTCGCATTCTGACCATTGCAACCGCCAATTCATTCCCTACCTCCGTTCTGATAATGACAATGGCAAAGATCCTTTACTGCACTTTACTCCAATGGCAAAGGTCCTTTACGCAAACCTTTAAGTTTCCGATATTCACGTAGTGCTGCATTAGCGTTATGGTTCTGGTAGAACGGCTTTACTAAAAGAGCACGTTCCTTTTTTGTAAGAGCCATAATGGTTATTGACGGTGGCATTGGCCTTTCTGCTTTTATCTAACAGGATGTCATTTGCGTAAGCAGCGTGTCTTGAAGTAGGTGACAACTTTTACATGTGCAGCGCAGTTTTCCCCTGGTGGGGGTAATTTGAACTATATTTTTTTTCCTTCTACAAATCGCTTTCCCATACCCTAAATGACATACCCACAGATTTTAGATTTTCACAGCGTTAACTCTAACCGTTTTGACACTAGGATCTCCTGAATAGGGAAACTTATTTTATAACCACCCGGTATATACAGGGTGATTCACTACCAGTGCGACAAACTTGCAGGAGGTGTAGGGGGCACAAAGACGAATCGGAATCACATAGCACTGCAGGGTCCGAAATGCCTTCGTCATGCGGTAGAGGACGTTGAACGGGAGGTCGCGTGAACAGCGATCCCGCTGGAAGTCAGCATTTGCGAACCGTTTCTGTTGAAGAAACCTACTGCCTCGGGAACCGGTTCGCAAATGCTGACTTCCAGCGGGATCGCTGTTCATGCGACCTCCCGTTCAACGTCCTCTACCGCATAACGAAAGCATTTCCGACCCTGCAATGCTATGTGATTCCGATTCGTCTTTGTGCCCCCTATGCCTCCTGCAAGTTTGTTGCACTGGTAGTGAATCACCCTGTATATATATATATATATATATATATATCTGAGATGCTCACCTGGCTGGCAACAAATTTAGTGCCTAGAACTCCTATTGCAGTCGCCGTGATTTCAAATTGCCGATGCCTAAGCATGAGGATGCTCTTGTGGGCCTTGAGGTCACCCTTCGAAAACCTTTGATCCTACACGGTTCTTGGCGCCGGCAACTAGAGGAGGTCAAGCACTTGACCTAATATTCCATAACCTACCAGGCATCCAGCTCTTGCTTAGCAATTTCCAATTTCAATCGGATCACCCGCCAATTGCATGTCAATTATCCATACAGGGCAATTCCTCTGAGTTACCGGATGAGTATGCCACTGAATTGCCTAGGTTTTCCTTCTATACTAAATATCTGAAGCCGGACATCGTTTTCCAGTGCCTGAACGGATTTGACTGGGGATGTCTACACTCTGAGTCCATAGAGAATGCCAACACGGTCTTGTCCGAACAATTGAAGTTAATTGCACTTCGTGGTGCAGCCACGAAGGTCAGGATTTGTAGCAGATCTGATCGGTGTTTTAATAAGGAAACCAAGCTGGCCTTCATCAGGAAGCAGAAGGCCAACCGGAAATATCAGAAATCACAACTTTCCTCAGACCTTTTCTTCTTTAAGAAAGAGCGAGCTTACTTCCTAAAAAAGAAAAGGCAAGTTCTAAACCAAGTTGTTCTCGATCGGTTGAAGAGGGATAGAAGGATTCTTTCACATCATACAAATCATCATATCATTAATCAAAAGCTCGTACAGAAATGCGCACAGTGCAGCTTCCTGCAGGCAGATTGTCCCAGTACAGACTCCTCTAGATCGGAGAACTGGTTACTTAGGGCGTGGATCAATGACAGAAATATTTAGAGATACCCTGATTGATGTCATTAACAAATTACCCAATAAAGCAACTGTAGGACAAGACGGTTTCCCACTATTTATAATAAAAATATGCAGCACATGCATAGTTGACCTTACATTGAGTGAACACTGAATTATGATCACCTACCTAATACTTCGTAGGTCTTCCTTTTGCCCTCAGTACAGCAGCTATGCGACGCGGCATTGACTCAACAAGATATCGAAGCGTTCCGGAGGTATGACCAACCAAACTGTGTGAAATGCGGTCAGCAATGCAGGTATGGACGTGATTTGTGTATCCAGATGCCTGATATGCATTTTCATAGTGTCCCACAAGTGCTCTATGGGACTGATGTCGGGGGGAGCTTGGAGGCCAAACGATATGCTGGAAGTCAGAACTGTGTTCCTCAAACCACCATTTCTGCAGAACAAGTGCCCAATGGCTCGGCACATTGTCATATTGAAAGACACCATTGCCATTCGGGAAAAAGTTTAACATAGTGGGGTGTACACAGTCAGCAAGCAGTTGACTATAGCAGAGACCACTGATACGTTGTTCCACATGCACCAGGGGTCCAAGTTCCTACTAGTGAAACATGCCCCACACCATACAACCGCCTCCACCGGCCTGCACTTTTGATACCACGCATGATGGCTCAAAAGCCTCATGTTGTTGACGCCAAATCAGTACATGACCATCCACGGTGTGGAGTAAATAATGTGACTCACCCGACCAGCACACCTTCTTCAAGTCTTCGAACGTGAAGAAGGTGTGAAGGCGTGAAGAAGGTGTGAAGAAGAAAGAACTTGCAAGCTCTTTGCACCAGGCCAGTCTTTTACGCCGATGAACCTTGGTCAGGAGAGGATGCCGTAGGGGTAGTCTGCTGGTATAGCTAATACGTGCGAGCGTGCGACGCATGGTCATGCCAGATATTGTTTCGGGTTGGCCCAGGTTGTATTGGGTAGTCAACTCTTCAACAGTGCTGCGCCTTTTGATGTTCGCCTGTACGAGTCGTTGGACTCGTACAGGTGAACATCAAACCTTTCGGTGACCTTTGCAATTTTGCCGTCGGGTCGTTGTTTGACCATTTTGATGACGCAAGTCCTGTTACACTTTAACTACAGCGGCTCTCGAACACCCCACTAGTTCAGCCATTTGGGAAATCGAGGCACCAGCTCGTTGAGCACCCGCAATCTGTTCTTTATCAAAGTCCGATAAATCCTTCCTTGTACCCATCGCGCTCGGAATTTTACTACCTACTGAACCACTGACACCTTATCTATGCTACGTAGGTCGACCAACTCAGCACACTCTGGTACCTCACGTGGTCAACGAGTCGCATTCAGTTTTCATAAGGTTGGTCATAATTCAGTGATCACTCAGTGTATACTTCACATTTTCAAACGAATCGTTCCATCAATATGGAGATCCTATCATGTCACGCCCATTCCAAAGATTAAGAAACTCAAATCTCTGAAGGATCTGTGACCAATCTACATCAGTTGCTCTTTACTTCAAATCTTTGAAAAAGCGATTCAGCCAGCAATTGCCCAGCACTACTTTGGTCACAAGCCCGAGTACCTTCATACCGTTTTGCACAAGAGATCAACCACCAATCTTCTAGATACTGGTGGCGAGGGTTACGAGAAAAGACTGGGGATTAAAAAAAACAAACTAATGTTGTATTATAAGGCAACCTTCATCCCTGAGATAACTTATGCTGCGGCAGTGTGGTACAGCAAAACGACGTTTTCAGTCAGTAGGAGAAATCTGGATATGATACAAAGGACCATTTATTGTATACTTCTTCTGCATCAAGCCTACTAAAGCTATTTGAGAAATCTCTTCTGAAAACGTTAACCACACAAATAATGCCACATCAGCCACCGCAGATCCACTATGCCACCCGGTCAAGATCCACCGCTACAAATCTAGTCAGTACCACTACCAAGATCCTCGAAGCATTTGAGCACGGTTCGGAAATCACCGTTACTTATATCGACGTCCAGGCAGCATTTGATTCCGTATCCGTTCACGCGTTGATAAGGCTATTACGTGAGTATTACTTCATTGGCGGAGACGTGCTCTGGTTCATTCAGTCAATGCTTGAGAATAGGACGATTATTGTTCGCGATGCCAATCGACGCTACACCAGAAATATCACAACTGGAGTCCCACAAGGTGGGGTCCTCTCTGGTATTTTGTTCTCAGCCGTTCTTCTGCCTTTCGTGACGGGCCGAACTGATATTATCACCTTCGCCGATGATATAAAACTGTTCACTGTTATCAACCCCGGAGACACTGCTGACTACACAAATGTCGTAATCGAACATAAAATCCAGAACCTTGAGGCCTTCCTCTCCGGTTTCGGCCTTCACATCAATCCTGAGAAGTCGAAACAGCTCACTTTCTCGCTCAAACGGAACCCAACGATGGTGCAACCCAATATAAGAGGATCCGCGATTTCTGCTGTGCAGCAACACACCGACCTGGGCGTTATTTTTGACCAGAAGCTCTCCTTTATACCACACATAGACAACCTGCAAACAAAATTCTGTCGACTCCGGTGGATGCTTAAGCAACAACTTATGCATGTCCATGACCAGGCCGTTGGGTGCAGGTATATTAAGACGTGTGTCTATCCGGTCATTCTTTATGGAGCAGAAGTCTGGACCTCAACTGCCGCAACGCATCTAAGACGGATTTTTGCGGGCGAATTTTGGCTATTGAAGTGGGCCATATGGAAATTCCGACTTCCCCCTGCACGAAGGACCACCCAGATGGCAGCATCTCTAAACATCAGACGTCTTCCTGCCATTATACATGAGAGAAGACTCGTCTTTTCTGTAAAAATGATGGTTGGCATTATTTCGCACCCAGACTTCTGGGCCAACTGCGGTTGGAGGATCCCGGTCCCAAGCCTTCGAGCCAATCCAGTCCTCCAGGCCACCCCAAACCGGTTAAAGTTATCCGATCGCTTCATACCCGTGCAAATGCTGCAGTACGTATACTCCTTGGATGGCGACCTCTACAAGTTCGCATTGGATAAAAAATACAGGCAGAACTTACTCCATCGACTTCCTTCTCAGGACCATGTCACAGGGCATTAGAACCTGCTCCCAAGGACCTGTCCATCACTCCCATGGATCCCTCACTACATTGCTCCAACTTTCTGCGCCTGCTCAGATGACTCCAACACTGTAAGAGGACTGCTCCCTGGAGGATAAATTAGCATGATAACATGCTGTTGCATATTTACGTTCATATGTAAATTTTCTATTTGCTTTCATTTCATTACACTTGTATAATTAGTAATAAGATTATTTTTTCTCCTATCTCATCCTTGTTTATTGCAGTGTATTAGCCTTTGTAACCTTTATATTAGACTTTTACCTTGTGTTAACCTTTACTGTAAACCCCTGGCTTCTAGCCGTGAAGGGTATTGTGTACGGCATATGCATTTTGTATACAATAAAGATTTCTTCTTCTTCTTCTTCTTCTCATTTTATTAACAACCACACGAGCATGTAGAATAGTAAGCATACCAGAGTTGCAGGTGCTTTGCTGGAGCACTCCCCCTCGATTTGGAGGCTGTAAAAGCTGGCTTGCTCTTCCTGCTCGCTAAGGGAGTCGCTACTACCTTCCAGGATTTCATAATTGACCAAAGGTAGAAAAAGTCCGATTACAGGCCTACCTACTCCGGAAGTGGCAACAAAGATGGACCGATACAACAAAAGGAGAAATCACACGAAAATTCCTCCCCCACCTCAGCAAAATATACCCCAAGCAACCGGATTGGTGCTTTCCGGGGAAGCACTTTACTTCTTCTATGCTTACTGGTCATGGCTCCTTTAACGAGAAGCTGCTCGGGTTCGGCCTTGTTGAGGACCCCAACTGCACGTGTGTGGAGGTCGAGAACTGGAACCACTTGGTCTACGACTGCCCAGAATACAAAGATCTAAGAGGCATCCTGATTAGAAAGATACACTACTTTCCGAAAGAACTGCAATCCCACTTCATTGACACAGAAGAGGAATACAGAGCACTTTCTCAATATGCGCAGGACCTCTTCGAGAGGAGAAAACTGCTAATTACATAAATCGTGTCTGACGAAAGACCACCACAAGTTAAACTGTACAAGACCATAAAATACTATCCAATGGAGTTACTACAGAGAAAACCCTGAGACAAGAAAGGGAAAAACACAAGGACGGGGCTCACCCCATGACCGACTGGACTGAAATCGACTGGAAACTGAAGAAAAGAGACAACGCAGCGCAGCTGCCAAACGCTATTTGGCGACTTGAAGAGGGAGCCCTAGCCTCCTTCACCTTTAATTCCCCTATCCTCGTCAGGGGGAGAGGCTTTCTGTCTTCATCCCTCCTCGCCCTCCCACTTTCCCCTTCTGGTGGGGCATGGGAATGTCCCACTGTGATTTGGGGTCGCCTCCTCTCTCGACTCCATACTTCTGTCTTTTCCCCCCCAGACTTCAGTCTCCCCACCCATTCTACCTGCACATACGCAAGCGAATGCCCTATACGTCGGAATTTTTTTTTTTTGTGTAAACCCCAAACACGAGAGGTATTAGAACCTATAGTACTTGGTACCGTGCTTGGGTTGGAGGTTGAGAAGACGAAAGAAGATATTTGTTGACTGAATTTCTGTAGACTAATTTTCATGAAATACGTATGAAGGAAGGTTGTTCCAGAAAACGGCAGTTGAATGAATAAACGAGGAAGATGAAAAGTTGGTTCTGTGGGTTTGAAGTTGGACAGTAAATGGATGTTGGCTGGTGGCGGCACGTGTTTGGACTGTTTTGAAAGAGTGAGCGGGAATTATAGAAGCCAATTCAGAAGAACAGTGCCCACGGAAGTATATGTAGAAGAGGCATGTAGCGGAACAGTACGTCTATGAGACAGCGAGTGGAGAAACTTTGTTAAAGATGAATTAATTAATCTACCTGCCCTCTTCTGAATGGAATCAAGAAGCCTGAGAGAGGTTTTGGGGGGCCCCACCCCAGATGTGGGACAATATTGCATGGTAGGGCGGATTTACGATTACCACAGAGTGAGCAGCTGTTTGGAAGAAAAGTAACGCCGAGAGCGAAAGAGAAAACCAAGTTTTTTAGATGCAGAGGAAGCAATATTTGTAATGTGCTTGTGCCAAGAGAGATTAGAAGGCAGGGTAATCCCCAAAAGAGATATATCATTTTGCCTAGAAATCGAAGTGTCACTAAAGATAAGCATAGGAGCAGAAGAATCCTTTTTGCGAGATATAAGACAAGACTGAGTTTTAGAAGGGTTGAAATCAACTAAGTTGTCTTTACCCCACTGCAGAATTACCTGAAGATCGGCATTTAAGGAATTGGTAACAGATTTTCGAGAAGTTGAAGCTGATAGAGCAGGACAAGGTTTCTCAAAATGGAAAGTAGAATGCAATGTGCTATCATCGGCAAAACTATGGATAGGATTTCCAGTCAATGGAAGAAGGTCATTTATATATACAAGAGGAAAAGAGTGGGGGAAAGAACTGAACCTTGGGGGACACCGGCATTAGTGGAGAAGTTAAGAAGACAGAGAGCCATCTACCATCACCCTCAGTGAGCGATCAGAGAGAAAACTGGATAACCAATTACTAAAAACAGTTGGCAAACCATAAGATGAAAGCTTGTTTAGAAGACCTTTATGCCAAACACGATCGAAAGCCTTTGAAATATCAAGAACAATTACTTGTGTTTTACCGAACCTTTCCATTGAATTAGTCCATAAATGGGTAACATAAGCCAGAATATCACCAGTGGATCGACACTGACGGAATCCATACTGGCGATCGTTGATCAGACGGAAGGTTTCTAGGTAGTTTAAGAGTTGGCGGTTAATTGATTTCTCCATTACTTTAGAAAGAGTAGAAGTAATTGTAATGGGACGATAATTGGATGGAGGGGATTTGTCACCCTTTTTAAGAACTGGCTGGATATGAGCAAATTTCCAAGCAGAAGGAAAAACACCTTTGGAATAAGAAAGTGAAAAAAGGCGGCAAAGAATAGGAGTACGTTCAGGAGCACAGGTTTTGAGAACAAGTGGAGAAATACCATCGGGACCTGGAGCTTTCTTAGCATCAAGACTCATCAAAATCCCTATGACATCCTTTTGACCGAAGACCACAGGAGGCATTGAATTGAGCGTGTTGGGAATGGTGGGAGGTGTTTTACGAAGATCATTAATACATGAGCTGGAAGAAAAATGGGATGCTAGCAGGTCAGCTTTATCCTTGGCTGAAGTGACAACAGAACCATCTGGTTTGGACAGAGATGGGAGCAGAGATGAGCAAAAGTTGCGGCCAATAGCTTTGGCAAGAGACCAGAATGCTCGGCTACCATTAGGGCAAGAAGAAAGTTTTCTACTCTTAGCCTGTTCAAACTCTAGTTTGGACTGATTAATAACTGCTTTACAATTGTTGCTTGCTTTGATGTAGGCAGAAAATGAAACTGAAGAATTAGAAACAAGCCAATTACAATATGCAACATTCTTCTCTTGAACAGCCTTAGCACATTTATTGGAAAACCAAGGTTTAGATAAAGGACGAGATTTTAAAGTGGAGTGTGGGATAATGGATTCCATTCCTGAAAGAATAATTTCACTGACACGATCTCAGCAAATGTTGACATCCGAAGTTAGTTTTGAAACAGTAATCCGACCAAGGAAAAGAAGGAAAGAAATCTCGCAGATCATCCCATTTTGCATTCTTGTAATGCCAAACAACTCGAGGTTGGGAATAGCCATAAGATAAAGGTTCCATTGTAGAAGAGACAATCACCAAGTTCTGATCTGAAGTGCCCTAAAGGACCTCTCATTTCGACCGTGTACTTAGAAGGGTTGTTTTTGAGAAAAAGATCAAGCGTATTGGCTGTATGATTAGGATTGTCCGGTATTCTTGTACGTAAATTAGTAATTGCAAAAGCCTCAGCATCTCGACCAGCTGGATCGGTGTGACTAGAAAACGGAAGCCAGCTGGAGTTGTGAACATTAAAATCTCCAAGGAAAATTACCTCACTGTTAGGAAAGTTGGACGGGAGAAAGTCAAGTTGCTAAGAGAGGAAGTCAAAGAGCTCCAAGTGATTAGTGGAGTTGGGAGAACGGTAGAGACAACAGAAGAATTTGACACAATGAGGTAGAGAGATTTTAAGCCAGAGAAGGTCAAAGAGAGGAGATTCCAAATTGCCAAGTCTCTGCAAGGGAATATCAGAACGGACATATGCACGAGTACCACCTTTGACGCGAAAGGTTTGCAACGTATAATTTGGGCATTTGAGATGAGCAGTAGTTGAATCAACCGATAACTGAGATTCTGTCAGAAAAAGTATATGGGGTTTTGCAGACTGCAAATGGAAATGGACATCGTTGAGATTAGAATTGAGACCACGTATATTGGGAGGTTTAGATCTTTTCACAGATAAACTTGCTCTATTAGTTTGACAATTCATGGTGTATTCAATAGTAAGAAAAAGTGAGTGGGACATACTGCATGAAGCAATGAAATTTTTGGATATGGCGTACAAATGGTAAGAATATACCCAGATCCTTGACATAACGTGGCCACGACAATGCCCCCCGCGTACACACTACTCGGACTCCATCCAGTCACTATCTGGCAGAGTAGAGGTAGCAAGATTATACACTAGCTGATCCGGAAGCCTCCTAGAGGTTCCGGTGTACCTCCTAGAGTTACACCGGACCGAACCAATAGGTTCGGTCTGGTGTACTAACTAGCGGCCGGCCTGCGAACACCATTTTAGAGCTGTACCCTCGAAATGTAAGAAATATTGGATCTCGCCACGATGTTCATCATAACCTCAAAATTCATCAATCATACTGCATGATGGAAAAGATAGGGAAGGGTTGACCGGAACTTAGCTCTAGAGACTAAACATGGGTTCCACCACTTGAAGCCTCCAATAAGCAAAGTGGTGGTATTGCACCGGTTGATGAGAGTCATCTACCACCTAGTACTGCCTGGTAACATAGAGGGCGGCATTCCTCCATGTGGTGTGGGCGCAACACCTCGACCCCTGCTTACGTTGGTTCACACGTGGGTGGTCACTCACCATGTACTTGTGCATGGACGTTATACCCAGGATTACTAACAGTCCCACCATCGTTAAGGTGTAAGCAGAGGATTTGGCTCTCACAGACCTTCCGGACTTCCCCGAAATTGGGTCCATCTGACTTGAGTGTCACCCGAATATCAGTTCTATCGGCGTTTTAGACTCCCAGGTAGCAAGTACAGCTTGTCTGGCATATCTGAAAAAATGTTTGTGACCACCTCAAGGAATTGATTTAATCATCTCCAAATTACGTTTTTCGCCCATACACTCGACCTTTCAGAAATTTAGCTTTATTCCTCATCGAATTTACAAAAGAAAAAAAAAATTTTTTTCCCTTTTTTTTAATTTTTTTATTTTCTTTTTTTTTTTAAGGTCCTAGCCGCCGCTCAGGAAATTAAGCGGCGCAATCTGCCAGAGTTAATCTTAGTCTACTGGTGTTTCCTGGTCTACCTCCACGAACGGGGCGAAAGTGGGACAACGTTAGGTCTCGGCAGAGGTCTAGCGATTAAACGACCAGATGAACAACGGTACATGACACTACACATATACAATATCCATACATTTATAAATCTCGGACATTTCCTAGCGAACTAGGAAATGTCCGAGGAAATGAAAACAACGCGGAGATGGGTGAAATCCCTGGTGCCGTTTGACCCTAAACACACTTTGCACTTTACTTTACAATCTTCTAGATACTCTCTTCAGAATCCAACAAGCCCTCAACAGCAAATCCCAGATCGACATCATCTTCCTGGACATTAAATCGGCATACGACAGAATATACGTTCCAAGAGAGGAGCAGATCGATCGCCTACAGCGGATCCAGTCGAGATAAACAGCCATAACTACAAAACGATGATATGCTACCAGGTTCACACGAAAGAGAGATTCTTGGGTTTATGCAGTTTATGTATGCAGCCTAAAAAAGAAGCTTCATTTGTCTCCAGACTCTCCTATTGCCTAATGAGTTTGATGTCATCTGCCTTACAGAAACATGGTTAACGGCGGATACACAGCTTGATATTATCCCTTTTAACACCCCTTACAAACACATAGGGACTCACAGGATTAGCGGGCGGGGCGGAGGTGTTGAAATCCTGTTCAACGATCGATTCCAGCCAATAAGCACACGTGTGTGCCAGTCAAATAACTTTTAGGCAGTCTGCACGACGCTGAGGAGTCCTCTTCACCAAATCCAATGCTGCCTGGTTTACATTCCTCCAAACCACAATGAAGACTCTAGAGCTGAGCTGCTCACGTGGTTAGCAACCAACTTAGTGCCTACAATTCCAAATATTGTAGCAGGTGATTTTAACTTGCCACTGACCAGGCATGGGGATGCCCTTGATGCCACTCTTCGGGCCTTTAACCTTACACGGTTAGCGACGCAACCAACTAGAGCGTGTCAAGCGATCTAATCTTCCACAACTTGCAAGACATCAAACTCCTATCTAGCAACTTTCGATTCCAATCTGATCACTCGCCAAGTGCATGTAAACTATCCTTACAAAGCAATTCCCTTGGGTTCCCTGACGAATATTCCGCTGAATCGCCTAGGATAACCTTCTCTACTAAATATCTGAAGCTAGAGATCATTCTGCAATGCTTGATTGGGTTTGACTGGGGCCGTCTCTATTCTGAGCCGTTGGAGGATGCCATCATGCTATTGTCCGAACAACTGAAATTAATTGCACTACGTGGAGCCAGAATCACCAGGATTGGTAACAGGTCGAATCGGGGGTTTAATAAGGAAACTAAGACGGCTTTCATCAAGAAGCAGAAGGCCTAGCGGAAATGGCAGAAAACCCAACTTCCCTCAGACCTTTCAATCTTTAAGAAAGAAAGAGCATGCTTCTTGAAAAAGAAAAGGCAGGTCCTTAACCAAGCTGTTCTTGATAGGTTGAAGAATGGTAGAAGGATACTTTCGCATCATCATCATCTAGCCATTGACCAAAAGCTTGTTAAGGAATGGGCACAGTTCAGCTTACAGCAAGCAGATTTTCCTAACTCTGATTCCTCTCAGGAGGACTGGTTACCTAGGGCACGCTTGGTTGAAATAGAAATGACTAAAGAGACCCTAATTTATATCATTAATAAACTACCCAACAAAGCTATTGTAGGTCTGGATGGTTTCCCACTCTTAATTATCAAAATTTGCAGCCCATATATAGTCGATCTTCTCCTTCACCTTTTCAGACAAATCCTGCAATCTGGAACAGTTCCTTCAATTTGGAGAACTTACCATTTTAAGCCCATTCCAAAAATCGAGAGACCCGAATCTCTTAAAGACCTGCGACCAATCTCCATCGGTTGTTCTTCACTCAAAATTTTTGAAAAGTAATTCAGCCAACAATTACCGGCATTGCTTTGTACACAGGCCCGAGTACCTGCATATCGTTCTGCACAGGAGATCGACAACTACCAGTCTTCTTGATACCCTCTTCAGAATTCAGCGCACACAACACCAAATCACAGATTGATATCATATTCCTCGACATTAAATCTGCTTATGACAGAATACACCTCCCAGCTCTGTTTACCATTTTGAAACAATACTTCGGCCTGGCAGAAATCCTACTTCAAATTTTGAAGTCTATTTTACTTTCTAGACACCTGTCAGTGACTCATAATAACTTTCAGGTAACTATTGACGTCTCAAGAGGCGTCCCGCAAGGAAGCGTACTGTCAGCTATCCTGTTTGCAGCAGTTTTGGAGCCTTTCCTATCTCAGAATACTAACTTTGTCTCTTACGCCGACGATTTGAAGTTTTACGTGAGCTCAGACCATAATCATCAGATTCGTGATATCAATCAACAAGATTCTAGGCAGATATTGAACTTGGAAAATTATCTTGCCACAATTGGGCTGCATCTGAGCCCTTCCAAATCAGCGCAACTGACGATAACCAAGAAGAGAGTCAAAAATGATAACCAAATTTTTGTTAGTGGGGAGCCTTGGCCTGGGGGGGGGGGGTAGTCTTCAAGGTAACCACCAGCAAGCTTCCCGGAGGTGAAGTGATTCCATTAACAAAGATCCCTCTTGGAACTATAACCACGAGTTGACACATATCGATAAATAACATACTTGATGTAATATTCAAACAGCCAGCTTCCCCATCCACTACGCAGCAAATACAACTGTGTGAAGACAACAAAAGTTAAACCACGCAACAGAAGGAGCCTCCATTCATAGCCGAAGAACTCAGTATCGCAGCATTAAAACTGAGAGACAGAAAATCACCGGGACTAGACTTGCTAGAACCAGAAATTATGAAAAAGGTGGCGGAGTACAATCCAGAGCTTCTCCTTAATCTCTTTAACCATTGTCTCTAGCGTGGATGGTTCCCAACAGACTGGAAAATGGCAAACATCAGGCTAATTTTGAAAACTTCCAGCAAACCCCATGACCAACCAGATTCCTATAGACCCACCGCTCTCCTGTTAGTAACAAGCAAGTTGTTTGAGCATCTTCTAAGACAAAGAATAGAAACATATTACAACAACGCCAACTTACTATCCCCAAATCAATATGGATTCAGAAAGGATTGTTTCATTGGATGCACGAAGAACATGATTGAAGGCGCAAAGAGCACGGACAGAAAATATTTCTTAGCCATCTTAGTGGACTTTGCCGGGGCGTTTGACGTACTCTGGTGGACAAGCGTCCTCGGCAGACTCCGTACAGCAAATCTCCCTAGCAACCTGTACCAATGCATAAAAAATTATCTATCACAGCGGAGCATAACCGTCAGGACACCCTATAGCAACGTTATGCGCCAAATCTACAGAGGATGTCACCAGGGCTCTGTCCTGGGTCCCCTACGATGGAGCATCGTACTTCATGTGTTCCTGACCCTAGATCTGCAGAATGTCCAATCCCAAGCATATGCGGACGACTTAGTTCTTACCCTTGCAGCTGATACTAGATCCCAACTGGAAGCCGCAGCAAATAGAGCACTCAGCACTTTACAGGACTGGGCCTGGCACAACCACCTGGAAATCTCACCAGTAAAGAAAATTCCATCCTGCTTAAAGGCTCTCTGAACGTAGCGAGGCCACCACAAATCAAAATCCAAGGGAGAACTATCCGGTTAACAACTGAGATGAGATATCTTGGAGTGATCTTGGATAGGAACCTATCTTTCACACCACACTTGAAATATCTACATACCAAGAATCGAAAATATACTGCACTAGTGGTAAGAATCGCACGTCGGGACTGGGGGTTGAAGCGACGCGCGCTCACCCTCTTCTATGAGGCTATATTCACCCCCATAATCACTTATGCATCCGGTATCTGGTTTTAAAAGGCCACCACAGCAGTTAACAAGAGGAATCTTGACTCGATTCAGCGTGTCATCCTGCTTACCATCACCCGGGCCTCCTGCACAGTCAGCACACATGCCTTGCAAGTGCTGGCCGGCGTGCTACCTCTAGATCTAGAAATAATCAAATGCGGTTTGCTTTATATGCTTTCCAAAACTAAAGCCATCTCCTGTCTGGATTTTACCACCGACCCCTCAAATAACATCAAGGCCGAGAAGAAGCGCCTCACTGCATACGTGCAGCAGGTCTGGCAGTCTAGGCGGACACAGTCTACAAAAGGAGAAGTCACCAGAAAATTCATTCCTACAATAGCAACAGCATACCCAAAATCTCCCACATGGTGCTCCCTTGGCCTATACGTCACTTTTTTGTTAACTGGCCACGGATCTATCAGAGGAAAGCTCACTGCACTCACCGAAAACACACAATGCCTCTGTGGTTCCCTCGTAAGTTGGGACCACCTGATGTACGAGTGCGAAATATATGAAAATTTGAGATGCCTCCTCCTGACTAGAATACATTACCTTCCTAAAAACCAAGAACAGCACATCCTCGAAGGAGTAGAAGACTATGTCGCCTTTACGCGCTACGCACAAGACTTATTGGCACGATGAAAGACCCTACCATGTTTATAGTCACTATCCGGATCATCATCAAAACCAAAAAAAAAAAAAACTATATTTTGGGAATCAATGCAGAGGCCTACCAGCAAATGAAACTACACCACCACCAAATCTGATAATATCCAGTATAGGACAACCACAGCTGCATTCCTATTTATATCCCTACTGACTTAGACACAGATCACCGGATAGGACTTTAACTACCAAACTGGACATCATCAGTGAAATTGACATCAAGACCGGACCTGAATGAAAAGTACAAAAAGATTGTGCCAAATGGCGATCACGCTTGTGCTCTCTTGCACGGCAACTTTTCTGCCACTCCCATCCCACTACTTTCGCCTGATGGATGTATTCCATTGTACCTGGGAGATGCCTTCTTCTTCTTCATCCCCCATATTTCTACCTGTCCCCGCTCTTTTCATGACTCTAAAGCCCACCCGCTCTCTCTCTCTCTCTCTCTCTCTCTCTCTCTCTCTCTCTCTCTCTCTCTCTCTCACTTAGGCGACCCTGCAGAGACTAGCCAGAGAATGATGGACAGCCTGGATACCTCCTAGCGGTGTGTGCGGGCAACGTGGGGTTCCACCAGGGGCCCCAGGGGCAGAGAACACTTTTCTGGCATTTACAGCAGTTCTGTATTTCTTCACAGTGTACATATGGTGCAGATGTGGGAAACCATAGGCGGCGCCTGACCTTAATACTATGCACGCTATATGCACTGACCTTGGCCTCACCTGGGATGTTGGGCTCAACTTTCAGCCTCACTTTGTCAGGATGAGGCAGAAGACGTACGCGGCTCTTTGGGCAGTGCGTCAGGAGCTCGTTGGTGTGCATCAGCCAGTGCTGCTTGTTCGGCCCATCCTGAGGTGTATTACGCCGATCCCTCTCTATGCATCAGACATTTGGTCACCTGCCCATGCCTCATACCTTCACAAGTATCTCAGTTTAGAGTACTGGTTGCTTAGATGGTTGAACAGGGTGGTAGGCCATCCCCTAACTATCTCCAGATCGATCCTACAAGCAAATCTGGGCACCACTCCCTGGAGACATATCATCATGACAAAAAATGTCCTCACGCTTGCACGGCTTATAACGGGGCGAATTGATTCTCCATCAGTATCCACATTAATCTGCTGCCCGAGGAGGGCAACAGGGGAGCACCCCGATTCCTGTCTCCCTCTGCGTCTTACGTTGTCAAGCATTGGTTCCCTGAAGAATATGTTTCCAGTCAATTGTCTTCGGATCTTCAATAAATTTAGGATCCACCCTGATAGGTTCCGTGAAGACAAGCCCTACAGGAAGGAAATCCTCTAGAACTGTTACCAGATAATGAATCTATGATACTCACCTGCTCCTGGACATGACTGACTGTTTTTTTTTTTTTTTTTTTTTAACTTGCCTATTTGTATTTGACAAAGACTTTTTGTCTTCATGCAGTTATATATTTTGTATATTACTGTATTTTTTGTATATTTTGTATATTTAATCCTGTAAATGTCTCGGGTCAAGCACGCATGTACTCTTGTTTATTGTAAATGTATTCCTCGCACCTTAGTCTGTAAATATTTACACCCTTCTGGCCCAGAGCCGTCCCGGGGTGACCCAAGGTTTCTTAGGAAATAAACTGATTTTAATAATAATAATAATAATACCTTCCAGCGCTGTTTACCGTTCTTAAGCACTACTTCGGTCTGGCTACAAATCTTGAAGTCAATTCTTCTTTCCAGACATCTGTCTGTTACCGTCAACGACATCCAGGTAACTTTCGACGTCACAAGAGGCATCCCGCAAGGGAGTGTGCTTTCAACTATCATCTTCGGAGCTGTTTTGGACCCTTTCCTAGCATGTAACCCTAACGTTTTCTTATGCCGACGATCTGAAGTTCTAAATGAGTTCAAATCATCCTCATTCAGAGTTTTGATATTAACCGACGTGCCTCTACACAGATAACGAAACTGGAAAAATATCTAGCGACAATTGGGCTGCACCCTAACCAACAAAAAGTCAAAAATGATGTTCAAATCTTCGTTAGCAGTGAAAGGGTACAAAGGGTAACTTCCCATACAAACCTAGGCCTCACCTGGGGGTGTTGCACTCACCTTCCAGCCTCACGTTGCCAGAATGAGACAGGAGACGTACGCAGCACTTTGGGCAGTGCGTCAGGAGCTCGTTTGTGTGCATCAACCAATGCTGCTTGTTCAGCACATCCTGAGGTGCATTACCCCCATCCCTCTCTATGCATCTAAAATTTGGTCATCTGCTCCTGCCTCCCACCTAAAAAAAGTATCTTAATCTGGAATACTGGTTGCTCAGATGGATGAATAGGGTGGTGGGACAATTTTACTATCTCAGATCCATCCTCCAAGCTAATCTAGACACCACTCCCTGGAGACTTCTCATCACAAAAAGAAATACACTCACGCTGGCTCGGCTTATCACAGGTCGAATTCATGCTCCGTCCATATCTCCATTAATCTCTGGGCCAAATAAGGCAAGAGGAGAATACCCCGATTTCTGCCTCCCTCTGCGGCTTAACCTTACAAACATCGATTCCCTTAGGGACATGTTCACAGCCAAATTGCCTTGAGATCTACAATAAATTAGACGTCCACGTATTGAGACAGTACGTGTTTTGCTGGAACTGGCCCACCTTCCCGTGGTGTGGACGAGTACCCAGAATCATTTGTCCAGGTGACTGATGCTTCTGGGTAGTCAACAGGCCAGAACAGAACACACACATAATACACACAAACCTACATCACACACACACATATCTGCCCCATTTGTAGTGATACTGTTCTTCACAGAGATACGAGGCGAAGTTGAACTAACATTCTAGGAGCCGCCCCTTACAAAAACACACGTCCACATGATGAGTGCTGTGAGGACAAGCTCTACAGAAAGGAAATACTTATGAACTGTTACCAGCTATTGAATCTATGACTTCACCTACACCTGGACTTTTTGCCTGCTGCATTTATCTCGATGTTTATTACAAACTTTGTTTTTATTTCGAGCCCTTGTAAGTTCATCTCTGTAAATATATCAGGTCGAGCATGCACATACTCTTATATATTGTACGTTTGATTCCTCGCACCTTAGTATGTAAATTTCACACCCTCCTGGCATATTGCCGTCCCGGGGTGGCCCACAGTTTCCTGGGGTAATAAATTGATAATACGAGGGGTTACCGAAAAGTAAGGTAACACATTTTTTCTTTTTAATAATAGTGACAGAGAATGAGATGAAATGCGGTGGACAGATAGACCCGTTAATAACGTTCAAAAAACCGCCAGTCACCTCACAGCAGATTCCAGTCGCAAAATGGCGGCTACCGTGCGAATGTAGTCCAAAACAGGTGTTCGTAAAATTATTCGCTTTTTGTAGGCAAAAGGGTGTTCACCAAGTGACATTCACCGTGAACTGGTTGCTGTGTATGGCGAAAAGGTGGTGACAAAGAAGCAGGTGTGTTTTGGTGGAATGAATTTAAAGCGGGCCGTGTTGACATTGAAGACGACATCGGGTGGGCAGGACTTCATCGAGCAAGACAGAAGACAACATTTCGCGCATTAAGGGCATCGTTCTTGAAAACAGGCGAGTGAAACAGCGTGAAATTGCAGAAACAGTGAACGTGAGTGAGACCGTTCACGAAATTGTTCACGGTGTCCTTGGCTTTCGAAAGGTGTGCTGTCGTTGGGTGCCCCGACAATTGTCAGAGGAGGACAAAGCAAAACGCATGGGGGTGTGTCTGGAGAACCTGTTGCGAAGGTGATACATCCACGAAGGAGAGGATTTTCTCGCTCGCACAGTCACAGCAGACGAAACGTGGGTTCATCACATTACCCTGGAGAGCAAACAAGACTTCATGACCTGGAAACATCCACAATCTCCTGGGCGCAAAAAATTCAAAACTGTTCCCAGTGTCCCAAAAGTCATGACCACAGTGTTCTGGGATCGCTAAGGCGTTCTGTTGGTGGATTTCTTGCCGAAGGGAGGAATAATCAAAGTTGGAAAAACTGAAAGCCAACATTCGACGCAAACGATCAGGACTCCTGACAAGCGGCGTGATTTTGTTGCACAACAACGCAAGTCCACACGTTGCCCACACCACTCGTAAGTGGTTACGCTGTAATCGTTGGGAATCTCTGTCACATCCCCCCACTTCAGCCCAGACTTAGTGCCTTCAGACTTCCATTTGTTCGGCCCTCTGAAAAACACCTTTCACCATGGATGAGGAAGTTCTTCAGCCGGTGCGACGTTGACTACTGCGTGTGGGCACGGACTTCTTCAGTACAGGTATTGATAAGCTGATCCATCGTTGGGGCAAGTGCATCAATAAAACTGGAGACTTTGTGGAGAGTAGTGCATGTTCATTTATTTCTTGGTGTGAAATTTCAACTTCGTATTATTAAATATCATCTAGAGGAGAAAAATATGTTACCTTACTTTTTGGAAACCCCTCGTAATAATATATATATATATATACTTTATTACACTGATCGAATTTAACCGAACTAGTAGGAAATGTGGTGTAACTTGTGAAGCTTGCGATGAAGAGGGACAAAATTTGGTATGCTGGTGTACCATAGAATAACGATAAAATGAGGAGACAGCGAGAGACTTCAGACAGGTATAAGGGACATTTATAGGGACTGTATAAGAATTACCAAAAATGTCGCATTACAGAAGTCGAAACAAGATGCTCGAAAATATAGTCACAATATATCTCATTCTCATTCTTTCACCAGCGCAGATCTTAACTCATCAAGTGACCGAGGAGTTGGCTATCGGCGTGCAATGCAATTCCCCAAGGGCGTCCCACACATGTTCGATCGAATTTAAGTCTGCTGATCATGCCGGCCACTGCAGTCGTTGGATATCTTCAGCTTCAAGATATTCCTTCACCACTTGAGCTCTGTGTGTAGCGGCGTTGCCGTGCATGAAAAAAAAATCTGGGCCAACCACGCCCCTAAAAAGTCGCACATAGGGTTTCAGGATCTCGGTTCTCGGTACCTCTGTTCTCGGTACCTCTCTGCAGTTACTGTCCCTCTATCAAAAACCTGAAGTGGGGTGCGGCTGTTGATCATTATTCCACTACACACACGAGTGTTCTCGTGTGTAGTGGAATCTCTGATATTAGAGGATTGGTACCCAATGCCGGATTAAGGCACGGGCTAGCAAGGTCCTTGACCGGGGCGCCATTCTTTAAGGGGCGCCCCGATCAAATCTCACAAACCAAGAAAAAAAATATATCCTTAGTAAAGGGGGTGTCGAAAAATCTTTCTGCCCGGGGCGCGAAAATACCATCGTACGGCACTGATGGTACCGCATCCTCGTTTTAAGCCTTTTGCGTGTGGTATTTTATGTCTCAGATGAAATAACTCCATCTGGAGACAACGATAATTTTAGCCTACAAACATATACTGTTTGTAGGCTAAAACGGGACTCATTAGAGTATAGAACTGTATCCCGTTGGTCAGGGCGCATGTTCATGACACCAGTTTCGACGAGCTATGCGACACTTTGGGATTAATGGGATGTAGACATGTGCAGTGTCTTATGTAGGACGGCACCTGAACGAAAGGTCAACTCCGCCTTTGTACACTGTGATGAATACAGTTCTCTGTAAAAGTCCAGAAATGTGTGTAATGTTATGTTTGTGCTCTGTGTGTGTGTGTGTGTGTGTGTGTGTGTGTGTGTGTGTGTGTGTGTGTGTGTGTGTGTGTGTGTGTGTGTGTGTGTGTGTGTGTGTGTGTGTGTGTTGTTTAGTTGTCTCTGGCCGTTTTGTCACGAGGCAGGCGTTCACCTGGAAATCCTGCCCAGCGTTTGTCTACACCAAAGAGAGATAGGACACAACTACTAATGGGGTTAACGGGATCCAAACCACTGGTTTCCTTGCGCAGAGTCAACTTGAATTGTGCCTTCTTAACACAGTCCGGTTGGAAATGTTTTCGCCTGTGGCTGCAGCAACCTCAAGAGACAGTTGATGAGAGGACATCGTAGGGTTGCGCCTTGCTGTTAGAGCCAGATAGAGATCTGTTCTGGTTGACGTAGCCCTCGGGCAACCTTGGCCAGCTCTTCTTGTAACGGTTCCTGTCTCCTGACAGGAACTTGCAGTGCACCAGCCAAAATCACTTTGCCGTGAACTTGAAGATAGGGCACACATAATGGATGGCATGGTTCAAAATAGCCTTTTTATTACACTGGTGTGCAAAACTTAAGGACCAGTCAGGTTTTCACCTGTAGCTTCTCACAGGAGTGGCCTGGATATGGGAATAGCATACCAAAGGAACCTCGTGAGGTACAGAAATGATGAAGGAAACAACACCAACACAACAATGGAAACAAAACATTACAGAGGGACGTTATTCAAAAATGGCAACGTAGCACTGGCTACCATGATACAGATGCGTCACTGCCAAAGATGGAACAAATGGTCCTCAGTAGGAGATATGGCCACCCCTAATGTCGATGCAGGCTTTGCTCCGCCTGTCCATACTTAGAACAATGTTGTTGATAAGTTCTTGCGGTAACATCGTCCATTCCTCTGTCAGCGCCATCTTCAGCTGGTGAACATTTTCTGGTGGGTGTGGAAATGCCGCTAGGCGTGTCCCCACAGCATCCCATATGTGTTCGATGTGATTTAGATCGGTGGAAAACGGGCAGGCCAATCCATACGAACAATGTCCTCACTTTCCAAAAGCATATCAACAGCTGCAGTGCGATGGGGTATGGCGTTACCATCCATAAACACGAACTCCGGGTCAATGGCACCTTGGAACAGACGCACATGGGGAAGGATTACCTCAGTACAGTAGCGTGCACCGGTTACAGTACCGCCTTCCAGTATCTGGAGTTGTGTACGTCCATCCAAGATAACGCCTCTCCAGACGAGAACACCTCGACCGCCATATCGATCCCTTTCAATGATGTTTGCGGGATGATACCGTGTGCCAACCTCTCGCCAGATTAGCTGACGTCTAGAATCGCTGCTGAGACTGAATCTACTCTCATCAGTAAAGAATACTTTACCACATTGCGCTGCTGTCTAGTCCTTGTGTTCGGTGCACCATTGTAAACGGTTTCTCCGATGGGCAACTGTTAAAGAGACACCGCGTACTGGCCGTTGGGCAAACAGTCCACCTTTGTCGAGTCACCTGGCCAGTGCGATGGGGTGTGGCGTTACCATCCATAAACACAAAACTCGGGGTCAATGGCACCACGGAACAGACGCACAAACCACGATATCCTGCGTCCTGTGCTCCTGTGCAGCTGGTTTGCAATGGATCCCGCTGTCTGGTGTCAGTCCCTCGTGGCTTGTAGGAGTATTAGAGGTCATCATTGGCCGTTGTTTTGTGGACGACCACCACTGGTCCTTTGAACAGCTGTACCTGTCGTTCTGAAGGCCGACCACGCACGTGAGACGATGCTATGGGCGATACCGAACTTTGCAGCCACACTCCTCGTACTTTGACCTTCCTCGAACTTCCCAATTATTCGATCCCGGGTAAAGTCAATCCAGATGTTGTCTACTGGCCACTTCGTTGTCTGTAGCACTGTATGAAACCAATCGAACGTCTGTAACAATCGTGCTCACCATTCGGGAATTTGCACATAACTGCTGAACTGCTGCTTGTATCTGTTTATGTGAGCCTTCTCATCACGATTCAAATTTTTGCATGTACATCAGCTTTCTACTGAACGACCACAGTTATGCAAATCGCCACAGGCTGGTTTGTTTTATTTTGTAGTTGTAACCTTTAGAAAGTGTTGGTCCTTAAGTTTTGCACACCAGTGTAAAAACTGGGGTAGTTTCTATTTTCTATTTAATTATCCACATGGCTCTACGAATTTTTTTGGTTCTGTAGGAATAAAGCTGTTTGTCGAAGATAATGTCCAAATTTATGTGTGAAGAAACTTTCTTCGTGAATATATGTAGTCATTTTTTTAGGGTGTTTTTGATGAGGGAATGCCAGCTGGTCTGATTAAATGACATTTATTGAGAGATTGAGAGAGATATTGAGAGACTGAGAGGACATGAACTATTTAACTTAATTTACAACTAGTCTGTCTGTTTGCATCTTGGGAAATTTCTCGAATGTCATCCTCGGGTTTAGCACTTAAGATAACTTTTAAATAATTTGCATAAGAAATAATATTCGCTGCAGTCTGTAAAAACGTTTTAAGTGCCGCTGCGTACAAGACGCCAGAAAAAGCACCGCCCTCTGAACTCCAGTTGTTGTTGCGGCATTAGTTAATTTGGTGGTAAAGGAAAAACTAAATACCTTTCTGTACGACTGCATTGTAGAAAGTTTGCTTGATCATAATAAAATTAATATTTTTATTAGGATTAATCATAAAAAAAGGAAGGGAACCATCCTGCCAGATTGTAACTGAAAGTTGGATTTTTCAAAGAGCTGAGCAGTTTTCAGTATTGCATACGCTTTATGATCGGTCTGCTTGTCTGTGAGAAGAAAGCGGAGTACCCGGAGGAAAAAAGGACTAAGGTGTATAACTCAGGAATAAGTATAGTATGGGAAAAAAAGCTCTGAAGCATTTTGTAATTTGATTTCAGATTTGAACAGAAATCCAGTTTAATAAGCACATTCGTTGTGCAACTGCTGTTGTTGATCACGCGAAAATCTGAGAGTGAGGGTGGCGATATTTAGGTTTTTGATTAGATTCGGCGTGCATTCACGTACGTATGTACGTGATTGTGTGTGTGTGAGCCGCACAATATTCAAATTTCAGTTTCTTACTTCATAAAATAGGAGGCACAGATCCGACCACTAGCAACAAAATTCTAAAATTAATATGTTGATTATGTTTCTGGATTCGTGTTGAACCTTACTTTCAGGCCAGGAAATCTTTTAATGATCCAATGGTAGTACCGTTCCGTGTCGCCGATCTCTTAGGAAATGGAAAAAACAATGTGAGTAGTAGCACAGACTTGAAGAAATGTTCGGTTTTTTTGTAACTATATTAAATGTTCATTATTATGATGCCGAGGTCACTTGATTACTCACTAACTTTCAATTAGTCAGCCTTTTTAAACAAATAATGGGATTTTATATAATAACAACACAATAAAATATGAACACTACACTGTTTAATGAAAGGCATGATGTGGGAATTAACAACTATAGTTAAATTAATTAATACTCAACACCAAGATTAAAAAGGAAGAATTTGCTCATTGGTTCTGCAGCTGTTGTTGTTGTTGTAGGGTTTTAGCCTTATCAGCGATTTAGACCACATTTTGCTAAATATTAGTATTAGAATAACATTTGGAGATACAGGCTGGTTTGAAATCGGAAAAGGTGTGCGATCTTATCCCCATTTCTATTTAATTTGTATACTGATCAGTTATGAGGAAATTGTACTCGGATGAGTCAGAAATTGGAGTGAAAATTGGCGGCAGAAACATCAATAACTTAAGATATGCATATGATATAGCAATTTATTTTAATGGTCAAAGATGAGAGCGAAAAAGCGGACTGCAGCTTAACATCAAGAAAACAAAAATTATGCCGGGACTGGAGAAGTTAAAATTACCAATGAAGATGTCGAATCTGTTCAGGATTCAGCTTTCTTGGCTCTAAGAAAGATGAATCCAGATCGATCCAGGCGGAGAATATGGCCCTGAAATTAAAAAAAAAAAAGATTTTCACTTGGACGCAGCGCAATAATGAGCATGGAAACGATCTAGAAAGACAAAGGCGTCAGCCTAACAACGAAGATCAGAATGGTTAATGCTATAGCGTTTCCCATAACAGCTTGCGGGGTGAAAGCTGGACAATGAAAAAAGCAGACAGAAGAAAAATTGACGTTTTTGAGCTCTGATGGTGGAGAAAGCTGCTTCGCATACCATGGACAGCGAAAGTTACAAACAGAGGTTTTGATCGCATCAAGCCAGAAATATCATTGGAAAGCAAAAGGTCACGAAGCTACGACTGACCTATTTCGGTCACGTAATGCGATCCAATTCATTGTAAAAATCAATAATTGTATGAAAGATCAGTGGAAAAAGGAGAAGAGGTCGGCAAAGCACACGCTGGATCGAAACCATCAAGAGCGACACTGACATGTGCATGAAGGACTTGAAATAAGCTGTTGAAAAACGGACCGGACGACATGGAGGCAGCTCGCCCATAAAGTCTCCGAAAGTCGGCTGCGACTAAACGGATGAAAACTACAACAACATTAGTAGTGGAAAGTGATGCAAGAAAGCAAGCATCAGCCACGAAAAAAAAAAAAAAAAAAATTCCCATTTCACCTAATCATTCCTTCCAAGAGTTTGTCTAGTTCTTCCTTGAATTTATTCAAGCTATCCACTTCCACAACAATAACAATCGGAAGCTTGTTCCAGCAATCAATAACCCCTGGCTAAAGGAAAACTTCCACATATATAATGTGTCGGTAAATTTTGTGTGTGTGTTCTGTGGTCGATTTGCTGTTTTCTGGGCAAAAACCCGAGTTTTTTGGAAGAAAATGCCATGCTATCCTCACCTGGGATCAACTAACTCAGCCACGTTGTGAAAATGGCCCATAAAACTTACTCAGGTCATGGACGGGATTCGAACTCAGGTCTTTTCCATTCGGTGTAGGGTGGACGGCGATTCTACCTACTGTGCTATCCACGAGGACGGCTCTACAGTGTTGAGAAATCCCACACCAGAACACTCAATACACCAAACCAATCCGATAAGTAGGATTTTGCGGGTCTAGATCTGGATCTTAGACTTTACTTGAAAAGACTTGCGTACTGAACTAGTCATAAAACCAGAAAAATTCCATTTCCTGGAATTACTTGCAAATCCTGGAAACCCAGGGTAGGATTGCTGGCCCTGAACCTCAGAGAGAGTAATCACATCTGCTAACCCAGCCACAAGGCTGGGTAGGATTTCCCTATGACTCGTTACTCGACTTCAAGAAAGCCCCTCCAATGGGGTAGGATGTATATATAATAGGAAGGCCATGTTTCCCTGTGTATATTGTACTGCTAACTCCTTCATTGAGATAAAAACTATTATATTTAAGTCACCCGAATAATTAAATTCATCTGCTGTGCACTGTGTCTTATGTCTGTAAATTGCGTGTGTTCTGTGGTCGATTTCTGTGTCTTGCTGGACGAAAAACTCTGGTTTATGTACTCCAGTACGCCTGAGACCGACTAACTCAGCCACGGAGTGAAAAAAAGCCCACTAAAGTTCCTCGCATCATCGACGGGATTCGAACCCGGGCCTTTTCCACCCGGTGTGGGGCGGACGGCGTCGATACCACTGTGCTACCCACGCAGACCATTGAGATAGGATCATCATGCAAACTCCTGCCGCCAGGTAAGACCACTATGCAAACTCCTCCATGGGGTAGGATCAGAATGCTAATCCTCTCTTCAGGGGTAGGATCTGCCAACCCAGTCCGCAGACTGGGTAGGATGCAACGCATTTAGATCACACTTGGGCTATGGCGACTTACACGAAGCTCCCTTGCTTCGTGACTACCTTACCTCTAACCCCTTATCCCTTTCGCCTGATGGAGCATATCGCGCCATTGAATTTGGAGGATGCCTTTTCTACATCCTCCTACTCGTATCACCTCATACTTGTTTGCATCCCGTAACTCCCCGTACTATAACTAAAAAAATTTTTTTACCATCACAGAAAACTCAGGCGACTCTATAACAGGCCTTGCCATATGTCAATGCAATTCCTACTACCTGTGCGCCTCCTCTTGAGCGGAAAACGGGGTCCCATTAGTGGCCCAGAGGAACAACACACCCTAAAATTACACAATACAAACCTGCATTCTACACGTTTTACATCTCTAGACTTTATAGAGTACTGTATATCTTCAAAATTATCCTAGTGAGGAGTTGGGGGGGAACCCCTGCCGCCGCATGATCCTTAACACTTTACACTTGCTCACTGACAGACGATGCCACTAAATCCCCTCTAGGAATTTGCTATCAGGTCAAAGCAGGGGCGTATTCAGGGGTGGGAGAGGGGACATATGCCCCTCTTTAACCAAACATTTTAAACCAAAGAAAAGGAACGCAGGAAACGTTCTAAAAAAAACCTCAAAAGCTTGGTTGCCATGACCTTTAAGATGATACCTGGACCTGGTCGCCATGCCCCTCACTTACGATGATACCTGGATACGCCACTGAGTCAAAGCAAAAACGAATATGGCCATCCTGAGACAAAGATGAACGGATAACTGATTCAGGTTGAATGGAATTTTTTTATTTTTTTTTTTTTTTAGGAGCATTAGCAACTAAGGCCATATTGCTCCGGGATATGCAGTGGTCATTCCCTGACCTTTCCGCATCCTCCGTATTTGGTGGTGACGGGCTCGAACCCCGGTCTGTTAGCATTAGCATTAGTAGAGGCATTTGATGCAAGAAAGCAAGCTTATGCAGCATCAGCCAAAAAAAAAAAAAAACCCACTTCCACTTCACCCCTCTGTTCGTTCAAAATACCTGTCCAGCTGAGCCTTAAACTTATTTAGGCTATCAACCTCCACCACAAGGGATGGAAGTCTGTTCCACCCACCAACCAACCACCCGCTGGCTAAAGGCAAATTTCCGCACGTCTATCCTACATCTGTCTTTCCGCAATTTGAATTTATGCCCTCTCAGGTGATTATTCTGAGCGAGAGGAAGAATCCCATCAGCATTGAGCATGCTTAAACCATTCAAGGCTTTATACACCTCTATCAGATCACCTCGCTGGTGCCTAGTCTCCAGACACTGTAATTTGCAAAACTTAAGCCTTTCTTCGTAAGAGCACCCCTTTGTTCCATTCACTAATCTTGTTGTCCTTCTCTGTACTCGTTCCAGCAGCTCTACATCCTTCTTGAAATGAGGCCTCCAGACCTCTAGGTGTGGCCTGACCATTGCCTTATACAAGGGAATAATCACCTCCTTTTTATTATTATTATTAATATCTGTTTATTTCTCTTACGAGACACCCATAGACAGCACGTGGCTAGAGGGTGTGGTTACATTATAGTATTTACAAGCATGTTTACATGAACTTATTTACAAAATTTGGATATGCAAAAACACAGAATATGTGGTTAATGAATTAATTGTTAAGTTGGTTTAATTAATTGCAAATGGTTGTTAAATGCTAAATATTATTATATAAATTATTAAATTAGTCTTATTATATTTATACTTGCCGATACACATTACCAAAGATTTCTGTCCTATACATTTTGTCTGTACATAGTTTCTCTGCATCAATATTTAAATTATTGAAATAATTCACAGTATTTGCTGGGAAAAATCTCCCCAGAGAGTCCAATTGAGTCAGTTGGCACTTGAGACTTGGTTCTTCCCTCTTTATTCTCGGTCCTTATCCCTGCTGGAAAAATTCCTGTATATCATTGACAATACTCCATGAGCTACTCTTGCAGCCCGTCTGCACTGCTCAGAGAACTTCATATCTGCCTGCACAACCACCCCCAAGTCCCTTTCATTCTCTACCACTGTCAGTGTAGTACCACAGAGTTGAGTCTAATCAAAAAGCGTGTGCTACGCACTACTGCTCCTTCCCACCTGGCTACGGAGGCAGCAGGTTGAATGGAAAAGAACCTGTTTAAAAGTCGTCATTCTTGCTCTGCTCTGACCGGAATGACGGTTTTACACAGTCCCAAAGTAGGCTCAGTAACGCGGTTCGTAAACAAACAACTAGTTTAGGACAGTTCTGAATACAGCGCTTATCAATACCGCAGTTAAAACGTAGAGGTAATTAATTATAATTAATGTTTAATTTTTTTAATTAATATAATTATAATAATGGTTTTAGTTACGTCTCTTTTTATTAATTGGCTCAGAGGTAAAACACGTGATCAGTTAATACACACAATTTAGAAATGCCATTTAAAGCACTGCAGGACAATCGAATCCTTCAATTTTTAGTGGAGTGGGGATCAATAATGTCAGCAAATCAAAACCACATAAACTTTAAAATTGAGTATGATGCGAGAATATTGGTCCTAAATGAAAGAAGTGGTGTGTCCTACGTGGGAGAAACCAGTTCCGGTGCATATGTTCTTTCAATCTATATGATGTTTTTTTGATGTTATTTTCTTTGACATAAAAGCGGCCTATGACAAAATAGACATAACAGCTCTAATCATCATTGTCCAGCAGTACTTTAACATCACTGGAAAGACTCTCAGTATCATTAAATCAATCGTGGAGCACAGACAACTCATCGTCTCACATCGCAGATTTCGGACAACGTGCATTACTAATAGGGATGTCCCACAAGGGGGAGTCCTATCACCAGCCGTATTTCCCGCAGCGCTGGAGCCCTTCCTGGCATCCCAAACTAACTTCCAATCATACGCTGATGACCTGAAACTTTATATCACATCTTCTGACCAAACTCAGGTTCTTAGCACTACCTTGCAGGCAAGTAAAACCATACATAACCTCCAACAATATTTGGCTTCCATCGGACTACAGATTAATCAAGCAACGACAGCTCAAATGTCCTTCACCTGGAAGAAGTTACGCAATGGCATTAATCTTACCATCAATGGATCACCCATTCAAAAAGTTAAAACACACAGGATCTCGGATTAGTACGGGATGAGGGGCTGACATTCCAGGCTCACCTCCTGAACACAAAAACCAAAATGTACTCCGCTATGTGGGCGATCCGCCAGGAACTAACGGGAATTCATGACGCCGACCTGGTAAAGAAATATGTTGTCCGATATGTCTATCCCATACCTCTCTATGCAGCAATCATTTGGTCCTCTGCTCCCACAACACACTTCAACAAGTTCCTCATTCTGGAATACTGGCTCCTGAAATGGCTCAACTGGCGGACTGGCAACCAATACACCATTTCTAGGTTTCAGTTCTACATAAATCTGGAAGTCACCCCATGGAAACAACAGATTGTGGCAGCAAACCCTCTCACACTTGCCAGACTAATCACAAGACGACTCGACGCTTCTGACATTACTGATCTAATAAAAACTCCCCGCACTGCCGGAAGAAAGCAAGTGGACCCAAGGCTCCCACTCACAATCAGTTTGAACAACCTGAAAGGATTGAGACGCATGTTCCCAAGAAACAAGGTAGATTTGATGAACAATCTAGCCATCGACCTGGATAGATTCTGCAAGCAGCATACATACAGACGTCAGAAGCTAAAGGACACATATGCAAACGTACACTTATGAGACTCCACGAAGGAAAATGCCACCACAATGCATCCCGTTAAAGATAGGTGAAAAGGAAAATAAAGTGAAGCCATCACTAGTCCTCTCTCTTACAATCTACTACTCCAAAGACGCCTGGCTGTGAGCACTAGGACCGTAAAGATTGAAGAGATACCACGTGCAACAACCGGTGAAGGATTGCCTCATTTCTCTATATTTTGTGCATTTCTCCTATGTTTTTGTAATTTATAGTACTTTTGAGAAAATAATATCCTATAATTCTTTCAATTATGTAAAATAATAAACACTAAGTTCTGTACCTTTCGGGTTAAGCATACATGTCCCTGTCTTAACCTCTGTATGTAAATATCACCCCCCTAGCTTCCTGCTGTCCAGGGGGTGGCTCTTTGGCAGAGCAATAAACAGATTTAATAAATAAATAAATATTACGTCTAATTATACCGACTAATAATAATTAGCAATCTGAGGGTAAGTGACATACATAAGAAAAACAGCTTCCATCTCTTCAAACATTTAAATATGCCTTTCGAAAATATCCAAAGCAAATGCCAAAATATTTATTATTAGCATAAAGACATTGCATATACCTTTATGCCAATAATAACTTGCGTAGGAACAGTATCGTGCCTAGAGGCAGTGATTTTGTGGAGGTTTAAATCATTAGGCATTTGAACTATACTGAAAAATCGCTTATGCAGATAAAAATAACGTAGGGATGTATTGAACACTTTCACGCAGGTAAGTTTTATATGATTTCATCTAAAAAAACACACCTCTGATCTTGTAGTAACTCAACCTTCTAAGAATCCAGCAACAATCACTAGCATCAGACTAAACACCTGACGGAAATTTCTTTACCAAAGATTCCTGGATGATACGCCACGGGAGTATTTTGTAACAAATACTGAGAGCCACTCGGTATTTGTTACAGCTGGTAGACTATTTCAACTTGACCAATTAGCTTCCTAGTTCTTCTTTCTTCATTCCTAGTTAGCTTCTTGGATTTTCTCAACATTTAAATGCTGACTTCGTTATATTTTATTTGGAATAGCCCACTGTTAACAGAGCTTAAGTATCCTAAATCCTTATAGCCCACGCCAGCGGGCTATAAGGATTCAACCTTAACGATTTAACCGACCACACTCTTTTCCGGCATTGGCTCCAATTTTCAGTCAAAGCCCGCAGGGACATGTAGGCCCAAACTAAAATGTGAATAACTTTTTCCTGTTCGAACAGGAAGTATTCGCCAGTGTTCCCGAGCTAAACGCACTGATCTTGTCCTTGCCCTCCTTAGAGGGAAAGATATCGGTTTTATGCCTTTCTTTGAACAAATGATGACAATATTAAGAAATATGTAATAATAATTTACAAATGTTCTCAAAAACATGAATTTAATCCATGGGTATATGGATTAAACAAAACTTTCATGTTTAATGCTTTAATCCCAGCAAGAAGTGTTTTTTTTATATATTTATATCGTTATCGGTACACTCGGAAGAATAGTGTAAGGAAAAAAAATAACAAGATGTTATCGAAAGATAAAGTTCTTTGAAATTAAACTTGATTGCAAAAATAATAATAATTATTGTGGGCTCCGAGAGAGTTTCAAACGCAAACCAATGCAAAATGGCTGTTTTAACTCTTAAGTATTTTATTTTGAAGAGGCTTTTTTTAAGCCTAGACGTGGTCGCCCATCATCGCATAGCACAGTTCAAAGAATAAAATCAGCCATAAACTGCAAGACGAAACCAATATGTTAATCACATCCAGTGGGAATGGGAATTCTAATAATCCATCTGTTGTTGTTGTTGTTATTTAATTTTAGTTAGGAGCATCTGCGGCTAACTAAGGCCATGTTACCCCGTGTATACTGTCTGTAAATTGCGTGTCTTCTATGGACGATTTTCAGTTTTTCCGGATGAAAAACCATGCTACCCTCGCCTGAGACCGACTAACTCGGACACGCTGTTAAAAAAAAAATCGATAAAAATTCTTCCTGTCATCGACGAGATTCGAATTCAGGTCTTTTCTACCCGGTTTGAGGAGGACGGGGATCCTACCAACTGTGCTAACCACGAGGGCTAATACTCCAGTAAGCAATATCTTGGGACATACACTGTGCTGCCACTTTATTAGGCACACTCCTGCTGTGCACACAAATGGTTTGTCCCACAACGTTGCAAGTCACATGACCACAGTTATGGATTTAAATTCAGTAGAACAACTTTTCTTGTATCAGTTAAGCGTACAAACCGTAGCAAGAATGGGGAAAAGGAGTGATCTAACGGACTTCGAACGTGGCATGGTGGTACGTGCATGACATGCTGGACAAAGCATCTCTGAAACGGCAGTTCTCCTGAACTTTTCACGCACCACAGTTTCAAGGGTGTATCGAGAATGGTGCAACGAACAGAAAACATGCTCTCAACGGCACTCCTAGGGAAGAAAATCGCTTATTGATGAGAGAGGTCAGAGGAGGATGGCTAGAATTGTGCAAGCAAACAGATGGACCACAATGTCGCACATCACGTCAGAATACAACCTTGGTGCGCAGAATAAAATATCGCAACGGACCACTAGTCGCGCTTTGTCGCGAATGAGCTACAACAGCCGACGGCTACATCGCGTACCTTTGTTATCAATTAAGAACAAGAGAGCACACCTCTTGTGGGCACAAGAACACCAGCACTGCACTATCGAGGATTGGAAAACAGTTGCTTAGTCTGACCAGTCGCAGTTCCTGGTGCATCATGTTGATGGAAGGCTCAGAATTTGGCGAAAATAACATGAATCCATGAACCCGTCATGTCTGACGACTACTGTACAGGGTGGTAGGGGCAGTGTTATGGTGTGGGGTATGTTGAATGCCACATCGTACCTAAACATCGTTGCTGACCAAGTGCATCAGTTCATGTGGACAGTTTATCCTTAGTCAGATGGTTACTTCCAGCAGGATAATGCGCCGGTGCACAAAGCCCGAATCACTATGGAACGGTTCCAGGAACATGACAATGGCTTTTCTTTGCTGCAGAGCCCGCTCAGTAAGCGGATCTCAATCCTATTGAACAACTTTGGGATGAGCTGGAAAGGGCTGTTTGCTGCAGGCCTACACCTCCGTCGAATCTCAAAGGACTGCGTGACACACTCATGTCGCCATGGTACTCCATTCCTGCACAACGTTTTCAGCATTTTGTGCAATCCATGCCCAGACGAATTCAGGCTGATTTGAAGGCTAAAGGAGGCTCAACACGCTACTAGGTAGGTGTAGCTAATAAAGTGGCAGCACAGTGTAGCTTGTAATAAGAATACTTACTCAGGTATGCTCCAAAAGTTCCAGGACGATTTTTTTTAAATCAGTAACTATTGTGTGTAATTTCTTTTATGCATACGTGAAACAGAAACAGTTCCCTATTTCCAAGATAATCGTGTGATGTTGAGGGGAGATTGGACAAGCACGAGTGAACGTTAAGTTTTGCTTAAAACTAGGAAAAGTGTCACAGAAACACAAACAGTTGCATGAAGTTTTCTCATGTTTTTGAGTGATCATTTCTACAATGGGAAGGGCGTATTGAAAAATGGTAGCAGTTCAGACTACCCTTCCACTGCACATTCGAATGAAAACGTCGACACAGTCCGTGAATTTCTGCAACATGATTTCCGAGTAACATCTGGGTTGTGCAGACCAAATGAGCATAAACTGAAACAGTTGTTGCCGAAGTTTGATTGGGCATTTGGGAAAAAAAAATATTGTTCGTGCTCGCTCTGCAAACGACAACACCTTCATTACTTCCATAATTGAGGAGATGAAGTTCGTGCTTTTACTATGACACCAGAGTAACACTAACAAAAATAAGGTTAGTATTACTCTGTTGCCATATTGGTGTCAATGGGAAAGTGTGCTGCACGTGACTTGAATGAACATGCAAGAATTTGCAAGGAAATTGAGCGTGCTGTTCTTGCAGGTAAAATAAATTTCATTAATAGCTTAGGATTAAAAAATTCAGCTGTAAATCCGTATATTCTAAAGTAGATTTGCCTGTCTGCTGGATGAAAAACGCGAGTTTTCATAGGGAAAACCATGCTGCCCTCACCTGAGACCGACTAATTCAACCACGTTGGATAAGAGACCCACATAAATATTCTTCGCGTTATGGAAGGGATTCGAACTCAGGTCTTTTCCACCCGTTGTGGGAAGGACGGTGATTACACCAATTGTGCTGCCCACGAGGGCGTGTCATAGGTATAAGTTGTGATTATATAACAATGTCTAATATTAAAGTTGAACCTTTAGGAGTCGGTGAGTTTATTTTTCCAATCTCCAGCAAAAGAAAATATTACATAGTAGATTAATAAATAGTTTTGAAACTTCTAAACCAGCGACCGAAGGTGGCAGTGTCTGTGCGCATGTTAACGTCGGTGCACGCGGAATACAGATATACTTATCACTAAATGGTATGAGCATGCCCGCTCATTCGGTTTGTGGAGGCCAAGAAAGGTACAAGTGTGCAAGCGGATTCGGAGTGAACTGTCCGCACATATTATTAGGATGTCGCAGTCCGAATAAGGTGCAAATATTAGGTTCTTGTGCGAGGGAAAGGTTTTCCCACGGACTTTGGAAATTTTGACATCGAATGTTTTCTCGCTGTTAGAATTGCGATACTAGAACACAGTACGAAAAATTCATTCCGATAAAGAGTATTGATGCTTGCCCATCCTTCCATCAGAAATGACACTTAGCTCGCATACCCCAACAAAAATCGATATACGCACATCTAAATATTTCCCGTCGTGTGCAAGCATGAAGGTACACACAGACATAAAGTCCCTCAGCGGCTGTTTCAAAGTTTTGAAACTTTGTGATGCTGAACTTATAAAGGATTCAGAGAAGGGCGACAGGACTAGTTTTGAATGCAATGATGTATTCTTTGAGAAAAAAAAAACACTCAGTTGCGCAAGCTACAAAGTTTGTAAACCAGACATTTTCGTCGGGTATCTAATCGAGGTGATTAAGGTCTTAAGTTGGATTTATAAATATAATCTCTATTGTGGCAAGAGAAACTACACGAAAATCACTTCACGGCTGAGGAATGCTGGACGTTTACAGTCTGATGCAGTTATAAATAATACATGACAATTATAAAACAGCTTAATAATCAATAGGATAATATGTTAATATATATGAATACCAAATAATAATTATGTTAATAAGATAATGACAATTTGTGAGACTAATTTCAAACCTATATGCACGAAAAACATGGGTCAAAACATAGGCAGCTGCTTACAGTTCCTTGGAGAGGGCTCATTGGGTGATGAAAAAAGGCATACACGGGGGCATCATAAGCGGAAGACAGAGAATACCATATCCAGAGAGTCCACTTTATTAAGGTTCCACAGGCATTTCACCATACAAAGGAGAAGGGTAGCCAATGGCACGTTGATGTCGGCACTGTAACTTGGATTATGGGGGGAGATCTCTGTGATAAGGAGAAGGTGCTTTCTGTACTTTTTTTCTTTAACAAGCTTCTGCAATTCGGGATCTGTTTTACTGAGCACGTCGAGCATTTGGTTCGGGAGGAATCTATCAGCCAGGGAAATCTGTTGGTGTTACTGAGGAGCATCGGAGAGATCCCGCTGATCTTCAGTTACACATGTGCTTCTGGAGGATACCGCAACCCTTGTCTGAGCTGAGGTTGCGGGATTCTCCAGAAGCACGGGTCTCAAATTCTCGGTTGGGAGATAGATCCTATTAATATTTTGTCTGGATCGATTCTCCTTTCATTAATAAAGGAGAACATCCTTCTGATCGGCAAGGCGGCTGCTATTTCAGTGGCAGTGATGGAGACTGCGATGAAGTTTGGTATTGGCTCATTTCAGTAGCCGCTACTCTCTACCGTAAATTTTCTTCATGCTACAGGAGCTGCTGAGGCCCAAATTTCGGAACTGTACAGGATCGCTGGATAAACTGAAGTGACTAGGGACTTTGTGAAGATGGAGGTTGAAAGATTACCAGCTATCATATCGACGTACCTGTTGAATGTCATTTTGTCATCAAAGACTATGTCTAAGTCGATGTATGCTTGGATATTTGGAATGGCGGTTCCTCAGAGAGAGAGAGAGAGAGAGAGAGAGAGAGAGAGAGAGAGAGAGAGAGAGAGAGAGAGAGAGAGATTGTAAAAGGCTGTTTTAATAGGACCATTTTTAATAGGACCAAGGCTCAGTCCTTGGGCCTCTCCTCTGGAATTCTGTTTTAGACCAATGGTTACTAAAAGAAAGTCAAATTTGCAATAAAATAGCATATGCCGACGATTTAGCGCTGTGCATACCAGGCAGGTCAAGACTTTTGCTAGAAACACATGGGAAAGAAATCCTGGATGATTTGCTGGAATGGTCTAGAATAAACAAATTAAAAATTTCTGAGACGAAAACAAAAATGATGATCTTCAACAACAAACTGGATTATAACAGACCTCCTAAACTCCATATCAACAATGTCCAAATTCCTTATGTTTCTCAAAATAAATATCTTGGTCTCTTACTTGACGATAAATTTTCTTTTATCCCCCACGTAAAGAATTTAGCTGAAAAGATTAACAAGTTTACTGGCAATGTGATTAGGCTCTCAAGAGCTGAATGGGGTATAAAGCAAAAAACTTTGGCATTATATTAAAAGGCTATATTTTTGCCAATTTTAGTATATGCGGCAGCCATATGGTTTCCTAGGGTTACTCACGTCACAATGAAGGCCAAACTCTTATCATTGCAGAGAAAGATGATATTGGCAACACACAGATGCTGCAGAACAACATCAACCAATGCTTTACAAGTGATCTCAGGTTGTATCCAGATTGACCTTTATGTGGCATACCGAGGTATGATTTCTAACTTAAAGAAAGGTTTGGCAACTCAAATCTTAGACATTGCAAGTAATCCGGCCACGGACATTCGGAAGGAAAAAATTAATCTTTGGACAAAATTCTGAGAAGTGGAAATACAGATGGCAATCGAGTGAAACAGGACTCACTACCAGGGAGTTCATTGAAGACGCAACGTTTGCTGTAAATAAGAAAGTTATGGGATGGTTTTTTCCCTTCAATGACAACGTCATATTTAATAACTGGACATGGTTCACTGCGGGATAAATTGTGTAAATTTGGACTTGAACCTGACCCTTTGTGTTTTTGTGGGGCAGTAGAAGACTGGAGGCATGTTCTGCTTCATTACCCGGCTTATGACGACTTCAGACAAGAACTATTCAACAGCACTCAACCTATTAGGACTGACAACCTCGATATTTTGAATCAAGATGCCAAGAACTTTGCAGCATTCCAATCCTTTTCTGACAAGGTGTTTAAAAGAAGACGCACCTTGTTTACTAATTCTAGAAGTGGACAGTAGACTGATGTATTCATGAAATTATATTTCTACCTTACAGCTGGTAACACAGAAACTAAATGCTGTGTTCTTAAATTAGTAATAATATAGAATGTATAAAATGGTATTAACTGTACATATATATATATATTTTTTTTAATATTTATTTTCATTTATTTATTTTTTCCCCCTCGGGTTGGGCAGCCTGAGGGCTCCTGTCCTTTGGTATTGCACTCCTTCCACTGGACGACAAATTGGTGGAGCAGCACTAGATAATAGAAGCAGGCACAACTACTCATGCTTAGAAACGGGCAGTGACTGACCGGGTGTTGATCGCTGTAGAATGTAGACAGTTACACTCTCTCTCAACACAGATTTTCCAAGGTGGAGTTCGACTAAACGTCTAGGTGCCACCCAAAACAAGTACATCCGCATACATATACACATAGTATATCTTTTATTGTGATTTATTGCTTGCCAGTGAAGCTGTACAATTAAAATTGTTTCTTACGCAGAATGCGATGATTGTAAATAGAAAGTGTTTGTATCTATGTATATTTGTATATATGTAATAAAAAATGTATTTAAATAAAAAAAAATAAAAAAAATGGACCATTTGTGCGAACTTCAGTGGATTTATTTGAAGATTACAACAGGACAGGTACGATACAAAGTACTTCAGGGTTGTATGATATTCGTGACCTGTAGAGGATTGTATTCAGCGGCGCTGTTTGTTAAGAGCTTGAAGTCGTCTGAAAAACTGACTATGTTTTCTTTGGATCAGATCAGCGGTACTCTTACTGTTGTGAACAGAATGCCTGAAAAAATTCCTCTCTAAAGAACACCTGCGGTGATTTTGCGAGAGAGAGAGAGAGAGAGAGAGAGAGAGAGAGAGAGAGAGAGAGAGAGAGAGAGAGGAGAGAGAGAGAGGTGTGATTACTGGCTTGTAGCAGACTCGCCCTTCCTTGGATCACGGAATCCAGGAAACAAAGGATACCTCCCCATATATTGTAGTAATGCTGCAATAGGGAAGTACAGCTGAAATGTGTGTGTGTGTGTGTGTGTGTGTGTGTGTGTGTGTGTGTGTGTGTGTGTGTGTGTGTGTGTGTGTGTGTGTGTGTGTGTGTGTGTGTGTGTGTGTGTGTGTGTGTGTTATGGAGGTTTAATGGCGCATAAGCTGCTGAGGCTATAGTGGGCCCAGCTGAAATGTAAAATGTACCAAAAGCTGCAGGAATATCAGGTAGGTGATGGCCATTTCTGATTTTTGTTCAAGTGTTTGAAGGATGGACGCTATGGCTGTTGCAAATTTCCTGATCACGGCTTATGGTTGTTATGGTTGGCAATAAAGCCTTTTCCAAAATCTTTAAGAGATGCACAAGAAATATGCTTAATCTGATCGAGTTTAAATGAAAGTTGCTTTTTAGGGACAGGCGGACCTTGTAGCTGTGACATAGTGACAGTTTTATTTCCTTTTTTATTTTTTAATATTTTATTTAATTGTTAATTAGACGTAATTAGCAATTACATGACATCAGTGCTGTTATACGTGTTGCAAGAGTTATCACTGTAACTTTTACTATTATTATTACGGATTGCAATAAAGATACACACAAATGTGAGTATCTTTGAAATCACATCTTTAATCTTTTAAAATTGCTTCGCAATTTTTAACGTCCTAAACTGTTGACAGGACAGTAAATAATGACAGTGCAGCATCCAACCATCAATGCACGTTGAAAATCTAAGTTCCGACCACGGCATATATAATAGATTCTGCGCGGGCAGACCAAGGAGATTTATGCAGATATGTCTGAGTAGACACACATGTGCGTGGGCTTCTTACACAGTGGCAGAGCAGTAACTAAGTATTCTGCACTTAGATGAATATAAAAATTCTGCCCCTCCTAGCTCCCTTCCCACAATAAATAAATAATGTAAATTTGATTAATTAGATTTGAATCATGAAATACTAAAAAATGCGTGCTTATTCGTTTTTAAAAGTAAAAAAAATACAAAATAAATAAATATACACTGAGTGATCACTGAATTATGACAACCCTATGAAAACTGAATGCGACCCGTTGACCACGCGAGGTACGAGAGTGCGCACTTAGTCGACCTACGTAGCATAGATAAGGTATCAGTGGTTCAGTAGGTAGTCAAATTCCGAGCGTGATGGGTAAAAGTAAGGATTTATCGGACTTTGATAAAGGACAGATTGCGGATTCTCGGCGAGCTGGTGCCTCGATTTCCCAAACGGCTAAACTGGTGGGGTGTTCGAGAGCCGTCGTAGTTAAAGTGTACCAGGACTGGCGTCAAAATGGTCAAACAATGACAAAACTGCGATGGTCAGCGAAAGGTTTCTGTTAGAGGTGAGCGCCGAGTTCGACGACTCGTACAGGCGAACAGACGTAGCAGTGTTGAAGAGTTGACTACCCAATACAACATGGGCCAACGCTCGGGCTATACCAGCAGATGACCCCTACGGCATCCTCTGCTAACCAAGGTTCATCGGCGTAAAAGACTCGCTTGGTGCAAAGAGCATGCAAGTTGGAGGTTAGAAGACTGGAAGAAGGTGTGCTGGTCGGATGACACACGTTATTTACTCCACACCGTGGATGGTCGTGTACGGATTTGGCGTCAACAACATGAGGCTCTTGATCCATCATGCATGGTATCAAAAGTGCAGGCCGGTGGAAGCAGTTGTAAGGTGTGGGGCATGTTTCACTGGCAGGAACTTGGACCCCTGGTGCATGTGGAACAACGTATCAGTGGTCTCTGTTATCGTCAACTGCTTGCTGACTGTGTACATCCCGTTACTTTACATTTTTTCCCGAATGGCGATGTCTTCCAAGATGATAATTCGCCGAGCCATCGGGCACTTGAAGTACTAGGTTGGTGTTCATCATTCAGTGATCACTCAGTGTATATAAATATATACTTATATTATTTTTAAATCATATGTTTTGGTTTTGAAACGCTCAGGAGAATTGTCCTATCCCCCCCCCCCTCCTATCCAGTTACAGTTCGGCGTGGAGGTATGTACGAATACTTTTGGTAATGTTTTTAGCATAAACATATCGGTGAGATGTTGTTGTTTTGGTGTTTATTGGCGCATTGATATATCGTTGGGATACAAAAACGAAAATTTAACTAGGACTTGATGCAATTACTTAATTTTAGGATGATATAAATTAACACATATACGCACAGACACACAATAGACACAAGATCTGAGAATATCTAAGAACTCAGAACTAGCACAGTTCGATTAGCTGTGCTAAGTTCCAAAGCAACTAAGGCTATGAGGCATCAGTGTATTGTGCCTATAATTACGTGTATTCTTTCGTCAGCTTTCTGGACAAAAACGTGAGTTTCCGGGAGGGAAAACCATGAAATCCTTTCCGAGACCAACTAACTTAACCACAATGAAAAAAAAATTCCATAAAGAATTGCTTAGGAAATCAAACTCAAGCCTTTTCTGCAGGATGTCCAGGATTTTGATTATAATCATTTTGCTACCCGCGAGAATGCTATAGATGAAAATAAATAAAGCCCCACCTGATTTAAGAATAAATTCCTTATTAATTATTGATTATAATAAAATGAATTCTTTCCTTTCTTTAAAACAAGAAATTTTATATTTTGGCTATTCACTATCTTTTTAGAATAATTTCAAAATATTACTTTACTTATTAACACGATTAAAGACTTAACGAAATGCAATTCCTCTGATGATGAGAATGCGAAATTATTATTGAAACGCACTTGCACAAAAAAGTATCTTAATTTTATTAATATACACCATTGTTCTTATTTCCTCAGGCTCTCGTGCCTATTATCCCACTTATATTAAGGAAAGAAAAAACGTCCATCTAGTAGAACGCGTAAAAACAGCATTGAGTTTAAATAAAGCGCACTTCTACACAAAGAATCTAAACATTATATACAGAAGAGTAACTAATCTTAAAGTATTACCATGACACAGTATCACCAGACGATGGGTGAGTAAAAATTATTAAAATTATAAATATCATAATTTATTAATTATTGTATTAAAAATACAGCTAAGTATTTCTAATCTTATATAGCTACGTTTCTTTTCCTTTTATTTGCAAATCTCTCTGAATTATTAAAGGCATATTTTCAATAATATCAGTGTTCTTTCGTTTGTTTTAATTACCCACAATTTATATTAAAAAAGAGCAGTTATTGTTAAAAAGGCAGTACTGGTCTACCTTCAAAGCCAGGGGAAAGCAACTAGCAATCACAGTCGAATCTTTTGTAGTAAATTATACTCAAATATTTAAAAAAATAATAAAGTGGAATTTAACAGAGTTCGGTGTTCCATAATGTGATTTTTATGACGCTTGCAATACACCACCTCACCGTGACTCCACCTTATGGTAAAAATGTATCTTTTCGCAATGAAATTACATTTAAATTCAAGATAAAACAGACCTTTCAGTTTCCATGTCTGGTTTATAATGTCAAATGTAATAAGGCAAAACACTGTCATGTTCCATTAAATTTAAAAGAAAATATCGAGTATTTTGCGACCCAATTTCACAACACGTGGAATTTCACTGGATTCCGAAACGTAATTTAAGAATCTTGATTCGCTTTAAAATATTATTCTTTTTCTGCTATTATGGTTCAAATGTAAATACATTCAAAGCAGAAATAAATATTTAATAAAAGTTATTCTTTCAATTGTATCTAGAAAGATTCGCAATTAACGCGATGCTCATTATTTTGAAACGATAAAGGGTAATCGCAGCTTATTACTCTTAGCTGGAACACTAATATAAGGCGAAGGCAAACATGGAGGTATGTTCCTCTCGCAAAATATCGTCAAAATAAATCACTTACTTACCACTTCCTTGGTCTGCCTGTTGCGACATGTCTGTCACCTAGAAGGGTTAACAACACTCACTGACGACATAACGAAAAAAAAAAACCTCCTGTCTCGGGTGACATGAACTTGGATTACCAAATCAGGGCTGAGGGCGCTAGCAGTGCTGGTTTCCTGGCTCCGGACTTGGTGGGCGGGGAGCAAGCGCGCGGTCTTGCTGGGCCTAATCAGATTAGACTCTGCCTCGTGTGTCAGGGCAGTATAAAACTGGCGGTACGACTAGTGCCCGGTCGCTAGCAATCGTAGTCGACAGACGTACAGAAAGTCGGTCATCATCGGAAACAGACTAGCTACATCGTCCGTCACGAGAAAGCACAAATCTGTCACATTTTTCGATGTTTCCATACTAGCAGGTCGAATGGACTTTTTGCTGTCATGAGCATGTAAATACAATTTCTCATAAGGAAGGAGTGTTACTGGATTAAAAGATAACTGTGATAATATCGGACTGTCTACTGGCAGGACACCCGTCAGGCCAAGTGTAGACTGTTGTTTGTGTGGAATTATGGAACAGTTAACTGAGTTCGTTTCGAAGTCATTCATACCGGAGCGGTCCGCCACTTCTACGTCTACGATCCCGCATTTACTCTCTGTTCGTACAAATCAACGTTCTTTACATAGCGTGGTAGATCGGCTTTCGGCTCCTCACATGTACTCTAATTTAACAACAGGAACAACGCATCCTTCTCTGTCTTTAGCCTCCTCCATAGTGCTTCCTGCAAGGCCGGGGAGTGGGGACACCTCGTCTTCTTCGAGTGTGACTACCGACAGAGAAGAGAGGCACAAAGACGGAGAATCCCTTATCCCACAAGGTAACCCATTTCTATAAATATGCATCGAAATATGTTTTTTAGAAAATGTGTCCTCATTTCATGGTTTTTATATTCCCATTCCAGCAAAAATGAACAGGTGATACAAGATTCGTATAGTTTACTCTTGAAGTTATAGATGTTTATTGACACCCATCGCTAAGAATATCCTTTCGGGACATAGCAGTTTTTTGACATCAAAATCAACTTTTCATAAATTAAACTTTAAACTTGGATTGTGCAATATATTAAACCTGCGGCAATCAATGGTTATTTTTGGCTGTTGTTATTTTCAGATAATGACAGGAATGAACTATTCACGAAATATAAATGAATTAGTTTTCACTCAGAAATATCTTGATAATACTATCTTCGATTTTAGCCTAATTGAATTTAGCACGAAAATATAGAAACTATTCTTAAATATGAATTGCATCTATTTATAAACTCCTCTTGTGCTGTGTCTGCGTTAATAACACTCATGTCCCCCCACCCACTGCACCCCCAAAAACGTAAGGAGGTATAATACGGAGGAAGGTATCCCAGCAATACCAGTTTCCCCTGTAAATGATGCTCCTCTGTAACACCTCGAAGTGCATGAAAAGCCTACGGTTAAGGGGATTACGAGCCAAACCAGAGTATGAATTACAATTACAACTTTTATATATATTATCAACTCCCCCTCCTTCAACCCCAGATTTTACTATTTATTGAAGCCTATCACGTGCAGTAAATAACTAAAATAGAATTAATCTTAAGTAAAAAATATTCTAGTCGTAATAAAGTGTTTCTTCAAGATTGTTCTCCAAAGCAAAATGCAGCTTTACTTTCTGCTTCTTCTCAAATTTTTGTATGAATAATTTTATCTGATTTTGCAGTGTGTACATTAAATTGCTAAATCAATAAATTCTATCTTGTAGCTATATATTGTTAATTGTGCGTTTTTAAATCTTAAAGAGACAAATGCTCAGTAATTTTAATTAATCTTAAGCAGACAAATCTGTGAATTTATCGAAGTATTTTCTTTATATGCGTATCAAATGTAACTAAATAGCCATTCCATAGAGGGGAAACTGCTGAACGTTCAGCAGTTTCCCCTCTGCATATAGCACTATGGGACATATATCTTTAAATACATTTGTCGAAAAGAAAACACACATTTCTATAAAACAGCAAGTTTTAGTCAAATAAATATAATAAAAGTGAAGAAAAGAATTTAATATCTGAAACAGGAGAATTACGGAGTTCAAGTAAAGAAATATGGAAGCGCTGCCTTCTAGTAATCTCATTACAGGAAAAGGACATTTAAACTTGTATTTCGAGCCTTTAAAAATAAAGACTTGAAATATAAGAATATGAAATTTCCAAGACTGCCACTAACAGAGCCAAGCAGAAGAGAAAGCTAAGCCAGAAGAAGATCATTTTATACTCAGCTAAAGGAGCTGGAGAATAAATTTTGGATTATAGATGCACTGAAAAAGAAAACAAATTGCAAAATGAACAAAATGATTGAGATTTCAAGGAACAGCACAAATACTGTGATTTCGTCAATGGGATCAGACATGAAAAGATTTACTGACACGGTCCTTTCCTTTTTAATATTCAGAGAACAAGGAAACTAAATATTCTTCGAAACTAGAATTAAATTATATAACAAAATTTTATGAAGTACACGAATTCAGATCGGCTCACACGGTTTTTGTTTTGGGTTTTTGTTCAGAGTTTAATTCATATTAAAGAACAGCAAGGTGTTAAGGAGAAAATGAAATGAAACCATATTATGAGTCTACACAATATATGAGGTTTGGCTGACTAAAAAAAAGAACATTGCTCAGTACAAGACTTTTAACGTGAAATCTCTAAAAATTTGCTTGGTATAAGGTTTTTGTAGAAAGCGACAAATGCTGCGGTGAAAGCTTCCCTTGGAAATGCTTGGGTAAAACTGAACAGTCAGAAGAAGGAAGTATTAACTGCAACAATCAAGAATATTGAGGTAGAGGAGAAGAAACTAACTTCAGCCAAATCAAATTATAAAAAGACGCCACTAACAACACGCTTAAGTAATGTTCTCGACCCAAAAGACTTACACTTCACAAAGATTTCCTCTACACAGCAATCTAACACTTCCGCAATGTTTTTTTCATTGTAAAGACTTCCTCTATGCAGCATGAATTCTCAGGAATGATTCGACAAAACTGATGATAAAAAAAGCGGCTATCATCTCCCAAATCATGAGGGGATGCCATGAAAAGACGCATAACAAAGCAATGGAGAGACAACATTACGATATTAAAGAGCTTTGGACCCTCAGAAAAACTAACAAAAATATCTATAGAAAGCGACAGTGAGCGTAGGAGATGATGTCAAAATTTTTACTTGGAGATATAATAGCAAGTTCTATTATTACTATATCTAAACAGACACACAATTTTCGAACTCGCATTTCATTTTATCGAATATTTAGAAGCAATAAGGATAAGTCCAACAATTGTAAGTACAGAATGTGGGATGATAAATGAATATAATCTGTAACTATGAAAGAATAAAATCGTAGAAATGATCTAATGGGTAGCAAATAATAATCAGATTTATATATTAAGAGGAGGTATTGAGCGAGTACATATATTTACATAAATTTCTAACATTAAGGGATAAAAAGCTCCTACTGGTTATTAATAAAAACCTGAAATGGGTCTCCTAGTAAAATAAATATGGAAATGGAATGCATAGCTAGCAAAGATGAACTCTCTTTATAAATGGCAAATGCTTGTCAAATGCTTTATAACGTCCTTAAATATAATTTTTTTCTAACCTGTATAATATAATGAGAATAAAACAGAATGTAATTTTTATTTTGATAAAGTACAAATATTTGAACACAACATTTTAGAGTGAATAGTTTAATTATCCTTTAAAAAAGGATACAGGATTCCAAATGTATGAAGCGTCTTCTATCGGGATAGATGGATTTAGACTTATAGTATTTCATGCCTTTTTGGGTTCCTTCCCCCTAAGTAAAAATCTAACCAGGAAAAGGCAATGCGCCAAATAAAATGCGTTTGTTAGATGAGTATACAGAAATCTAAGAAGGCCCGACATCTGTCGAAATTGGTAAGTTTTTCAGCTAAGAAACTTTAAAAATCCTTTCAAAAATTCACAAAACGAACAAACAGCACTGGTAGCGAAGCAAAGTGCCTTCGTTATATAACTCGTTAGATAAAACCAAGTTGCCAAATTTAGGCTGAACATTCAAGGATGAGAACTGTGACAGAAATGCTTTTAACCGACTCGGAAGTCGGTTAAAAGCATTTCTCACAGTTCTCATCCTTAAATGTTTCTCTCGCAGTTCTCATCCACCTTTGCAGTTACAATAAAATTCGGAATCTCGCTTTAATTCGAGTAAATAATTAGTTTAAACTTAAAAATGCCTGTAGAGGCTTGTGGCTGAAACTCAATTACAGGCTAAAATTTGACTAGGAATTTTATTCGATATAATCATGAATTTGAAGCAGTGTGCTATCAGTAACATCTCACAACGTTATAATTATGATGTCCAAAATTAAGTTTGAATTAATGTTTATGTAGGACAGTTGAAACTAGTCTCGTGTTATTGAAAATAGAAGATGAAAGCATTTTATTCAAGTTAAGACGTTTCTAAAATAACAGCTATGCATTGCTGTTACTGAAGTTGCTATATAAATATATCTATTAAAATTAATATTCTTCGTTTAACTGAATGTGTTTGATCGAGTCTTCCTAACTCTAAATACTGAATCTTCACAACGATAATGATCGTGTTTGTTTTCATAAATAATTTTGTCGCAATATATGAATAAAAATACGATAATTTTCACTTTATTTTATACAGATATTTGAGATAAAATAACCTAAAACATCGTATAAAGGAAAGCTTGCGATTTAACCCAAGAGAAACTTGGAAGAAGAAAAAGAGGGGGGGTTAAGGATCAGTTGTAAAGACGAGAAATATATGAAGGGAAAATGATATGTGTAAAACTGAACGCCATATTGGCATTGTCACTTTGAGTTTGGATTAAGCGCCTTCCCCTTGGCCCTAATGGGTAACTTTCTCCCACAGCCCAAAGCACCAAGGTAGAACCTCCGCAACTGAAGGTGACAGCACAGCATTCGCCGTGCCGCTCGTGTCCTGCGCAGGGTAAGCACTGGGACGGCTATGAAGCACGCGCTAGGGTACTCAACAAAATAGGGAATAACTTTCAGGCGTTTGCATGTTTCACTATAAGGGCCCATTTCCGATATGCATATTGGATGGTCACAGGAAGGAGAAATGGCTTCTGATGTATATGGAGTGTTAGCGTCAGTCCCAATCAGAGTTCGGTCGTCTACAGGACCGCTCTCTTGTCCTACCTCATCGAGATTGCTGGCCGCAGCCTTCAATAGGGGTCGACAACACCAGCCAAGGGAATTAATATCTATGTATGCAAACGTCTTCTCGTCATGGAGGTGCGAAAAAAATTGGTTTGGCAGCCCCGCGAGTCGGCGGTGCCATGCATTCGTCGGAGGAGGAAGCAGAAACGTGAGATTTGGCGAGATTATGTTGTTTCGCCGTATTCACTCTTTGCGGCTGGATTTCGACCGCGCCGTCGGAAATTGTGCACGGAAGTCACACAACATGACAGCAGCTTACCAGGTCCACCTGGCGAATTCACTTTAAAATTCCCTTCCTTTAAGTAATGACACATTCGAGGAAAAATAGTGTAAGCGGTATACCATTAAAATATCCCATTAGTGAAGGTGTCTGTCCCTGACAGTTTGTAAGAGCAGCAAGATCAAGACCAACTGCCTTTTATGACTTTGCTTAGCAAATGAAATAAACCATTTAAGTCTTAATACAACGAACAGGTTCGATTTCCTCAGCAAATTAAGATATAAAAATGTTACCAACTTCGTACCTGTTTTTCTCTTAAACGCTCTCTTACATTTTTAGTATTTTATCCTGAGCAAATCCATAAGTGAAGATGTGCGTGGTTGTAGAAAATTATCTATTCTGTTTTGCGTTTTTAAATATGTATTCTAGAAAGAAGCCCGCGCTTATTCGATGTTTTTCTGTGGAACAAAATTAGTTGAATTGTTGAGGCCCGGAAAAACGTTCAGGAAACGAATATATTAAAATATGCAGTCATGATAACCTTAACTCGAATTTTGAATTACCTCCTATTCAATCAGAAGCATTATATAACATACAGCAAAGTAGATAATGCAATTTACATCGATTAATAATATTCTTTGCATTCCGATCACGTTGCACTTTTGTTTCACGAGACCAAATTTAAAAAAATTAACGAAGAATAAATCATTTCAGTTGTTGCTGGAAAGTCACTACATTTGACTGCCCAGCAACAACTGAAATGCAAATATTACACGAGGGTTGAGAAAACGAGAGCAGTCAAAATTAATTTTCATGAAAATTAAATATATATACAATATTGCGAAAAATTAACAAAGAACAATTCAAAAATATTGTGAATTTGCTGTAGGGAACACAAGTCAAGTAAATAAAGTTTACAAAATACGGATCCATCCTTGGGGAGACAAACTTGTGACTCATCTTTTGGGTTATTTGTCCTTTGGGATAATCCCATCGAATAACCCGAAACAGAAAGGGCGCCTTCTAGTTCAGTCTGACTGCTGCCGAAAGAGTTGTGTTAAATGGGCCAAATCATTCAAGATTTATAAATGAGCAAGGATTTCACTCAGTGATTTTCGCAAGTGCCAAGAGGCGCTTGTGAAGATCACTGAGTAAAACTTTTGTCGTGGCTTCTTATACGCTGAAAGACTTCCTCGAAGTCTTTCAGCATATGCTATAGGGTACAGAGCAGGCAAAGGAAGATTTATAAAAACTTCCCAACCCAGAGTTACAAATCTGCACGATGACAGTTTTCAATAAATATAATATATTTTGCGAAAATTTCGTGAAAACATAAAATTATACTGTACAGTTATTTCTCTTGTCTTTAACCGATTAAGAATTATTTTAAGGTCGCAAATGGCGGAAGCCGGGAAGTTTTGGTAAGTCCGCCTTTTCCTGCTCTATACTGCATAGCATATGCTAAAAGACTTCGAAGAAGCCATCAAAAAAGCTTCACTCAGTGATCTTCACAATATCTCAACATCAAGGAAAAAACAAAAACTTTCCTTTGCTGAGAAGAATGCGTGAGGATGTTCTGCAAATTTCTAAGTTCATAATATAATACATTTATAATGAACATATGATAAGTAATAATAAATATTTTTTATAATTAATAAACTAAGGAGCGGAAATAAGCTTGGTACATATCATTACTTTATCTCCTGCCGCAGGTGATGCAAGTTGCCCTTCTAAAAAAATAAAAATAAAAAGCAGTAGGTCTAACAGTCTCAGAACAGATTTCAATTATGGATTTAATGTGTAACAGTCCGTTTCGGATTTGCTGGGTGCGGGTGTCCTCCCCACCAACAAATTCAGTAGCAATAAAGAAGTGATAATCATAAAGACTTTTTAAAGGTAAAGAAAAATTTTAAAGACAAGCGTAAAGAAGATTGGATAGGGTTCTTTCAGACACTACAAGCACAGGCAAAAGTCTGGTCATATGAGATCTAAAGTCACTTTCAGGAGTTGATAACGTTCAAATTAGGCTATTTAAAAACTACTACTTTTCAAAGATTCTTTTTTTTATAGATCCGTTTATAATTAAAGGAGACTTTGTCAGTCTGAATTTGTTGAAAATCGTGCCATGTTAAGACGGTGTTTGGCAAAAATGCATTGTGCATTGCTGTTCTATCATAAAAGCGTAATGAAATGTATCAGTAATCTACCTCAACAAATACAATAAAATTAAACAAAATTCTTTTAATAATTTGTAATGCAAATAGAAAACACAATCCCACTTATCCCACCATCCTTTAAGTGCATTAAACCTGAATGAACAGAAACTTGAGGCTGGTCTTCAAGCCGTTCATGTTACAGCTCGATATTTCTGTAAGTGTACAAACAAATAGAAATCATAGACATATCGGCTGAAGAGTTAAGGTGTTTAAAAACGCTAATTTACAAACAGCAGCTTAAACGTTATGCGATTTTGATATGATAGAGAGATGCAACGTACAGCAATTAAGCTTCTTACATGCGACCTCATGTGATCATAAACTTTAAAATGCATAACTGCACTCACACATCACAATTCCAGTACATAACTTAGCATCTCTTTTTCTCCAGTAGGAGGATTCAACTCCCAAAAAACGTTTTTTCTTAAATTCTCTAACGTACAACCATACAAGATAATAATACTGTACAAATATCAAAGATACTCTTAGAGAATACCGAATTATTTCATTTTAAACTAAATAAAGCCCATTGTAAAATCTACGGTATGAACTAAAGTCAAATTAAATTGTTAAAAAAAAACAATTTATTATACACTGATGATGAAAAACATGGAAAACCAAACTGGTTGCTATCTTTTTAAGACTATTTTGAAAAGAGAAAAAGAGGAACAGAAGTCAGAGAAGCTCGAATGAAAACTCCAACCACCAAAATCTGTGTTCTATTATGACAAATTGTGTTGTTAATAAATGTAGACCGGAAACACGTTATTCGTACTGCAGAATTCACTCAAAACAACATCGGGTGATACAAGTATTTAATGCACGTGTTACACCGCCACTTACTTGTTTGGAAAGCATATACCTTCAAGGAGGCCTATAACTTTGTAACCTATAAATAAGTTTTAAAATATACAAACACGGAATATACAAACATTATAAGAACCGTAGACCTCTTCTTGCGTCTACCAACCACGGTGGTTGGTTGGGCTGAAGCTAGAGAAAGTTTTAAAATTGAGAAGGGACCAGATAAATAGTGAAATTGTTTCATTAAACTCTCAACATGCTTAATGATGGAGGTTCTCATTTCATATATGCTAAAATGGATAACTCAGTACCAGGAGAAGACCCTAAAAATTCTTCTTTCCGCAAAACTAAAGAAACTCAAATATTTGCACATGGTTAAAACAATCTTTGTGCACAATGAAATGTTCGATTAGTCCCCGCTCTCGACAATTAAGAGTAATGAATCTCCAATCGTAAACTAGGAGATTCATAAGTCTCATATTTATGGAAGAAATTGAACATGGTGTCGTTGTTCTTAGAGGAAAGACTGGTTTGTTTCCATTGATAATCATTTGAGAGAATCCTATCATTGTTTCACTAATGCTATTTTCCCTTTGCTATCGTTTCAGAAGGACAGCTTAAAATCTTGCCTTTATATTCCCACAAGATATTCCGGATTTTCTCCGATTTCCAGAAAATATTTATACGAATACAAATTAATCTGGTGTAGAAACGCCGAGGGAAAAGATCTGCAAGTTTTTCTCATGACCCACTAATCACTGAAGTCCAAATTCCATAGATATATGGCGAAAAATGGACAACAGACTAATAAAGATTATCGATTTATCCTCGGATCACATTCGTGCTTCCCGTGATGCGCTTGACAAAGATGTTATGGTTTTGCTGTGTTCGCAAAATGATACACAAAGTGGCAAATGTGTTGGGTGTAATGGACGACTTATGTTCAGTATCCCTATTATATTTTAACAGATCCCGAGGTTCGTCTCCTTCAAGAATAAAAAAGCATACTTTCATAATAAATTCATCGCGTGAGGTTCACTTCTTTTTTCAAGAAAAACACGATACCGTCTGATGCAGTTTGCTTCGTTACTGTACTGTTTTCTAATCGCTCTGAAGTTAAACTCTGGCAACTAATGTGCAAGGTGAAACTTATCACAAACTCTAAGGATCCAAACATATTTTAAAAATGAAGAAATATAAATAAATTAATATTTAATATAAATATCAAATATATTTATATTTAATATTTATATCAAATAAATGAATAATAGAAATATATATTAATAAATAAAATATATAAGCTTAATAATTCTGATTTAAATTTAATATTTTAAGGAATATTTATTGATCTCCTAACTGCACGCGAACAAAATATCTAATCCGAAACAGCAAGGTCTAGAGCATGAAAGAAGAACAATTTTACTAATCCAATTCTATCACTCTATTTTTACTTTTCACTCAAGGAGAATTAATATCTAGAATACAGAATCTCCTATCAATGGCCTATAATACGTTAGATCAGAAATTACAAATGCTGGCCAGTTGCAATATCCCTTATAGAGTATGTATGCATTTTGAGACTACTTTCTAGACTGGTGAAATTCGATCTCGATTCAATTACATTGATTTGTGTGGATTTTAGCGACCCACAGAAATCAGTGATGAATCTTTAAGTGTACATGATAAATCCATATGACGTCAGAAAATGTTGTTAACTCCTAATATGGAAATCAAGTAAGCTATAAAAGTGCTCACAATAACATCTCTACTAATTTCTAATCTAATGGCATAGAATATCTGATGGATTTTTTTGTATTTTATAGAATGCAACATAGGCATTCTAGAAGGTTCGAAGCAATGGAAGTCTATTAACAGGTGTCCTAAGATCTACTCTTCCCAACCAGTTGAATTTATAACCACCAGGCCTTCTCATCAGCCTTAATATGAAGCTCTTTGTGAGAGTCGTAGGGATGTCAAGAATGATCATACTCTATATTAGACGCCTGAATTATGCAAGACCAACTCCTCAGTTTTGGGCAGTCCAGATCTCGATATTCATTCTTGAAAGCAAAGGCGTATTTCTCAAAATGCCTCTCCAAAAGATTTCATATAATTCCATCGAGTACAATAGTATGTACGAGTATGTGCATACCGTATATACATACATACCAATAATAATATTCTTTAATAATAAAGATTATTATTAATATTAAAAGTAATACAAATTACATAATTTTGTATGTAACGCTTGAGGTTGACATCATTGTCACGCAGCTGGTTTTTGTTTGACTCATCTAAATTTGTATGTCCTGCGTCAGGGAGAGGATGGAAGGGACAATCAGATGGCGAGTAGCCCTCCATTTGTCATTAAACAGAACTCCTTGTTCGAAGCGATGGCGGTCGGACCTTAGGTTATGTTTGGTGATAGAGTATTGATGTAACTGCACTGGGAATGTTTTAAAGAGTAGATGATAATTTATTAAACTGCATTTCATCGTTATTGAGAAACCTGACATCTCTTGCTTGTTTCAGCAATGATCAAATGAAGAAGATGAATCACACAGGGAGAGAAAGATTCCTATACTGGCAATATTGAGAATACATATTAATTAAGGATAAGTGTAAATATTTCTATCGTATACAGATAGGATTAGTCTTGTAAACTACGCGACGCTGATCGTGTTTTCTAAGTATTGCGCATTGTGCACTGACCTTATACGAAGAAAACTCAATTTGCTAGTAAAAGGAGAAAAATAATTTTATAGGTAAAACCGAAGTAGACAATTACAAGATTAAGATTTCATTACAGAAGTTGAAAACAGCATGTTAACCTTACATTCCGAATACTTTTCTTACATTTAACGCACCATAAAAATATTTATTATAGCAGGACAAATCAAATCACTATCAGTATATTAAGTATGGATTATTGAACCAACAGCCAGCAGATTTATATAATAACACTACTGTAAATATGAGATACCATTTATTTACCTCAGAAGTCAATAAAATAATAAAGGAAATAAAATCAGAAAAAAGGAAGAAAATAGGGAAAAAATCTGTATAGCAGGGAGGGATAAATCGAGATGAAGGGTGTTGGCAGAAGAAATATACATTCCTGATATAATTTTGAGAAATGCCAATTAATAAAAATACCAAATAACATAAATTTACAAAAATGCCGATTGATTTAAATTTGAAACCTGGTAGTATTGATTGTGTGCCACTAAATTTGAATTCATTGGTATTTTTGTAAATTTATATTACTTGGTATTTTTATTGATTACTTTTAGTTTTAAGCTATTTGTTGTCTTAACAGTTCTTCGCATTTGGGCTAATACTCCTGAATTTGATGTTAAAATTGGATTAAGTTTTACTGTTTAAATTTTAATACTTCTAAATAATTGAAATTTTGCTTAATCAACACTGGGAAAGTTGTTCTCCACCCTCGGTTTGGTCTAAACACATCATCACTGTAATTCCGAAACAAACGCAAACCGATTTTATTAAAAGGGGGAGGGGGAACAAGAAAGAAAAAACACAACCAGAAAAACAAGAAGGTTGTATGTGATATTCCTGTTATAAGCGCGTTTAGCTAAGGGGGGGGACAGTTTTGTGCCTCATCTCCATGCTTGAACCATTGTATTGGACTTTTTTTACTTTTCTTCAAATAAAATCAGTTCGGCTTCGTTTCAGAAGTACACCAATGACGTTTTTTTTTAGAATAAATCAAACGGGGATCAACATTCTAGAAAAAAGCAGTTGGTTTGGCAACTTTTTTTTTTCTAGATAGATATAAAAAAATAAAATAAAGTTCAGAAAACAAATGGCTTGAATCTAGAAAGACACAGACCCCGATACCCCTTAATTGAAACATCTTTTATATATGTGTATTACAGGTGGGCTACGATAAATTTCATGGAGTTCAAAATGGGCAGTCGCATTATTAAAAAGCCGAGAAATGCTGAATTTAAAGCGTGCGTCCCCCCTCTCTCAACCGCGAAGGTTAAGAAAATACATGTAAATTCTGAACAAAATCAATTTTTACCATACTTGCACAATGGATGAAAATTCTCCTGTGCTCGATGCTAACATTAAAGAACAACTCAGGTGGTTGCCTGAATCGCGGTTCAGTAGCTCAAATATAGGACAAATTAGACCATTATGAGAATGGGCACACTGTCACAGCATTCCTCATCCTATTCAAATTAGATTTGAGATCTGTGCGAGGTAGGGTTGTAGAGTCATAGATTTTGTTTTGCGCAGCGTACAAAGCTACCGCATTAGTTTAAATATTACCGATCTGTAGAATACATTAATATAAAACGACTCTCATTTAACTTCGACGTCATAGATAGCTCCACATACCTTTCCAGTACAGCCTCCATATCCTTTTCCTCGAGGCTTCTAAATATTACTTTTTTGGGGGCTATGCTCATTCGCCGATAAGGATTAAAATTATGGGAGTAACATGCTACAAATCGTTATTCCACTGGTGTGGGTAGCGGTCACATTTATGGAAAGGTGAAGGACAACTTAGAGATTATTCAGCGTTATAGAATGCTTTGAAATTATCCGCTATTCTAAACTCGAAACAAATCTAAATAACATAGTCATGTTATGAACATTCATCCTTATAATGTTACATCTTTTTAAGCAGGAACTCATGCAATTTGTATTATGTTTTAAAGCACTTTTGAATGGCAGAATAGCAATCTATTATTAGTTAAAATGAAATTCTAAAACAGGTTTTAATGTAAATTTCATGAAGTAGCTAATGACTGCAAGAAAAATTAGTATGAGGAAACGGCGAAATAAGGTACTTCCGCTTTCGAATTACAGGACTCTCAAGGCGGCAGTTTTCGTGAAAAAAAAAAAGACATGCTCTCTCTCTTTGCACTTATAGCCGATTAGAAATATTAGAAGAGCTGGAAACTATGCTATGTCGCTTTGTTTTCAGTTCTTTCACTATTTATTTTTTTTGTTTGTTTGTTTGTTTTTAATGTTTGTAGCAACCCAACTAAGATCTGTAAATTGCGCGTAATTCTATGAAGAGTTAATCTAATTTTCTGGATGAAAATCCCGACATTCGGGGAAAAAATGGTGTAACCTTCATCTCTAACCAACTTGGAAAAGGGTTGCCTTACTTCAAATGGTCATCAATTCTTTACTTAAAAAGCCCATAAAAACTTCTTCCATTTCGTATTAGCAACTAAGGCCATATTGCTCCAGGGATAAGAGGGGGGCATTCCCTGACCTTTCCGCATCCTCCGTATTTGGTGGTCACGGGCTACAACCCAGGTCTAATCAAGAAGCGTGTGCTACCCACTGCTACTCCTGCTCACCTGGCTCCGGAGGCACCTCATTTCGAGTGGATTATTACCACTTCTCTACCACAAGGACCTAAAAACTACTCCTGTTGTCCTTAAGGTAGGAACTTACATAAAAAAGGAGAAAGAAGAAATAAATATTTGTTTTAAGTAACCAATCAGATTAAAAATAATCAAATTAAAGTTGGTTGAGGTTACTTTGGTTAAGAAGTAACGCCGACATCAACGTAATTCTTTTTGTTAAGACATTAAACAAGGATATTAAACACTTTCCCTAGGCCCTCCTTCTAAGATATTTCTATAAACAGTTGTAAAAATTGTTCCTACCATTCCTTTTCCACTGGATCTTCTCAAAGAACCAACAAAAATCCCAGAAAACAAAAGTTTAATGTTGGCCAGCCTGTAAAATAACAAAACTAATTTGAAATTCTGTACGCATAAACCGGAGATGTACTTAAATTAATATCAACTGCTTACTTTAAAGAGAACTGATACGCTTATTTATTATAAATCAGTTAGAATATAGGCTGGAGGATACAGTACTTAAAAATTCTGGTTATTAATCCAAAAGCAAATAAAAATTTAGTACGTATAAGCTCACAGTAACTTAAGGCATACACGTAGTCTATATTGCTTAATGCATTAGGATACCGAATTGGGAAATGAGAACATTAATTCCACTTATGCATACAGACTGGCGGGTATACTGAACGTTCGTCATTTGCCTCGACAGGTAGCTACTGTCTCCTAGCGGTCTTAATTCTGTGATTTACTACTTTGCCATCTTTATTAGATAGCTTGCGTGCCTACCTTGTGCGTTACCACTTTTTACTTTGCAGAACGCTTGTCTAATTAGATTAGGAAGTTGCCTTAAAAAAAAGAAAAAAGAAAGAAATTTCTGCTTTACATGAACATATGCGGAACGATGTCTTCTTTTCGTTATTTGAGTAGGTATGGAGTCTAATTTAACGCTTTGTTCTGGCCTGGCTTAACCACCTTTTTAACTGAATTATACTGTACAATAAGACAGACTGTCATCAGCAAGGCTGCATGCATTAAACGAGAGAGAGAGAGAGAGAAAGAGAGAGAGAATGGCAGGAAGAAAACCAGCATAATATCAAATCACGAATTCTGAGATATTTTCGATTTGTGAACCGTTATCAGAATTTACTTTACTTAAGAAAAAACGCATTACTTTAATTAAAATTAACTTACATTGACAAAGTTCGTTCGCTAATTAAAGATGGTGAAAGATGTGGCACTAAAAATGGTTCCTTCCACTCTGTTTATACTTTCAAACCGAATAAGCAATAGCGAGCACAAGAAAAAAAATAGCTTTCATAATTAGATACGTGTACAGTATGTAATATGTACTTATCTTTTCTAAAACTAATTTCTATCTTAAATAAATAGTTTAAAATAGGAAATGAATTCAATTCTGAATTCCCTATTTAAATAATAAATTCCTTAAAGTTAAAAAGTTATTTAATTTTATTTTATAATGACTTACTGCGGTGGTTTCTTGAAATGCAATACGGATTGTTGGAAATGTTCTACACCAGCTGCAGAATTTATTTAAAAGCAAGTCTCTCTTTGTTCATTTATTTAAAAAAATCCTTCAATGAAAACCGGCATAACCTCATTATGACTATTAGTATGAGTATACAGCATCATCATAAAAAAAATAAATAATAACTCCCCATATCACCTGCCCCCTCAATACTTTGTCGAGTTCTTTAAATTTGTCGAATTTGTTTAAACTACCCACTTCAGAAACAACAGATGGAAGTTTGCTTCAGCAATCAACTAGCCGATGTCTGAAGGCAAATTTCAGCATATCTATCCTGTAACTATTCTTCCTCAATTTGAATTTACGCCTCCTCGTATGTGTAGTCGGAGCAAGAGGAAAGATCCATTATCACTTAGCTTACTCAACCCATTCAAAACATTAAAAACCTCAACCAGATCTCCTCGCATGTGCCTAGTCTCCAGACATAGCAATTTGAACTCAGAACTCTGAAGCCTTTCCATATAAAGGTACCCTTTTGCTTTTCCTTCACCCTTGTTGTTCTTATCTTCAACAAAGTACCCTTGTTGCTCTTATCCCCACCCTCTCCAGCAGAGACTTGCAGATCTGTATGCAGTTCTCGAGATGTGGCCTATCTACATACTGACAATATTTAATACGGATTAAGAACTGTTTAGAGCAATGGTTTTCAAAGAATACGTTTCATTTAATTTCAATTTATGCTCATATGTTACTGCACTGCATTTATTGCTAATTATTACAGTTTTCAAAGAAATTTCCTTTCCCCAAAAGATTCATATCCAAGAAAAGATTCCACGGTCAAAAACAGTTTGAAAAACCCTGCTATAAAAACATCCGTTCACTTTTGTCTCCCACTGATTACAGCCTTCCACGCATTTTTTTAAAAATTCTATCACTCACTATGCTACTTTGTTATTAATGTAAATATACTTGTTTATAAGATCTTTAAATTGGGAAAAAATTATGACTACACTGATTGCTGTTATCACATATCATATTTTGTTGGAGCAACTTGTAATGAGCTGCATAACACATACGAGGCGGAGGGGATGATTCAAAAAAAGATTTGTATTCATCCAGAATTAATTGTGACAGAAGATTGTAGCAAATTGTTGCAATATTTGAAACTCGCATTCGTAGATACACGTCACTGTAGCGAGGAATGCGCAGGGACATTACAGGGATAATGCATTGCCGCCAAAGTATTACACCATGCCGATTCCAAAAAACTGACAGCATCACCTTGCCAGTACTGGGTTGAACCCTTGCCTGTTTTTTTGGGGGGTGGAGTGGGGTGGGCAGGATGATTCTGCATGCTTCCATTGTTTTGACATTTGTTTAGTTTCGGGATCAAGAGTGATGGAACCAAGTTTCATCCAAGGTGACTAGCCGTGTAAAAAACTTCTCATGCTTTTCCTTGTGCATCGACAATATTTCATGTGCACATTGTGCCCTTTCTTTCTTCTGGTAAGGGGTCAGAAGTCTGAGAACCCATCTAGCAGACACTTCGTTAACATTCAACTATTGATGGATGATATTCGCCACAGACCCCCACACAAATTTGGAGCTCTGCAGATTGGAGCTCTTGACGCTAATACTGCGATTTTCCAGGATTAATGATTCAAATTTTGCAACATTCTCTTCTGCTACAGCAGTGCTGGGCGTCCTGGGATGTCATCATCCTGCACTGAGCTTCTTGCACGTTTGAACTGTTTATACCAATATGCAACGTCGCTGTACCCAGGACAGTCTTCTCCATAAACAGCGACCATTCCTTCGTGGATTGTTTTGGATGTTTTCCCTTGCAGAAAGAGGAACTGAATCACTGATTTGTATTCCACTTTATCCGTTGTGACACTTCACTTCATTCAGCGCTGCAGAGTAAAATAAATGATTTGTCAGATCGAAACCAAAATTTGTGTGGTTATTATAGAAATTTCAAGGTATCAAACAAAAAAAACATTCTCTTTATTACAACTACTTCTGGGCCAATATAAACAAAAAAAAAATTCTCTTTATTACAACTACTTCTGGGCCAATATAAATCTTTTTTTTTTAACCTTCCCCTCGTATAAACAGCTCAGGTGATATCAGAATTTCATCCATCCTCAATGGTAAGTATATGCCCCAGTTAACACTAGTCAAATAGCATCTGGCCTCTTTAGAGTGTACGAGTACTATAATGACAAGCTCTGTCTGTGTGGCCGTCATGCTCTAAGGATGCAATATATCGATTGAAAAAAAAAGTATTAAACTAAGATTTATGTATTTGAAATGTGACAAATAAATTCAATCATACATTTTTATCTTAAGTATTTTTATCGGAAACATTTTTGAACTTTCCTGGAATATTTTGAAGAATTTTCAGAATATTCTTTTTGGACATAAGTAGAAAAAATTACTATGAACAAAGTCAGTGAAGTTTGAGATTGAGCAAAAGGAAAGGAAAATGAACACTGAAGGAACTTTTAGTGCGTTTGTTTACTGAAAAGTATTCTGAATAACAAGTATGATAAAATATGAAGTGAATTTAACACAAACTGGAATAAATTTTCGTTTTCTAAAATTCATATAGTTTTATTTAGAATATTTTCATCCTCGTTTTATACCAAATCCATATTGATCCATACACACTGAACTGACCAAAACCGAAGTGAAAATCAATACGAAATGAATAGCTTAGCTATTCTTCCTTAACATGAAGGCTTTCAAAAAATTTGGAGGGTCATTCCATCACCCCTCAAGCATGTGCAATCTCTGTTCTAATTCTCAAAAAGAGCTTCCTTCCCCTAGGAAAAGGGGAGAGGGGATCTTTATGAAAGAGCAATGTAAAAATTAGATTTATAAACCAGATGACATACTAAATGAAACAAGAACTTTTCCTTTTTGAGCAGCTACTTCGATTGATTAATCCTAATTTTAAAGGCCCGGCATTTAAATGTTGAAAGGCGTTTCATTCTTCATATTTTATCGTTGTATAAAATCGGTCTTTCTTAGAGCTGAATATTGTATACCACATCACTGTTTGTTAAACATACAAAAGAATTGTGTTGACTAATTTCTTCATCCGTTGATATAATCATTTTTGTTTATAACTAAAATATAATGCCAAGATGTCACTGGCGCCCTTGTCTCTCCAAATCGGATGGCCTCACTTCGAATTCCGTGATTGACACGAGGAATTTTTATGGATCTCTTTCACAACTATGTTTTCTGACACAGATGTCACAAAATAATGTAACCTCCAGAGTGTTTTTTTACTTATTTCACCGTTACGATTTGCTCATTCGTGGACGTGACATGCATTGTCCACGTAAACCCTTTTTTCCAGCCTTGAATTTATTCTGGGGGGACGACTTCCATTGTAAGAAACTGGATAGAAATGCTTTGCACTATCAGGGATTCACATCACTATTAACGCCATATTGTCCCTCCTGTAGCAGTACAACAAAGACAAACGGCAATACTGCTAAATACAATACGCGTACCGTTGAACATCATTCCCGGCTACGTTGGGCTTTTAAGGTCAATATATCAAATGTTCAGCTAGGGTAGTCCAGTTTTTTTTACGAAAAACAAAAGTAGCCGTGCAGTCAGGATCAAAGTATATACATATCGCGCGTGTTCAAACCGGGAAATAAGTTAATATGCTCCTCTATCTTCGTAAACTATTTGACACTGTACAGACGACCCCAAGGAAACAGAAAAAACTCAGTTTTACTGCTCACTTTTATATAACTAGAGTTTTGTATATATACTGCTCGACAAAATTAACAGAAAATGTTTTCATGAATATTTTTTTGCGAACAGTGTTGCCGAAGGCGAATATTTGATAAAATAGGCATTCTGGCATGTAAATTCCGAGTATTCAATAGAAATAGTTCTATCACCTTACAGAGCCGCATATTATGCAAATTTTTCATGTCTCTAAAACACAGGTTAAGACCACATCACTTCATTCCCGTTTATTGACTTCCTCAGTGGGACAGCCACATCTCCAGTACTCAAGATGGCAAGTTATCGTCGTTTAGATGATTCTTTGAGATGGCGGGCCGTTGGACGACTTGAAGCTGAACAGTCACAAGTAGAGGTGGCATGTTGACTTAATGTGTCATGCAGTGTCGCCTCGGCACGATGGAAGCAGTTTCGGGAGACAGGAACCATTACAAGAAAAACTGGCCAAGGTCGCCTGAAGGCTCCTTGTCAACCAGAACAGACCGCTATCTGGCCCTAATAGCAAGAAGGAACCCTAAGATGTCTTGTCATCAACTGTCTCTTGAAGTTGCTGCGGCCATAGGTGAAAACATTTTCAAGGGAACTATATTAAGATGGCTCAACTTAAGTGGACTCTACGCAAGGAAGCCAGTGATTTGTATTCCATAAAACCCCCGGCGTATAGGGGAAACCCTGGAGGTCGCAACAAAGTAAAAAAAGTTCCATTAACCCCAAACCATCGCAGAGCTTGTCGAACCTGATGCAATTAACATGTGACTTAGAGCCCTGATAAATGGGGTATACTTCTGTTCTCTGATGATTTTAGCCTACAAACAGATTCTAGATAACGAAGAATGCGATATCATCCCTTCAACATCAGAGAAATGGATACTTATGGTGAAAGCGAAGTTCTGGTATGGGGCGGAAAAATGATCAACGGTCACATCCCCTTCATGTTTTTGATAGGGATACCGTAACTGCGCAGAGATACCGAAAATAGATCTTGATTGAAATTTAAGAGATCCAATGACTGCTGTGGCCAGCACGATCATCAGACTTACATCCGACAGAACATGTGTGGGATGCCCTTGAGCATCACATTGCACACCCACAATTAACTCCTCAGTCACTTGGTAAGCCAAGGTCTGCACTAGTAGAAAAATGGGATTCATTGACACTGAATCTTATAGACACCTTTATATTGAGATAGTTCGCCGCTATCGGGCCTGTTTACCATTGGAGGGAACCATATGCAGTACAGATGTCATGTGACTACATTTACGAGCATCTTGTATTGATTTCTTTGGTAATTATTATAGATCCCCTATAAATCTACCTATCCGAAATTTCTTGCTGTTTCGTCTGTTCATCGTTATTGTATGGTACAGCCCCATATCAAATTTTGTACGCTTCGCAAGCTGCACGAGTTACACCACGTTTTATTCGTGTTCTGCTAATCTTTTGGTGCAGTGTATATATAATATGCGTGTGCGTATATATAATAAATATGCAGCCATTCTTAATCCTCTATAGGATAGATCCCTCAACCTCAGAGACCTCCTCAAGTCATGCTGAGAGAATGGACCATAATCTGCCATGCTGTTCCGGTGCGGATTCGTAAATCGATCGTAATTAGCAGTCAGGGCTTGAACCCGGTCTACTCAAAGAGCGTTAGCTATTGCACTCACACTCCTGACCGCTAGGTCATATGTACTGTACACACACACAACATATATATATATATATATATATATATATATATATCAATTACAACATATCAAATATTCGGAAGAAATATAGCAAAATCTTAAGAAACATTTCGTAGTTGCCTTTAATGATATCTATAATTGTTATGGTTAACTTGAGTGGCGTCCATCTGCATGAATTGAACGAAATGCATCTCTAAAGGTCATCTCCAAATGAGAAAGGTGTTTCGCCATGAACCTGCTCTATGATTCTACAAAGGCTAATAACTGTAGTGGATCCCTGGGGACATTACAATACAGAAGAGGAAAAGAAGACCTGGTCATGTCACGTCTGTAACATTACGACGTCTTTCTTCCGGATTTTTACAGAATTAAAAAAATCATGGATTAGCCCACACCTCTGTCTGCGACTGCCTGTCAGATTATCGTTGATAGAGGTAGCGTTCAACAATATGCTGGACAAATTTTTACCTTTTTATTTTTTCCTCTCGAAACATGGTCAATCTCACTGATTTTAATGAGCTGAATCCAAATCTGAACTCCAATATTACCTAGCGCGCACACACACACACGGATTTAGAGAAGAATGTAAATTACGCTTTATTGAAATTTTAACAATTATTACGGTAAACGGTGTAATAATTGTTAAACGGTGTATAATGATTTTTTTTGCTTGCAACATACTGGGCTCGATAATATTTCTCCTAGGTAGTAACGTCTTGTGAAAACGTTCACCGTACTAAATTGGAAGAAGTGTACTTTTAAAGACATACAGAAACTCAAATGGGACTTTGTTAGGCTTGTAATAAATTCTCAGTCAAGATTATATAGTTCTCCGCTCTGTTGTTGCCCGAAAAATGTCCAAATTTTCTTGAAAGATTTCCAAGACATGATCCTTTTATAGGATCGTCACTTTTGCAAAATGCAAAATCGGAGTTTTCGGAAGAAAAAAGCCATATAATCCTTGACCGAGACTCGCTAAGTTGGCCACGATTTGAAAATGCTCTTAAATGTTCTTCCTGTCTAGAAAGGAATGAATGGTTTCTGAGTTTCAGCCGGCGAGGGGAATACAACCCAATTCTTTTCTACGATGTGTGAAAGAGGGTTGACATTATCTACTTCGCTACCCCAGAACACAGATAAAGAAAACTTAAGGAAGTTGTTTTAACCACATAGCAGTGCCTCCTTAAAAATATAATAATGCTAGAAGTATGGCATGTTTAACTGTTTTGAGTATGAATTTAATTTATACGTGTTGTTTGGTTTATCATATATACTTTTAATAATGAGGTTACTAATATAACTCCAAAACTATGAATTCTATTAAATGCGGTAAGCTTACTTCAAAGTGAACCAATGCATTATCCAAGAATATGAACGTGCAGTATCATAAATAGTTATACTACATGCATCTGCACGACGCTGAAGCCTAGGCCGTGATTTTACGTAGAAATAGGTTAGAATACGATAGCAGACTGAATTCCCAAACATTTATAGTTCGACAGACATATTTCGAAAAAATATATTTTTTTTTCTACGGCTTTAAAACCATGCACGAATATAAAATTACTTCGTGTTTTCTGTTGTCGTATGAGTGTCTGTATATGGGTTCTCTGTTTATTGAATAAAATACTCGGCTTCATCTGTCAGTAATATTTTATACACCACAATATGAACACGATGCAGGAGTCTTTTAGTTGCTTGTCATCTACTGAGAAGGTGAAGACTGGCATGACCTTCCGTCTTCGTTTCTAGCATACATGCCTGCCTCCTTTGAATCCTGTGTCGCAGTAATTATTTAACTGTGGTAGACCCAACAGCGACGTTGACATGCATCAAGCAGAAAGGAAACACAGTGAATGAATTAGAACATAAGTAGTTAATTTTGCGTGTGCAAGATAAGAGGAATGTAATGCTTGTCGGTTTTGCAGCTGAAGCTTAGGCTTCCTGTAGGTGTCAAAAGATCTTTATTCCACAAGCGAATCACATGACATAATATCTGACCAATTGTAGAAAGAAACAAGCGCGCAGTTTGGTCTTCGTCCAACAAGATTGCAGAAGATATCAGACGATGCTCCACAGCAGCAACTGCAGCAATTACAGACTCCGTCGCAACATGAACGAGAATATTCGCATTAGCATCCCCTGTACTTTTAAACCCTTCAACATTAACTACATAGAACACTGTATCAACGTTGGCCATGCTGCTAAGTGGCAGCGACAACTCGTCCCTGTTCTTGCTGAGGGGCGAAATGTCCACCTCTCCACAAACAAAGTAAACTTACCACAAGAATACATATTGTGGAAATAGCGTTACAAAACAGAGCCGCTCCTAGAGGCAATATTGATTATAATCCCTGCATCAGAGGCGGAGTCAAGCACACTAGGCAGCACGCAATTACGGAGAAGCTCTATACCAGAAGGAGTGTCGCACGCCAGAAGTGGGGACAGTTCTCTTTTCTAAATACCATATTTCTGGGGAACTTTTCAAAATGGAGCCAAAAATCAAACTTTGGACTCCGAATCCTCAAATAATATGAACTCACGATACTAGTTTTGTATTTCAAAAAGGTATTGAATGCTAATAATCAAAGCAAATTCTGACTTCAAATTAAAGTCAATGTTCAAAGGTTTACTGAGAAATTCGGTGCATAAATCGCTCAACACTTATTTCATTCCTAAAATAGCTTCAATCGTCCTTGGTGTTCCCAAAGTCCTAAATAAAAACAAGAAAAGGAATCACCGGAAATTTCACATTACGTATGCAGCGAAGCCTCAATAAGACAAGAAAGGGAAAAAGCAAGATGACCAACACCAACAAAGGCTGATGTCTGATCTACTGGCAAATTTGTGGATAAAACGCTCCAGCTGTTATCGGTAAATACCTCGAGGATGAAATGCGATTTGTCCCTCTGGAATATGATTTTATGTGCGGTTGAAAAGAGAAATGCATGCGTATAATGGGTGGGTTTTCTATTTTGCTAAAAAGAAAAACTAATAATCTAATTACCATTATCTGAGTCCAGATAACGCTAAACTGAACAAAAAAAATGAATGCTGTAAAATTAAGTAGCGCAAAGAATTTGATTTTTATATGTTATATAAGGTAGGGATTCAAATATTTTTGACATCCAAAACAATGTGTGAAATAAAGCTGCGAGACTTTCTTTCCCTTCTATAATAAAAATCTATATTTATCACATAATTTCAAACTTTTCTCTGTGGAACTATCAAAATTGTTAACGCGATACTAAAATTCACGAAACATTAGTAAGGTGAACTCTGCTTTATATTTAAAAGGTAACGTGATAAATGTCCACAAAAATCGAAGGAACATCTTCCCAAAGGATTGACATACTACGCAATACTCATGTACTCTTTGTCCACACATTCACTTTGTACTATGGTGGGTTTTTTTTTTTTTTTGCGAAAAAAATGCTGTAACAAAAAACGAACTGGAAAGTTTTTCTGACCCATGTCAAAGTCTTGAACGTTGACATCTTTCTGCGAGTTTAACTATTGTTCAGAACAAGCGTATCGTATACCAAAATTACTCCAATTTGTTTGTGACAAAATGTATACTGCGCACCTATAAACCAGTTCATTTCTTTGATGATTTTAGAACTCGTTTAACAAATCGTTAGACGATATGGACCATAAGTCTTGTAATCAACATTCTTAATTTTTTTTTTAATTTATAGTATCGACTATAAAGTATTTTTGGGCAAGAGCCTCGTGCTACGTGGTAGAATAACTAGCGTATAGGTTAGTGCAATTGCATAGGTGATGGTATCCGCAAAGAATAAGTAAGATTATTCTTCTCCACTGGTGAAGCGTTACTTATTTGAAGAAGTGCAATACCGTGGCAACTCGTTGTAAAGGTATTCACAATATGATACATAACACTGGTTTACAGTGTATCTGGGGTTTGAGTAAAAGTGTGTGGCAGTTATTTATGCATGTTTACTGATTACTAAACCGAAGTCCGTTTGTTTCTTTCACGTAAAGATTTTTCACAATTCATTAACAAAATATTACCCAGGTATTATACTCAAATGTGTACATAACTATAGTTTCTGCAATGGTTTACAAGTTTTATACCCCTATATTCGTAATCAGTATCAAATATTTGCCTCAAATACAACAGATTGTGCATCTTTAACCCGTAACTACACACACACTGCAAGGTCACACTGCAAGGTAGCCGAACATGACCCAGGAAGGTAGATGGCCCCCCCATCCCGCTCTTCCGGCCCATCTGTGATTCCTAGAATTTTATTTTCCGAGTGGAGTCTGAGAGACTCCTGTGTAGTTACGGGTTAAACTTGTCTGAGCATGCACTCACTTGTTTGTACAGTCCACTCAACCACAGAGCCTATATAAGTGGCGCATCCCTTATGTGGCCACAATACTCCTGTAAAAACCGTCGTGAGCTCTCATTGTGTGTTAGTTTTCTTTTAGCATGGCAACCAGAAAGTGTATAAACAGTCCCGATATATTTTGTTATATATGTGGTTGTTTTGTTCCTGTAAAGCAGAGGCGAAATATTACCGATTTTGTAAAAAAATCGTATTATGCATACTTTGACATAAAACTAGGCGATCAGGATAAATCGTGGGCACCGCATAAAGTATGCCATATATGTGTGGAACATCTTAGAAAATGGAGTCAAGGAAAAAAGGTGTGCTTGCCATTTGCTATTCCTATGGTGTGGCACGAGCCAGTAAGCCATGCCGAATGTTACTTTTGTGTATGTGTCGTTAAAGGTTACGATTCAAAAAATAAAAAGGACATCAAATATCCAGATCAACGGTCGGCCATAAGACCGGTTCCGCATGGACCTGATCTGCCTGTAAAACCTCCACCAGAAACTCTGGAGTGAGTCCACATCTTCTTCAACCGAAGCAGAAGCTAAAGAGGTTAGTGAAGAGGAATGTCATCAACCAGAAAATATTTTAACGCCACAACAATTCACGCAAGTCGAACTGAACGATTTAGTAAGGGACTTAGGTCTTCCAAAGTATGCTGCTGAAATTCTGGGATCCAGACTTCAAGCGAAGAACTTATTTGCTCCAGGTGCATCATTTTCCTGGTACAGAAATCATGAAAGGGAGTTTATACAGTATTTTTCACAAGAATGTCCTCTAGTATATTGCGGTGATAAGTTCCTAAGGCACTTATTAAACCAGTTCAAAATAACGAACTGGTTTAATAAGTGCCTTAGGAGCTCCATCATATGTTCCTAGTGAATGGAGACTGTTTATAGACTCTTCTAAGACTATTTTAAAAGGTGTTCTCTTGTATAATGGAGATAAGTACACATCTGTGCGAGTTGCTCATTCAGTCTACTTAAAAGAAACTTATGACAATCTAAAGTTGCTTCTGGAGAAAATTAAATATCAAGGTCACGAATGGCAACTATGTGGAGACTTAAAAGTGTTATGTATATTGTTGGGGCAACAGGGTGGGTACACTAATGCCACGCTTTATTTGTGAATGGGACAGCAGAGCTAAAGCGCTGCATTGGACAAAGAAGAAATGGCCTCGAATGTATAATCTTACACCGGGGTCAAAAAATATTGTGCACGAAAGTTTTGTGAAGCCAAATAAAATATTTTTACCTCCACTGCATATCAAGTTAGGCCTAATGAAGCAATTTGTTAAAGCATTGAATAAGGATAGCAACTGCTTTAAGTACCTTTGCAGTAAATTTCCCGGTTTATCTGACGCAAAACTTAAGGAGGGTATCCTCATTGGTCCCCAAATTAGAAAATTGATTTCAGACGGTCAGTTTGAAACTATTATGGCTGACGTTGAAAGGGAAGCCTGGATTGCTTTTAAAAGTGTAATGGAAAACTTTCTAGGAAATCATAACTCACAGGATTATGGGAAAATTGTTCAAAATATGCTGGAAAAGCTTCGCAATTTAGGTTGCAATATGAGCGTCAAAATTCACTTTTTGCGTGCCCATCTTGATTTTTTTCGCCGAAAATCTTGCACAGATGAGCGAAGAACAAGGGGAGAGATTCCATCAGGACATAAAGGAAATGGAGCAGAGGTACCAGGGAAGGTGGAATACAAACATGATGGCCGACTACTGCTGGTGTTTAAAAAGAGAGAAACCTGGCACTGTTCATAAAAGAAAAACGATTAAACATTCTTTTCAAACAAAGAGACGAAGGTCTGATTAATGAAAAGTTTCAGAATTTTGATTAATATTTGTTAGTATTTACGTATTTTTTGATATATGAAAATGTAATCCTATCAATTTGTCATTACTAAATACAACAAAGTTATATACTTTCGTAAAAAAAAACAATACTTTTTTATTTCTTAAATTGTGATGTATCTGGATGTGACAGAAAAAAATCTAAGTCATATTTGAAATCACAGCAACATATTTCGGCAGTAGGACCTACTGAAATTCAAACCCCACTGAATAAACTTAAATTTGTAAACTAGTGTTATAATTAAAACGATGCCAACTTAACTACTTTGGTAGAGGGTTACGAATTAAACTGATGCAATTGCGCTAACCTATACGCTAGTCATTTTTAGTATCGCTATTTCTCCTAATCAGATAGCTCACTAACTATTTATTAGTGAGTGACAACAGGATAATCACTAACAATAATACTATAACTGACTGTTGCTTTACAAAAACTATGTATACGAAGGTACCCGAGTTGGTTGCAGAAGCTTTTCATACGGTATCAGTATTATATTCGTAAAGTAAAATAATACAAGGAAGTGAACTTTTTCTGCATCGGCCAAAAATAAATAATAATAATAATAATAAGTACGATACAAAGAAAGTGTACCGTACTTTTTAAAGATTGGGCGATGAGAGTGTAATCTTTGCACTCATCGCCCTCCTCTGAATCCCAGGCAGTACTAAAAACCCCAACCCACAAGCTGTACTGGGACCGCACCGTTAACGGATAAGACAATCCAGACCAGACCCCCTTGTGGAAAAGAAGGAAAAGGCTACCTATCTGATTGACATCACGGTTTCCAACACTGGCAACCTGCAGAAAACCTATGAGACAAAATTCAGGAAGTACAAGAACCTAAGACAGGAGATCAAAGAGATGTGACATATGCAACAAGTAACGACCATCCCGATGATCATGTCAACCGCCAGTATGATGCCAAAGACTCTACATAACAGCCTAGCACAATAGGGATCATCCCAGAGAACACCTACAAGGAACTCCAAAACGTTGCAATCCTGAACGCCTGTAGGATAGTCAGAGAGTTCCTCGACCAACAGTAACACTAGATATAGCAACTACCCTGTGTATTTGGTAGCAATACCCGTCACGACATAGAACTCCCAATCAGGGAGAAATAATATAAGAGCAGCAACAATAATAATAATAATTCAAGGAATCCACATCTTCTTTAAACTTAGCCAGATGCATTGCCTCCACCACGTTGGGGGACAACTTATTCAAATGTTCGATAACCTGCTGAACCTTAGTCATTTTTGCAATCTTATGTCCACTGAGACTTCATATTTATGTCCCTTTGTCGTATCTTACCTATAAGGAAAACAGAACCTCTTCATTCATAAAATGAATCAATAAATGAATGAGGAAGGTCTGTACCTTTTGTTGTTTAGTTGTCAAACTTTTCAGTCCACACCTAAGCTGTTCTTCATATGTGCATCGCTTTGCACTCATCACCAATCTTTGCACTCATCGCCCTCCTCTGAATCCTTTCCAGAAGACGTGGAAATTATGGTGCTTATATGCTATCCTCGCGGTAGCGCAGTGCATATAAGCATCATTCTTCCCACATCTGGTGAAAAATCACCCGATATGGGAAGGGTTCGAATCCCGTTAATGACACCAAAAATTTCTATGGGTTTTATTCGTAAAGTGGCTGGGTTAGCAGTTATCTCTCTCTCT